>NW_006781644.1:360207-377478 GCF_000442215.2 Lipotes vexillifer
CCCTCCCCCGCCCCCGCCCCCGCCACCACTGCTGCTGTGGGCGGTCCCAGACAGGAGGAAAGAGTCAGAATGGGATGACTGGGTGCTCTGAAAGGAATTTAGGGACGGCCCATTGAGGCCACCCTCCACACACAGGCCCTAAACATTCAGTTGTTTCCAGCTGAAACAACTTGATAGATCTGTGCTGGGAACGAGGGGGCGTGTAGACCACGGGCCTAGGGAGGAGGCTGCCCCATGAAGAGGGAAGGACCCTCCAACCCAGGACACCCCATCCCAGGAGGAAACACCCTGCTGGGCAGTGGTCTGGGGACCATACACGTGGCTCACAAACCTGCCGAGGATATGACGCCCCGTGGAGAGGGTCACCGTTCTGGCTACAAGAGGGATGCCTTGCCACCAGGAGGGCCCCCAGCCAGCCGGGGAGGAAGGAGAATGAACTGGTGGACAGGGAAGGCTTAAGCCAGAAGCAGCAATGCAAACAACTGCCCAGGACTATGCAGGTCTACATCATCCTAGAACAGTTGTGAAACTTAACACAGAAATCAAAGACAACTATTGAAATAGAAGATGCATAATAATTTTTTTTAAAGTAGTGATAACAAGTATAAGAAATCCATATTCTATCCACAGTGAAATCGGTTGGGTTTGTATATGGTTGGAAGTGAGATGCTCCAGTCCTTTTGAACAGAAACAGTCCACGGCTTTGTTTAATTCTTAAGGCAACTTAAGTTTAAGAAGGTTTTAAAAACTGAAAGATAATAGTTAGCAGGATAATACCAGGATGTGTATCTTATAAGAAGTCACTGCAGAAGGGAACAAAGTAGAAAACATAGTCTAGATAACAAAAGATAAGAAAAGAATTTAAAAACCATGAATTAACAAATTTTTGCTGAGACCTAAGGAAGGGAAGATGCAGGCTGAGGCCCAGGGTAGAAAGGAGTTGGGCCAAGCTGAGTTTTGACATTCGCAGGCAGGGGAGGGGGAGGCGAGACAGCGGGAGGGCTGCTGGGCCCTGGCCAGAGCTGTGGGATTTCCTCTGAGGGCAGTGGCATCCAACAGAGGGTGTTCAGGAGGGGAGGGTGATCTGACGTGGCTGTGGAAGCACCAGCTTCAAGGCACCCTTTGGAGGCAGCATGAGGAGACTTGCTAAGGACCAGTGGTAGGACAAGGGATGGTGGAGATCAAGACCAAGGCCAAGCCCCCCGATGGAAGCCCCTGCATGGAGGTGCCATTACCGAGGTGGTAAAAGCTCAGGATTGGAGGCAGGACTGGAGCCTTGTTTTTGGTTTGATTTGGGGGTTGAGGATGAAGGAGCTGGGTGGGAGGAGTCAAGACTTCCATTCTGGGATTACTGCCCTCATGAGTGGGCGAGCAGGCACACAGAGTCAAGACCAACCTCAGGGAAAGGCCAGCCAAGCCATCAAATGCTGGAGGATGGTCACGACGGCTCTGGGAGGAGGTGCAGGGAAAGGAGAAGGGGTCAAGCCTCCAGGACTCCCGCCATGGCCAGGTGGGTAGAAGAGGGCCAGTGGAGTGGGAAGAAAGCCAGGAGACAGGGGTGCCAAGGTCAACACTGTGATGGCAGGGAGGGAGCATGGGAGGCCTGAGACATGGGACAGATGAATGACCACACCCCATGGTCAGGGGGACCGTGTCTGGACACTTTCGATGATGCAAGGGGGCAGTGGAGGAAGTGGAGGATGGAGGCAACGTTTCTGAGAAAGCGGGGAACTGGCCAGTAACCCCAGGGACTGGCAGGCTATGGTTTAGCAGCAGTACCAGGCCTAATGTGCCCTGAAGTGGGAAATGGCCTTCAAGGGGGAACTAAGGGAGAGACAGAGAGCAGCTTCTGAGCAGGTGGGCTGACAGGGCCCTGGAGCAGGGGGAGGGGCCATCCCACCAGGAGGGGACACTACCAGCCTGAGGCCTGCAGTCAGGAATTTAAAGGTAGATCGTTCAGCTAGATTGGAGAGTTTCTCCGGCTTACAGGCAGGAAAGTGAGGGGGTGGGATAGGGTTTGGCCCAGTGATTCATTAAAGAAGACAAGGACAGGGGAGGCCTAAGCGTAAAGAGGAGCAGTGGCAGGCGTCCAGGTTGGATGAGGAAGGACAAGAAGGCAGGGCAGGTGGAGCTGGGCTGGGCTGGGCGGACAGGGTCCTGAGAGGGCAGGATGGAGGTAAGGGGGTGGGGGGGGGCGGCTGCAAAGTGAGGGTCAGGGTGCAGTGTCTGGTGAGACCAGCTCCCCTGTGTGCTCCTGGGGGTTGGGGGACAAGTCACACTTATAGATACAGGCCAAGAAACAATGAAAACATCAAGACCACATGGATCACTAATAACTAGCAATGGGTTTACCTTACGGTTAAAGATCGATCAGTTTGGGGTTTTTTCTCTGTTTTATTGAGATATAATTGGCATGCAGTACTGTACAAGTTCAAGGTGTACAGCATAATGACTTGACATATGTATATTTCGAAATGATCACCACGATAAGTCTGGTTAACATCCATCACCTCATATATTAGGTTGGCCAAAAAGTTCGTTCGGGTTTTGCGTAACATCTCATGGCAAAACCCAAATGAAACTTTTGGCCAGCCCCAATAGCTGCAAAAATTTTTTTCCTTGTGATTAGGTTAAGTTTTAAAAAATAAATGACAATGCTGCTTAAAAAAATAAGTAAAAATGCCAAAAGATAGACAAAGAAAATGTACTCAGAGAAAGCAAGTGATCTTTAATATCATAAACAGAGGATTCAGATCAAGAAGCCTGAAATATCTCTGAGACCCCTGTTGTATTGACAATTCGTGGTGAAAAGAGCCACAAAGTTTGCAAAGCAAGTAATGCAGCATCTGCCACTGTTAGAAATATGAGGAGAGAATGACCAAAAGACGGTGCTGGTGGGACTTTCATGGCATGTCTCAGCTGATGACAGATCTTCTGACAGGAGCAGAGAGTCACAGGTTATTTTAATAACAAAACAAGTAGGGCTGATTTACGAGTGGACATGACAACTTATGACTGAAAGCACATGGAAGCATTTACAAAAATTGATCCAGCTGCTCCAGCCAGCCCAGGCTAAAAGCCCTGATCTGTCACCCTGGCCCCCCAAGCCCCTCATCCTCGGCCTCCCAACCCCCTGCCTCACAAAGCCACAACCTAAACCCCCACCAGATGCTACTTCTCAAGAGGCGAGGGGGCTGTCCCCACCTTGCCCCTCTTCTGCCTACGCTCCCTGGCCAGAGGTTCCCACCCCACAGCAGGGCCTGCGAGGCCTGTCTCTTGACCTGCCCTCCTCACACCCACTGCCCTGACATTCAGAGCCTGGACTGTGTCCTAGGGCCCTCTCTCAAGAGCCCCGGCTCTGGCATCATGGGGCATAATGCCCAACTCTCCACCCACCAACTGATGAGACCGCTAGTGGCATGGCCCCCTCACCCCCTTTTATGCAGTCTCATAGGAGGAGGAATTCCTCTGAGCCAAGACAACCCACAATGCTCCACCACCCTGACTTGCCCAAGAATTGCATGGCATTCCTTGTCCCTCGCCCAGCTGCATCTTCAGCCACCTCCACTCCAGGACTCCTTTCTCTCAGGCCAACAGCACTCCAGGGTCTGTCTCTCCAATTCTAAGCAAGAAAACCCTGCCTCTCCCTCCAGTTACCACCAAAACCTCTGCTCCCTCTCACCCACCCTTCCCAGCATGCTGGCCTGTGTTGGCCCTAGATCTACAACTCCTACCCTGCACACCCAACACCCATGTCCTCTGCCCAACCTTCAGGGACTTCTCACTACTCTCTTTGAGCTTCTCTCTGGCCCCCTTTGGTTTCCATGGCACCAGAGGCTACAGGTTCCCTCTCACTGCATTTGTCTTGTAACATAGAATGTGCATTTCCTTGAAAGCCCCCTAACATTTACAAAGCTGAGCAAACACCAGAGACAAGGGCAATTTCAGAAATTCCGAAAGGCTCATAGCACCTAGGTTGTCTGCCACGCTCATAACTCAGAATGTGTTGGCCTGGACCAGGGCATCTCTGCCAAGTCTCCATGGAGACTGGCTCTTCTTCTTCCCCTGGAGTTTGGCAGCTGAGGAAGGTGCCCAAAGCTCCATGGAGCCTGGGGTGCTGGCTGGGAACTGTGGATGTCCAGACACTTGGCAGGAGGGTGCAGACAGGCTCTCTGGAACTGAGATAGAATCCAGAGATGCCCAGAAGTGTTTGATCGTGTTGGGGTGGAAGTAGAAGCAGGCCCTTGCAGGAAACTGAGTCTGGGATGGCTAGAGGTGGGTGTCACTGAATGGGTGAAGAAACCTGATTTAAACCCACAGGAACTGAGGTCTAAAAACACTTGGCTTGTACTAGGAAGTAACATTAAAGGAACAACCTAACACCCAACCACTTGGAAGTTTTTTAAACTTTCCCCTAAATAACTCAGGTTATTCAAATCAAAAGCACAAATACTCTTTTAAATGACAATGAGAATTCAGCATAACAAAGTTAGTAGGTAAGAACAAAGCTGCCAGCAGAAGCAAATTCACAGCCTCAAATGCTCCATAATTATAGGAACAGAATGATAATAAATGAAGTGGACACTCAAGAAGGCAGAAAGAAGAAAAACGAACCTAAAGTAAATAATTAAAATAACATGTGTGATATGAATCCCATTTATGAAAATATACATATATGTAAAAAGAAAGGAAAATGGTCCCCAAAATATCAATGGTGGCTACATTCATTTCTGTGGCTGGTGTAACAAATTACTGCAAACACACCTTATTATTCTACAGTTCTAGAGGTCAGAAGTCCAACATAGGTCTCACTGGGCTAAAATCAAGGTGTTAGCAGGACTAAGTTCCCTCCCGAAGCTCTAGGAGAGAATCTGTTTCCTTGCCTTTTCCAGCTTCTAGAGGCTACCACATTCCTTGGCTTGTGGTCCCTTCCTCCATCCTTAAAGCCAGCATCTTCAAATCTCTCTCTCACTCTGATCTCCTCTTCTGCCTCCCTCTTCCATGTTTAAGAAGACTTGGGATTACATTGGGGTACTGGACAATCCAGGAGAGCCTCCTTACCGTGAACTCAGCTGATTAAAACCTCACTTCTACCTGTACCGTTGATTCCCCCTTGCCACATAACAGAACATGTCTACAGGTCCCAGAGACTTGGACATGGGCTCTTTGGAGGCTATTATTCTGCTTCCCATAGTGGCTGTGTCAAAATTGTAGGATTTCATGTTTTTAATCTTCTTCCTTATACTTCTCTACACTGTTTGATGTTTTTGGTTTACAGTAAGCATATATTTATATGCTCAAAAAAAACTTTTGATGGTGAACATAACAGAAAACTAAAAAAAAAAGGAAATAATAACATCCTCTTACAGGCCCCAATGATGTTGCTTTTGCAACACCATTTTTGGCTGGTTTTCTTGTCCTCCTCCCCTGACTGTGACCTGCCTAAGGACAGGGCAGGCCCTTTCCCTTCTGTGTCCCTAGCACCAAGCAAAGGCATTTTTTTTTTAGCACAGCAGGCTTAAGCAAACGTTTCTTGAACTTAGGGTAAATCCCTTTATCAAAGACTCTGGTTCTGGGGGAATGATGTGCACACTCGGAAACGCACTTCAAAGCCGAGATCCAAATAAACACAATGATATTATTGAAAAGGCCTCATACATAAAACTTAATTCAGAAGCAGTCTGGGTAGGGCAATCCAGCAGACGGAGAAAGTGTTATTGCTTGGGCTCTGGAAAAAACCCTTCCTCTGTACAGAGCCAGAATAGAGATGCTAAAAGCCAGAAGGCCCCACAGAGCACAAGCCTTCTGGAAATCACTTAACTCCTCACCCTGGCCAAAAAGGACACATTCGTCCCACTGCAAGAACACCCCACTGTGACCTGGGATAGGCTCTGGGGGCATAGCCTATCCCTGCCCCCACAAGGAAAAGCCCTAGAAAGCAGAGGGCATTGCTCAGAGGCTCAACCTGGCTGTGCCATCCCCGAATCCCCCAGGCTGGAAGAAAGAGCAAACTGGGCCCAGCTGAGACCTGTATGAGGCTTCTAGATCAAATCCCTGCCCTGTCACTTCTGAGCTATTTGACCTTTTTTAGCCTCAGTGTTTTTACATGTAAAATGGAACAATATTACCTATTTTACAGAGTTGTTAAGGAATAAAAACAAGATGATGAAGGCAAAGTTAGTGAGCTCAGCATCATTATTCCCATTTTACAGATTGGGAAGCCGAAGTAAGGTTACATGATTCTTTCAGGGTCAGACAACTAATGACTGGCTGACCCAGGTCTGCTGACCCCAAAGCTGACTCTTCCGCCACCAAACACTGTGACGGGGGTCCCCAGAGGCTTGCCCTGTGGCTTATGGATGCCACCCAGATGCAAAACTGTACAGAGACCTCCCTCCTCACGGTAGCACCTGAGCAACTGAGGGAATGAAGTGGATTTAAAGTGTCTCCTTCATGAATGCTTTGGGTTTGGGTATGCTGAATTCTGGATTTGATGCAGAACTTGAATCCAACCCACTTCCTGGGAAAGGAATACAAATTAAGACAGAACCCCCTGGAAGTGTCCTCTTACCCAGTGGAGGCTTTAAGAGGGAGGGAACAGCCAGAGACCTAGACAACAGTCGGGGATGCTGGGGAGAGGAGAAAGAAAAAGCCTCCTACAGCTCCAGACAAGCTGGGCCCACACACCCAGCCTGTCAGCACCCTCTGAAGCAACCCAGGCTCCGGGTTCAGGGACTCCGTGCAAGGAGCCTGGAAAGTCAGGCCCACTCAGCATGGCCCTTCAGCCAGCCTCTGGCCAGTTTTAGGAAGGAAATCGTAGAGTGAATTGAAAGCCCATGCAGGCATCGCTTGGGGCAGAGCCCTCAGCAGAGGCTAGGCTGCCAGGATGTCTGCCTCTTACCCAACCACATTTATGAAAATAGATGGGGTGGTCAGGCCAGGGTACCCCAAGCTGAGGTCACCAAGATTCTCACAGAGGAGAGCTGCCTCCTACTGGGGTCCTCTGGACTAGGAAGGATCCCTGAGGGTCTGGGGTCCAGGGCATCTAGCTCCCCAAACCAACCTTGACAGCAACACCATATAGATGTGTCCACACACATGCACACACATGGCCAACATCTGTGACCTGGGGCTGGATGCAGACCATGGGCACCACCTCCTAGTGGCGAAAATGGGCAGCAAACAAGCAAGCAGGAAATAGGGAAATATAAGAGAGTGACAGAACCATGAAGATAACAGTGCAGGGCAAAGTCGTGGGAATGGGGGCAGGGAGAGGTTCCCAGAAGAGGTGACATTGGAGCTGAGGCCCAAATGACAAGGAGCCAGCTATTCAGAGATCTAGGGAAGCAGGCTCCAGGCAGAGGGAACAGCAAATGCAAATGCCCTGAGGCCAGAATGAACCTGACATGTTTGAGGAAGGGAAACAAGGCCAATGTGATTGGACGGCGGGCAGGCCATGAGGTCATGAGTGGTGGTCCAGACAGATGGAGTAGAGCCTCATCAGCTGTGGTTAGTTCCCATTTCTCCTCTCTGTAGTGGGAAGCCCCCAGGAGGTCTTAGGCAGGGCCTGATGAGATCTGATTCCCATCTCATTTGTTCTGGGCGTGCTGTAAGAATTGCAGGGCAGCAAGTATGAAAGCAGGGGGTGAGTGAGGAAGAGGTACAAAGCCTCCCTCCACTCTCTCTATGAAATGCCCTTACCCAGGTAACTAGTCATGCCTGTGTTTCTGTGGATAAAATCCCACCCCAGATTATAAACTACCCAACACACAAAAGGTCTCCTAAGAGTGAGGTTCCAGTTCTGGTTCCAGGTAAGATGGAGTAAGCACACTTGGCCTTGTCTCTCCCGCTGAATGCAGCTACATAATATGGACTGAAGGCATGGAGCAGCTATTTAAGGACTCTGAAAAGTAAACAGTAACATGCAACTGGAGGAAGAAGACCAGAATCTGAAGTACCACCAAACTGACAGTGAGTTTACTATTTTTTAAATCTTCCAGTATCTCTCAGTCTGGATACGAGGCAGGTGAAACCCCAGAAGTGGGCACGGGGGTGCAGACAGAGCGAGCTGAGAGAAGCCATCTAGTTGTGGCTCAAGGAAAGAGAAAGGACCTCCTAACACTCAGAGTGGGGGAAATCCCCCATTTTTCTTTTTTATTTCCCTTTTCTCCTCTCCATTCTCTCACACTCCAGTCCTTGGCAGTGCACTCAAAAAATATGAGAGAGGGGAGCCTTACTCTCTGATTAGAGTAACTGTGGTCCTAGGAAGGTGAAGCAAACACCTCTTGCTCTTTTCTTTCTGTGTCCTCTCATTCAGTTGCAGGAAGTGTGCAACAGAGCAGGGTAAAGAGAGCCCCAGCTTTCTGGCCAGAAAGGCTTAGGGAGCACCAGGAAACTGGAAAATACTAGGGAGATGGTGGACAAAGTGGAGCTTGGGAAACTGATGTCATAAGTTGTTTATAATCTCCTGGGCTCACCCCTGAGCTGTGCATCCATGGATCCGACTCTAAACAACACACTACAGGCTTTGGGAACTGAATTATGAGACAAAACAATGCCCAGGTCCCAGACTGGCCAGTGGGTGGTGCACACATGGGATGGATACAAATAGCACTGCAGAGGCTTCAAAAATGGACCTGACATTGAAACCACAATCCATAGAAGGCAGGTTGCAACTTGCAGTCTGAACTTAGCTGGGTCAATTATCTAATAAAATAAAAATATCGACCTTCTCCATGGAACTTAAATAAGACCATAGCATTTAAATAAAACCAAAAGTTTCATAGCATAGTATCAAAATGTCCAGGATCCAGTCCAAAATAACTTGGCATCTGAAGAACCAGGAAAATCTCAACTTGCATAGGAAAAGACAATTGACAGATATCAACACTGAGATAACACATATGTTGGAATTATCTGACAAAGATTTTTAGGCAGCTGTCATAAAAAGTCTCTATAATGTAAGGGCAAAAACTCTTGCTGTGAATGGAAATATAGTCTCAGCAAGAAATATAAGATATAAAATAAAGAACAAAATGGAAACTTTATAACTGAAAAATACAATAACCAAAAAAAAACAAAAACAAACAAACAAACAAAAAACACCTCACTGAACAGGCTCAACAGCAGAATGGAGATAACAGAGGAATGACTCAACAGTGAACTTGAAGACAGATTCACAGAAATTATCCAATTTGAACAGCAGGGAGAAAAAATATTTTTATAATGAAAAGAGCCTTAGGGACCTGTGATAAAATACCAAAAGAATCTAACATTGATGTCATCAGTGTTTCAGGAGAAGAGAAAGAGTACAGTGATAAAAAAAAATTGAACAAATAATGGCTGAAAACTTCCCAAATGTGGCGAAAGATACAAACTTACAGATTCAACAGCACAGTGAACCTCAAACAGAATAAATCCAAAGAATTCTACTCTTACATGTTATAATCAAATTTTGAAAACTATAGACAAAAGGAAAGTCTTGAAAGCAGCCAAAGAAAAACAGTACATTACTTATAGGGGGGAAAATGATTCAAATTAGCACAGATTTCTCATCAAAACCATGGAGTCTAAAGGAAGTGGGAAAACATTTTTAACATTCTGAAAGAAAAGAACTACCAACACAGAATTCTATTTCCAGCAAAAATATCCTTCAAGAATTATGGAGACATAAAGACATTCTCAGAGGAAGAAAAACTAAGAGAACTTATTGCCAGTAGACCTACCCAAAAATAGTTGCCTTAAGGAAGTTCTTCAGACAGAAGGGAAATGATACTAGAAGAAAATTTTGCACATCAGGAATAAGGGAAGAACAATGGAAATAGTAAATATCTGGAAAAATATAATAGACTATTATAAGTAAGAATTATAATATTGTCTGATGGCGAGGTCGCTGTATGTATTTGTATAAAATACAACTAGAACAGAAAGGAGGTAGAGTAAAGGGACCTATATGATGCTAAAGTTTGAACATTCAAATTGAAGTTGTAAAAATATTGGTTCTAAGTAGACAGTGAAAAGTTAAGTATGTTTATTGTAATCGCTAGAGCAACCACTAAAACAACTACACAAAGAGTTACAGTCAAACACAAAGATAAGTTTAAATACTAAAAAATGTTCAATAGTTAGAAATATAACAGCAAAATAAGCCCAAAGCAAGCAGAAGGAAGGAAATAAAAATTAGAGTAAAAAAATCAATGAATCTGAATACACAAAAATAAGAGAAAAATCAATGAAGCCAAAAACTGGTTCTTTGTAAAGATCAATAAAATTGATAAATCTCTATCAAGACTAACTTTTGTGTGTGTGTGTGTGTGTGTGTGTGTGTGTGTGTGTGGTACGCGGGCCTCTCACTGTTGTGACCTCTCCCGTTGCGGAGCACAGGCTCCGGACGTGCAGGCTCAGCGACCATGGCTCACGGGCTCAGCTGCTCCGCAGCATGTGGGATCTTCCCGGACCAGGGCACGAACCCGCGTCCCCTGCATCGGCAGGTGGACTCTCAACCACTGCGCCACCAGGGAAGCCCTAACATTTTTTTTAAAAGGAAAGAGCATATAAATTAACAATAGTCAGGAATTTTTTAAAGGATATCACTAAAGACTTCATAGGCATTAAAAAGATAAAGGAACACTACAAACAAATCTGTGCACATAATTCAACTTTGACGAAATTCATGATTTCCTCAAAAACCACAAACTACAAACTACCAAAACTCACCCCAAGATAAAGTAGAAAGCCTGAAAGTCCTATAACTATCAAAAAAATTGAACTCACAGTCGAAAAGCTTCCAAAAAAGAAATCTTCAGGCCCAGACTATTTTACTGGCAAATTCTACCAAATATTTAAGGAAGAAATGTCACCAATGCTACACAATCTCTTTTAGAAAATAGAAGAGGAGGGAAGACTTCTCAACTCCTTTTATGAAGCCAATATTACCCTCATACTAAAGCCAGACAAAGAAAGTTCAGGGGAAAACAATTATAGACCAATTTCCCTCAAGAACATAGATGTAAAAATCTGAAACAAAAATTGGTGCATCTAATCTAGCAATGAATAAAAAGTATAATACACCACAAACAAGAAGAATTTTTCCTGGAATGTAGGCTGGTACAATATTTTAAAGTCAATGTAAACTACCATATTAACAGACTAAAACAGAAAAAACACATTGTCATATCAACTGATGCAGAAAAAGAATTTGATAAAATTTAACATTCATTTTTGAGTAAAAATTTTAAACTCTCAGCTGATTTAGAAAAGAACTTTCTCAACCTGATAAAGAGCATCTACCAATAAACCCTAAAGTTAACATGATAATCGTGAAAGACTGAATATTTTACCCCCTAAGATAGGCAACATTCTCCCTACTCTTATTCAACATTGTACTGGAAGTCCTAGACAGTGCAGTAAGGCAAGAAAAATAAATACAAGGCATACAGATTGGAAGGGAAGAAATACAACTCTCCCTATTCCCAGATAACATGATTGTATCTGTAAAAAACCTCAAAGAATCTATAATAGGAAATTCTAGAAATAACAAATGAGTTTAGTAAGGTAACAGGATACAAGGTCAAAACACAATAAATCAATCATATGTCTATATTCTAGCAATAAACTCTTGGAGACAATAAAAAATTAAGCCATTTACAACACTTAAAAACAAAATACTGAGGCTTCCCTGGTGGCGCAGTGGTTGAGAGTCCACCTGCCGATGCAGGGGACATGGGTTCGTGCCCTGGTCCGGGAAGATCCCACATGCCATGGAGCGGCTGGGCCCGTGAACCATGGCCACTGAGCCTGCGTGTCCGGAGGCTGTGCTCCGCAACGGAAGAGGCCACAACAGTGAGAGGCCTGCGTACCGCAAAAAAAAAAACAACTTAGATATAAATCTAAAATACATATGCAGGATTTGTATCCTGAAAACTAAAAAATGCTTATAAAAAGAAATTTTAAAGGAACTGAATAAATGAAGATATATAGTATGTTCATGGACTGAAAAACTCAAAATAGTGAAGATGTCAGTACTCTGTAAATTGGTCTATGGATTTAAGGCAATTCCAACAAAAATATGACACATAGATCAATGAAGTTGAGGATGATGGGGGTTCTGCAGACAGCAAATATGGCCAGGACCCAGGTGTATGTCCCCAGAAAACTGTAATCATGCACCTCAGCCGAGGGCCACAGCTTCCAAGGTGGTGCAGCTAGCAGTGAGAGACATGGCACAGGGAGGGTGGTGCTGACACTGACTTGGAACAAGCCAGAGCAGATAGGTCCGAGATGGCTCTGGAATCCTACCACACTCACTGGTTGGCTTTCTCAGCAACTGTCCTGAGTGAGGCCAGAGAAAATACAACTTGTGCTTACAAATGCCCATGAGTGAACCTTGTCTGTGAGCTTCACTAGTATCCTAAGGAGGGACAGGAGGTTGCTAACCACTGGATGGCAGGGCCAAGTCTCCCATAGCTCACACCCAGGGCCTGTGTGCTTGGCCTCTGCCTCTCGAGCCCTATCACATTCTACACCCCTCCACACTTGGGGTTCAGAAAGCTAAAAATCTGGTTGCCTCTGTACAGCTTCTGGAATACCCTGACGCTCATCCCCACTTGGCAAACTCCTACTCAACCTTCAAGGCCCAACTCCAATGTCCCCCTCCTCCTTCTACAGACACAACCTTGGGCCTGGACAGAAAGTGGGAAGAAGAGCAGGGCAAGGAGGGCAGTAAGGAGAAAATTCAGTGAGCAAATAATGTGCTGTGGGAGAGGCTAGAAACAGCCCCCTTAGTGCCCCCACTCCCCATGCACGGGAAAGCTAGACCTGCAAGAACCAGCCCACCACACCGAATCTCTGATCATTAAAACACCCACATGCTCTGTTCCAGCAGTTCCACTCATGATATCCACCCTACAGACACAACTGCCACCTCAGAGCACCAGGAGACGGGCTCACTGAGCTTCGCTTCTAATGGCAAAAAGCTGGAAATGACCCAAGTACCCAACCACAGGGGCCCATTAAATATTCTGTGAGGTATCCACATGATACAATTCTGGGTGAGGGGTTATAAAATGAGTTCAATCTCTGCACATCAACATGGCGAGGTCCCAGGGATATACTTTTGAGTGAAAAATGCAAATTACAGGATGACAATTATAGAATGTGTTTTAAATATATATGTAATATTTTTAAAGGAAGGAGAGAAATATACAAACAATTCTATGTATTTTTCTCAAAGTGCATTTAGGAGCATGTAAACACATAGAAAAAGATCTAGAAAGATATTTTTCTAGGGCCTCCATTCTCTCAAAGGGGTGGGGGCTAAGAGTCTGGGCGGGCCAGCCAGGGCTTTGGCCTAATCTGCACAGCTGTAGGCTTTACAAAAAGAACATATTCAAATGACTTGGGTGACTAAAATATAATGATAGCAGATGAATTCACTGCAATTAGAATTTTTTTCAAAAGAGAAAACCCTGCCGTGAAATCTCCAAGGCTGACCCTGGTGGTCAGGGCCCCGTAGGGTGAGTCCGGGGTGCACACACAGGATTCCCAATCCTCGCCCTCATGAGATGAGATGGCACTGGCACAGGAGACAGGAAGGCTCAATGCAGGGGCCCCACCCAGGCCACAGGGCACAGTTAGATTTGTCTGGGAGCAAGCTGGCCTGGCAGCTTAGAACACACACATGCACACATGCTCACATGTGCATACACACATCATGACACTCACACGCACATACATACAAACACACACCACACACATACCTATCATCATAATCACATACTCAAATACACACACTCACATGGATGTACATATATAAACGTACACCCACACACACACATTCACAGTGCACAGTCTCACACACATACCACTTAAACACAGGCACGTAGACATACACCACAAATTTATGCTCACACACCACTCGCATGTGCAAACACACTCACAGGCACATGAGCACACCACTCAAACAGATTCTTGCACACTCTGTCAGGGCCCACACTCATGCTTGCTCACACACACATTCGCACACACCCAACACTCACAGACCTTTGGGGCCAGGGCAGCCTATGGGCGGGAAGAGGCCCCAGAGTTCTCCAAGCCTACGTTCCTACGGGAAGGAAGATGCCCAGGGAACAGGCTGCAGGGAAAGCAGGGAGCCCCTGCTCCATCCTCCAGCCTCGCTGGACTGCTAATCTCTAGAGCCAGGCCCCATGCTAGCAGAAAGCCATGCAGATGAACCTGACCTTGGAACTGACACTCCAGGAGGAACAAAGCCCTGAGATGGTCTCCTGTAGCACCAAGTGCTCCTGCAGGTGCTGGGACAGTATTCTTCACTGGAAACTCTCAGGAAGGGCCCCTCTGAGGACACAGCACTTGTCCTGGGACAAGGCCTAACTGGATCTAGGGCCCTAGGGCCTCAGGGAGCATAGCTGGGCAAGAGGCCCGAAGGCATATAGGGGTCAGCCAGCTGCCAGGTGGGGGATGAGCTGAGAGGCCCATCCCAGGAAGCCAGTCCCACCCTTGTTATATCCCCAGAAGCGTCAACCCTCGGCCTGAGTCCTTGGGGCTGGTGAGAGAGCCCAGTACACAGCAGAGGATGAGCATTCACCAGGGACAAGAAAGGGAGGTGAACCCTGAGATGAGCCAGCAGCCAGCCAGCCTGAGCCCAGCCCAAACTCCCACTGCCAGTGTAGGGCAAACACTGGCACCCACACAGCACCCTTGCCTCCAGGTCACCTGTCCCTGCTGTGCACTGCCGTCCACCCCAGCAGGTGCTGTGAGGGTATCACTACCCTCCACGAAGCCCATCAGCCATCCCAGGGTTCCAGCACCAGACTGGCCCAGGGGAGGCATTGCTCATCATGCGAGGAAAGCTCTGTGACACAGCAGAAGCTCTGCTCAACAGCTTAAGGAGCCCAGTCCTGGAGCCCACCACTCTGCAGTGGCTTCCCAGGCCAGGCTGCACTGTTTGCTGACAGTGCCATGGAGCACTCAAGGCTGGAAGCCAGGGAACACTGAGCCCATGTGACCTCATTCTCCGCATAGCTGCCCAATGGAATCTCTGAAACATGAATCAGACCTGTCCCCAAATCCTCCAGAGGCTTCCCACAACATGACTGCTCTGTCACCTGACTTCTCCTTCACTCAAAGTTCCTGCCACAGATATCTTCTTTCTGTCCTTAGCACGCTTCAACTTAGTTCCTGCCCCAGGGCCTTTACACCTGCTGTTCCTTTGACCTGGAAGTCCAGGTCTCAACTCAAATGTCTCCTGCTCAGAAGGACCTTAGCTATAAGTGCTCCTTCCCTGTCACACTCTATTCTGCCATCCTGTTCTATTTTTCTCATAACACCATTTCCCAATAATCGACATGTGGCTTCTTCACTGGGTCACTGTCTGCCCTCCAACCAGAAGACCCCAGGAGAGTGGAGTCTTCCTTGCTGGACCTGCAGCCCCCAGACCACTGCCTAGCACCTCAGAGGTGGTCAATAAATATGGGCAAGTCGCTTCACCTTTGAAGCCTCCATTTCCCCTTGCATGGGGCTTCCTTCTCAAGGTCACCGTCTCACGCAATGGGCCAAGTTCACTGCCTTCTGGCACGAGCAGGGCATACACGAGAGGAAGTGTAGAAGAAATGTTTATATTGAGAATTCTGGTGCTCTGATTTCTCTCTGGTGTATAAAACATTCGGGTTGCTTGCTTGGAGGTGGGAAGACAGGCACTGGGAGTTGTCTGACATGGATTATCTTAGCAGCAGAAGAATCTGAAGGGATGTCGGGAGGCACCAGGACCATCTGACAAATGACCGCCTCGGGGATCCGCAGAACTCAGCAGCACCGGGAGAAAGCACGTGAAATGCCAGCTGGAAAGGCCACGCACACCAGCTGGCAGGGGAGCTGCGTAGCCCCACGAGCAGGCAGAAGGTGGGCATCAGGCAGCCACCACTGCTCCCAGAACAAGGGTGCAGGAGGGCAAGGGGCCTTGGAAATCCCTGTGATGTGATAATCACCCACTGCAGACCCCACGCAATAGATCACCTCATTTTCTTTTTCTAGACAAATACTTGGAAGGAATTTTTTAACTGTATTCACAGAATAAATTATCTCAAAATGTGCATCGATGGGGAGGGAGGGGGTGAAGCCTCGAGCCTTCCCAGAGAAGTGCCTCTTCCTGGGGGTGGTGGGCCAAGTGAGTGTGTCAGCAGCCCCAGACCACAGTGTGTCACCTGGGAGCTTGTTAGAAATGAGGAATCCCAGCTCCACCACAGACCCGAGAACCAGAACCTACATTATTGCAAGTTCCTAGGTGATCTGATGCTTATTAAAGTCTGGGACATAGTTACCTTTAAGGGTGTGTGTGTGTGTGTGTGTGTGTGTGTGTGTGTGTGTGCGCGCGCGCACGCGCGCACGCACGTGCATGTGTGTTTTGTGAGAGCACCTGAAATCTACCCTGTTAGCAATTTTCCAGCATTCAGTACAGTATGTGTGTGTGTGTGTGTGTGTGTGTGTGTGTGTGTGTGTGTGTGTGGTATGCGGGCCTCTCACTGTTGTGGCCTCTCCCGTTGCGGAGCACAGGCTCCGGACGCGCAGGCTCAGCGGCCATGGCTCACGGGCCCAGCCGCTCCGCGGCACGTGGGATCTTCCCGGACCAGGACACAAACCCGTGTCCCCTGCATCGGCAGGCGGACCCTCAACCACTGCGCCACCAGGGAAGCCCAGTACAGTATTATTAACTATAATGTGCATGCTGTACATTAGATCTCTGCACTTGTTCATCCTGCATAACTGCAACTTTACGCCTCTGACCAACATCTTCCCATTTCTTCCACCACCTCAGCCCCTGGTAACCACTGTTCTACTCTCTGCTTCTATGTATTTGACTTTTTTAGATTCCACATATCAGTGAGCTCATGCAGTGTTTTCCTTTCTCTGTCTGGCTTATTTCACTTAGCCTAATGTCTTCCAGGTTCATCGATGGTGTCACAAATGGCAGGATCTCCTTCTTTTGTAAGAACAAATAATATTCATATATATATATATATATATATACATACATATATATGTCACAATTCTTTATCCATCCATTTGTCTGTATGATTACTGGAATAATCACTTCACTATGTATATGCATATCAAATCATCATGTATGCCTTCAATATACACAATTTTTATTTAAAAAAATAAAATTTAATTTAAAATAAGTCTGGGACATGCCACTCTACACTCTCCAGGGCCCCTTGAAGACCAGCAGAGGGCCCCTGGAGGAGCCTGGGCTGCTGA
>NW_006781644.1:377488-410504 GCF_000442215.2 Lipotes vexillifer
CCTGGGTAATGAAGCTCTTCCTGTTCACCGAGTCTCACTTACCCCAGCAGTAAAATGAGAGGAATCTCTCGGGCTGACAAAGGCCCAAGAAAGAGGAGGGCCAAGGAGAGGAAGCTGGAAAAGCGGGAGCCCCAGGGCCTTGGCTGGCCTCCTGGTGATGGTAAGAGGGCCAACACACCACACCAAGGCCACACTGTGGGGTCAGGAAGGCCTTATCCTGGACAGGCTGCCCACCCTCACCACACAGCACCCAGGACCAAGCCACCCACCTGACCCAGGCCGCTGCCGCCCACCAGCTAGCTCATTCCTCATGGCCTTTGGCCTCTCTCTTCCACTTTGGGGTAGGGCCAAGGACCCCCCCTGAGAGCAGGACCAGTGCTTGCTGTCCACCGGCTCAACAACAACAAGAAACAATTCTTCCAAACCAGATTATATAAGGGAAAGATGCATATGTTCAACAGATGTTTGCCCAGATGCTGATCCTCCCCATCCCCTCTGATCAGGAAAGCCTTGCCCACTTCCGCTCAGGGCCCAGCCCTCCCGGCCCAGGAGGAGCTAGCCTCTGGCTGAACACGCCTCTGGCTCTGCACTGCCCTGAGCTAGGCTGTAAGCCCAGCCCCTCTCCGAGTGCTCTCACTGCTCTCAGTAACCTAAGGGCAGGCACAGGCCCTGCACAGAGACGTAGTGAGTGGCCAGGGTCAGCCGGCTGCAAGCAACACACAAAGAATCAGACATAAACCTGTCGGCAAAGGCCCAGCCACAGAGAAGAATGTGAACAGTGGACACCTTGCCGTGCAGAAGAAGAAGTAGAGATGGCAGAAGGGGCACTGGGACCCTGATCACACTAAGGGGGGTCTCTAGACCTCCCTCGCATACTCTTATATTAATGGGCACCCTCACATTCACACACACTCACACCCACACATGCACTCACATACCCATACACACAGACACACACACATACACTCAAAATGCATTCTCACGCTTTCATGTATCCTCACATCCATTCACACCCACCCGTGCACACACACACTCATACGCCACACAGAGCCAGAGCGGGAGCCAGAGGGGTCCCTGACCAGAGCCAGGGTGTCAGCTCTGGGACTAGGGGTTCCCGACCAGAACCTGATGAGGGCTCCCTGCACCCAACACACACACTGCCACCGATGGCCCACCCCTGAGTGCCGTGCTTCTGCACCCACTCAGAGCAGGCAGGGCTATGCCAAAGCCAGGCCCAGGGATGGCACTTCCTGGGCTCCGGGCCCCTTCCTGTCCCCGCCAGGTCGGCTCCTGTCCTTGTCTCACTCAGCTCTTGGGAAGCACCTCTCACCAGCCATCTGGGGCTTGGCTGGGCCTCAGCTTCCTGGCTGCCACGTCTCACTCAGAGCTGGGCAGGCGCCAACTCTGAGCTAAGTGAGTGCGGGCAGTGGAAGGGGGGTGCAGGGAAGTGGGAAGGGACAGGGCTGCTCCTCCTCCCTCATCGTGGCCAGCACAGACACTGTTTTCCCATCCCTTTTGAAATAAGAGTAATAAGTCCACCGGGCTTTACTCAGAGCCCCCGGGCTCACAAGCCCTCCTGTCTGCTCGGCCCTCCGCAGGCCCCAGGCCATGTCCCTGCTCTCATGGCGTGTACTCTGCCACATCCCCATGGATTATGGCCCCATTTTATAGATGAGGGAAACAAAGCCTTTAGAGGCCAATGTGCCTGCCAGGTCACAGAGCCCATCGGGGGTGACCCTGGCCAGAATCCAACCCCCGTCTCTGGGGGCTGCTCCTTTCCACCTGGCCCTCATGGCCTCTGTACATCCAGGTCATGTCCTGCCCCAGCCTCCATGTCAGCCGACTCTCCACCCAGTTGTCCGGGGTCCCCACACCTCCCTGTGCCAGGGCCAACCGAGAGCCACCAGAACACAGGACACTCCCTCAGCATGGCCCTAGGAGCCTCAAGCCCAGCCTATCCAGACAGAAACTCACCTCTTCCTCGCTACCCTGCTCCTCCCCTCCCTGGGAGCCTAATCACAGTCAGCCGTGTGCCTTCCTCCCAGTCATGCAAGCCAGGAGCCTGGAAGTTGTCCTGGATTCCTCCTCCCTCCCACTCATGTCCCCAAGACGCAACCCTACCACTTCCCAATTATCTGCCACCACCACAACCACCCCTCCTCTCCCTGTCCCTGCCTCAGCACGAGCCTCACATCTCTCTCTCTTATTCCTCCAAGGGCCTCAACTCAGGCCCTGTCCGTCTGGCACAGCCTCTACCCCACCCCAGAGAGCTCTTCCCAAGATGCACATCACAAGGTGACCGTGGATAAGACTAAACACCCCACATTCTGGAATGCACTGAGACCAGATCACTGTGCAAGGGTCATGTCAAGGTCCTGAGGCCAGCTGACTGCACTCCTGTCAGTAAAGTGGAGGTGTCCCCAAGTGCATTCATTCCTGCCACTGTTAATCCAGGGAGCCGGGATCAAGGGTCAGGAAATGGGAGCTGGGGTCAGGAGGTGCACACAGGGGTGGGAAGAAAGCCAGGTCCGGGGACATTCCTCCCCACCTCCCTTGTCCCATTCACAAGAAAGGACGTGAGCCCTCCACCCACATAACCAGCCATGGTCATACTCCCTGGGGAATAAGAGGTCCATCTGATCTGAGCAGTACTGCTTTAAAAGAAAAGCCATGCCCAGAACAGCCTACTGATGAGGGAAAATTGAAATAAAGATAATATGTATTCTCAAAGAGATAACAAACAACACTGGGAGCACAGAGCAGTAATGAGCAGCTACAAAAAAAACCTGGTTAGGACAAATGTTTATAATTGGAAAAAGACCTAGTCACTGCACAGAATAGCACAAAGAATGAGCCAACCAACCAACTCAGAAGCTGAGGGTGTGGTGGGAGCACTCACTCTGGATGCTCAGGGATCAAGACAGAGAAGGCATATGAGAAAACTTAAACGATGTAGATGAACCCACATCGTCCACACGAAGTAGAAAAGGGGAGAGAAAGAAGAAACATTTGAAGAAATAATGGCCAAGAATTTCGCAAAATTAGATGAAAGATTTCATCTTCAGTGGATTCACAGAGAGCTAGCTGATCAAGACATATCTAAGGAAAAAAAACACCTAGACACATTATCATGAAACCCAAGAATATCAAAGACAAAGAGAAAGTTCTGACAGCTCCCAGAGAGAAAGAGCAGATCAATACAGAGGAAAGCATCTTCAGACATGAGACTCTAGGATCAGAACCAAGCACCAGTGGTGACAGACAAGAGACAAGTATCAGGAAGTAATATTTGCAAAGAATTCAAGAAAAGGGTCTCATGGTGGGGGGGTGGGGGCGGTGGGGAGGAAGGACACAGCCCATTCCCTGAGGCCAGAGTAACAGCAGAGGCAGCAGAGAACAGCCAAGTCCCCTCAGGAGGGTGGGCAGTGGCAGAGGCCACACCAGAGCAAAAGAGACCCAGTGACCCAGGGGGTCAGCACCGTGGGGGACACTTTAGCAGGTGGAATGCAGGGCCTCTGAGAGAGTCCCAGTCACTGCGTCAGAGCACGTGAGGTTCCTGCCTAGGTCCCTTAGGTTCCCACCCACAGAACACCCCCTCACTCCCTGGGATTTCAGACCTGCTGGATGCTGTCTCCAGGACACTGTGTGCTCCCAGAGAACACTGCCTCTTCACAGTTTCCACAAGGTCTGGGCAAAGGAAGGATGGAGAAATGTGGTTGAATAAAGGACGGGGGAGGAAGGAAGAAAAGAGAAAGAAGGGAGGGAAGAGGGAAGGAGGAAACAACAAAAGGAAGGAAAGAAAGAAATTCCAGCTAACTCTCAGGAACATACACGTGCAGTAATGCAAGGACAAAAGCAGAGCCCCACCCTCCTGCCAGCTCTGCCCAGAGGCCACCTGTGGGCCACTGGAGCCAGCCTGCAGCCAGCAGCCGTCAGCCCTTCCCCCTTGGTTTCTTTCTTCCTGATAGCTACCTGATAATTCCTCATAAACCTGTGCTTGGGCTCTGGCTTGAGCCGTCCTTGTCCCTGAAGTCCCTGGCAGAGCAGCTGACATCACAATACAGTATCACACCGCGGGGCCAGCCTGCTCAGGTGGTGCACTTCTGACCCCAATTTCTGTCACCAACGCAACAGGGAGGGAGCATGAAGACCCCAAAAGCCCAGAGCACATCTTCACATAGAGAGAGAGACACACAAACAGGTGGGTGTCCAAGGAGGCGATGACACTGGTCCACAGTGAACCTCATCCACAGGGAGGGAGACCCCAGGGACACAAAGGAGCTGAGTGGGCGTCCCTCCCCACTTTTCTCACATCACCCCGCTGCCACCCAAATGTCCAGAGGGGAGGCCAACTGTGGGAAGGAAACAGGATCTCACACCTTGGACCAGAGCCAAGAGCTCTGTGGCCATCGAGGACCACTGGGCTCACTGGCTGGACACGCACACTGGGACTTTCCAGGAGTGCTGTTGGCATTCAACACCACGTGCCCCAATAATTACAGGGAAACCTCACTTACTTTCTTGTATTAGTTACACAAGTACTGCGTAAACATACTCTCCTGGGCATCACTGGTGTGTCGGCCTGCCGTCCACTCCTCCCTTCCACTTCTACCTGTGCACCCTTGTCCAGCCCTGTGCCCACGCCTCCACCTCACTCCTCGAGGCTGCTCTGCTCAACTCGGGGTATGCAGTTCATTTGACCTTTCTCCCCCAGACGGACATGGTGGTACTTTAAGACGTCTTATCTCGCAGGATGGTGCCCTGCGCGTCTGCGTCTCGGGGAGATCTCAAGGCCTGGAGTACAGGGTGGGCGGCCACCCAGTGGGTGCTCCTTGCCCGCATACACAGCAGACCAGCCTCCTCGCTGCTGCCTACCCACAGGTGACCAGCAGCACCGCAGCACTGGCGTAACTGATGTTTCTCTAACAGCCAGTGCAACTCAGAGCTCATGCTTGTTAGGGGAACATCCATCTCAGCACACGTCTCACTGAGGACCTGCCATGTGGCCAGCACCAGGCAGGACGCCCTGGCCAGGTAAGGAGAGTGGTGCCGGCACGCAGGGCGGAGATAGGGCTGGGACACGGTGAGCAGGAGGCGGGTGTAGACCGAGGTTTTCTGGGGTCCTTGGGGGCCTTGCCCAGGGCTGACACAGAGCTGGGACACAAAGAATGGGCAACAGGGAGTCCAATCCCTGGCCCCCCCAGCAGGATCCCCACTTGCAAGCCCTCCCCAGGTCTCGAGCAGGCTGATCCTGGGCCAGATGGCTGCCCTGGCCACTAGAAAAGGGCCCTCCCTGGGCCAGGCAGGTGGGGCAGGCCAGCCCTTCTGCCCTCCTAGCTCAGAGCCCCACCCCAGGGCCCACAGGGTCCAGCCTGGCATGGCCACCCAGACGGAGATCCTGGGCTAGCACATCCCCAGCAGAAAGGGCCATCCATCTCTGAGCTTAACTAGCCTCTTCCAATTAGTGAAGAATAAAATGGCAGCATTTACTCTGAAGAATTGCAATGTAAGATTATTAATTAAATGCACTGCTGCTGAGCCTCCCCACACAGGAGGCCAAGCCCTCATTAAAACGGCATGAGACTGAAGCCAGGAGAGGGCGGAGAGGCAGAGGGGGAGCCAGACATGAGATGCGGAGAGGAAGAGACAGCGGTGAGGGAGAGACATGGGGCAGACAGGGCCAGGGAGGCCATGGGCCCTGTCGCAGGGAGGGGCCCCACCACAAACCCCTTTTGGAGAATGTGCCTGCTACAGCTGCTTCCAGTCCTTTCTCAACAAGATTGCGAGGGGGGAATAAACCAAGTGCGTGCTGGAGGTGCTCCAGCAACACTGGGCCTCCTCTTTTTGAAACTGAACAGTGAGAGACAAGGGGCACAGCCCAGCAGCTGGCATTCGTTCCCATGCGGCAGAGGACAGCTCCCGCCCTGGACGCGGGTTCGGGGGCAACCCTGAAGCCCCTTGGCTCAGGCTGGAGCTGTCCTCCAGGGCAACTTCCTGGGAGGAGCACTGCTGTTACTCTCTTGGGCCCTGCGACGTTGAGCCCTGGCCTCTTCTCGGGGAGAGGCCTGAAGGGCCATCCAGGAAGGTCAGACCCCCACCCGAAGGAGCAGGTCGCAGACAGAACCAGCCACGGGGCAGGAAAGCCTTCTTCAACTGGGCACTTGGGGAAAGGGTCGACGTTTGCCATGTTGACTTTGCTTCCCCCCGTATGTTATTTCTCTTCTGTTTTCCTCCAGCCGTGAGTGAGGTCTTGTGAAAGATTATAGGTTGTTCTCAGTTACGACTGCAGGTGCCCAGCAGCTATGCCCTTTGACACATACACGTGCACCACATGCATGCATGTACACCCGTGTGCACTCACACATGCCTCACACATGCATCCACATGCACCACACAGGCACTTATACACATGTATCACACGCATACATGTGCACCCACACAACACATGCCACGTGTGCACACATCCATCACACGTACATGTGTTTACACATACACAAGTGCATGCATGTGTTGTTCCTGCACAGGTGTCACACGTGCACCTACATGCACTCGCATGCACATACGCTCACCCTGTTAGCTGCTCTTGGCCTCTTTATCTGCTTACCTATTTTCACGGTTCTTACCACTCTCTGAAATGTTCATTCCTGTCTCCCCACCTCTACCCTGCCCACATTCATCCAGCAGAATAAAACCCCCCACCCTCTGCCAAGCAGGGCTGTGCCCGTCTTTTCAGCGACAGTCACACAGAGCATGTCTGCAGGATGGGCTCAGCCCCCGTGAGCCTCTCCTGGGCAGCTTGGTCACGCCTGGCTCCCCAGCATTCTTGCCTGTCTCTCTGCTGGCCAGCACCTTCCTATCCAATGTACCCCACCTCGGACTGGCCCTGATAATTCCTGGTCTCTGGTTCCTGAGGTAGGCAGACCGCCCTGCCTGGCCCTGGTGCGTGTTGCTCTGCATTCAGCCCATTCTAGCTGCCCAGTGTGAAGGTTCCCAAGGCGGCCAGTGGTCGCTCAAACTCCCCCAGCCTAATACTCTCCTTCCAGGGCCGGCCAACTCCCAGGAGAGCTGCACAGCTCGTTGGCAACCTCGGTGTACCCGCCCTGCCCAGTGAGTGAGGGGAGGCCACAGAGGAAACTTCCTCCTGCCCTCTATCCTCATACTTCTCTTTCCTTCCATCCTGTGGGGCAGCAACTGCCTCCTCCAGCCATCTAGGGCTCCCAATCCCAGCCCCGCCTCTTCCTTGGGGACCTCAGGCCTGCCTAGAGTCCACGGCCTTCCTTCTGATAACACAGCCCTGTGTTTGTCAGGAACCACTCCCCGCTGCCTCCCCCCAGGTCACATGGGGGGAAAGGGGGCACATGACCCAGGCCAGGCCAACCTAACCGCAGTAAACACAGCTCAGGGATGAGGACTTGACACTAGTCCATCAGATTAAATCCAGAAACTATTGCTGTGACTATTAGAAAAGAAGAGCTGTTTCCCCTGGGTTTGTTAAACTGTACGAATGTGAGGTAGCCCCTGCCTGCAGCCTTTTTTTCATGCATGAATAAAAGAGCATGAATGAAATTAACACTGAGGGGAGTAGAGCCAAGAGGTGGAGAAAAGTAAGAGACTAAAACTTTATTTGGTTACCTGGATCCAGCCATACCTGAAGCTAGTCAGCCCTGTATTTTTTTTTCAGACTTATTAACCAATAAATTCTTCTTTCTTTAAGCCAGTTTCATTTGGATTTCTAACACTTGCAGAATAACTCCTGACTAATACACCCGTTCTTTTCCATATGTTCAAACTTTCCCTCTCTCCTAAATCCTTGTCCTCCATCTATGACCAAACTTAAGCCAACTAAAATCCTCTGAGCATGTAACCACGGTGACAGATATTAACGAGACTTATTTTGATAATCATTTTGCAATATAAAAAAGTTGAATCATTATATTGTACACCTGTAACTAATATAATATTGTATGTGAATTATACCTCAATAAAAAAATTAAAATTAAAAAAAAAATTTTTAAGTGTCCAAAAAAAAACATTCCTCTGTACAAAGAGGCAGAGGTCAAACACACGTATACATATGTGCACATGTGACTACTACATGCACATATGTACATTCGAGAAGGAAAAGTCCTCTTCACCCGGACATCTCCCCCAGCTACAGCATCTGTCCCCATGATGCACCCTCTTTCCTCCATTTCCTTACCTCTCCCTGGGCCCTCCCCTGGTCTCACTTCCACCCGCTCCCCACACCCTGGCCCTGACGTCTGCAAAGCCCCCTCTCTGATGATGGACCTCACGCGCGCTGCATCTGGGAGCCTCCTGCCTCACCGAGCCCCACGCCCTTAAATCTCTCTCATCCATTAGCACAGGAGCGCACCCTGTGTGCCTCAGGGGTCCACTGCCTCCCCCACTTGTCCCCGAGGTGGTGAAGGGCCAGGCAGTGTCCTCCTCCTGCCTTTCTCTCCTTTGGTGCTCACCCTCCCTAGGCAATGGCACCTTCAGCCCTCTCTCTGCACAGACAGCTCCCTCGTGAGCTCTGCCCAGACTCTGCTCCTACACAGAGAACCTGCACTTCTAACTGCCTCAGGACGCCTCCTGGGAAACTGCCCCAGCTACACGCTGTCCTCCAAGCTGCTCCTCCTTGCCAGCCAGCGCGCCTCTCACCCTTCCTCCCACCCACCCAAGTCAGAGGCCTGGGAGTGTTTCTCCTCATCCTCTCCCTCACCTCCCAGGTCCACATCTGCCAGCACCCAGGCCTCTCCACATTTCCTAACTAGATTCTGCTGCCTCTGGCCCAAACATTAAGGCAGAACATAAAATGATCCAGAAATATGTTCGTTTTATATATATATATATATATATATATATATATATATATATATGGAATAAAAGCAGGTTACAGGATGTACAATACGGCTTTATTTTATAAGTATGTTTGTACACATGTGCATATATGTGCAAAACACACAGTAAAATGTTGATGGGATTACAAGGTATTTCAGTTTTCTTCCTTTGGTTTATTTATGCGTTCTGTTTTCAATGCACAGGCACTCTTGGATTTAAGACAGACAGAAAAAAGAAACATTGTAAACCACTTAAAACCATTCCAGTACCGCTGGTGCCAGGCCTCCCAAGATCTGGTGGGAGATGTACACGTGGGGAGAGAACCAGAGGCTGTGCCCCCAGCCCATCCCCTCCTTGGATTAGTCCTCATTTGCAGCCTCATGGTTGAAGCCCTGGAGGCTCCAAGAAGTGAAGTGACCTGCCTGAGGTCACAAAGGATTGAGCACGGAGCCCAGTCCTCCCTCCACCACCAGGTCCCCACTACAGGCTGTGAACTATCTCCTCAATTTGGGGCAACCCCTGAAGCAATCCCAGGGCTCCCGCAGGCCCTGAAATAGAGCTGCATTGCCACATAAGACACCCAGGGGACACGGGGAGGCCGGGAGCCAATTCTAGATGGCTCAGCAAGGCTGCCACCAACCACAGAGTCAGAGAGGCCTCTGGCTGCCTCTGAAACACAAAAAGCAGGACAGGAGGCCCCTCTGGGAGACAAGGACCTTGGCAGCTCCACGGGCAGGTGGGGGCCAGGCCAGGCGGGGTATTAACCCAAGCACAGCATCTGAGGAGCTGGAGTGGTTAGAGCTCCTTCCAGCGGGGGCCTGAGAAGGAGCACCACGGGGAGAGTTGGTCTCTCATATATAAGCTGAAGCCTGATCCTCAACTGCAGGTGTCCCCAAGGAAAGGTGCCTGGCAAGGCTTCTCCCAGTCATGGGTGCTCTCCCTACTCAGTGCCCGCATGGGGCCAGGAGGACTGGATCCTGCCTGTAAGCAGGAGGCAGAACCCAAGCCTCCCAGGCTGAGCCCACCCCAGAGGCAGGAGCCATGGCCGCCACACAGCTGAGGAACCCTCAGCAGCCCCGTGGCTGGCAGGAACTGCACAAGAAGTGACAGAGGCCCAGTGCCCTCAGCTGGTGGCAGGGAGCTGGGTCTGTGTGTCTGACGTAAAATCCATTGGCAGTCCCCTGCTGACAAGCCTGTGGTGGTGTTCCCTCCTAAGCAGCTGTGAAGGGAAATGACCTGGCAAGCGGGAAGACAGTGAAGGGAAGGGGTCCCCAGCAGTTGACGAGGGCCTGGGCCCCCCACCTTCCAGCTGCAGGACTCCCAAGCCAGAGTCACAGAGAACACCTGGGGGGAGGAAACAGTAGCAGGACATCACCCCTCACAGCAGGCCGAGAGCAGAGCAGGACAGCAACCACCTTGATCTGGATACTCCATCCCGCCACAGGCCACAGCACTCACCAAGGTCTTTCTGTGCCACTGTACCAGGTGCCAGGCACTGGGCACCCACAGCAAGAAGTCTACCACTGCCCTCGGGGAGCTTCCTGGATGGCTCTTAAAGCAGCCGACATTTCCTTCCACCCTGGGTGGAGGCAGCTAGCCCAGCAGAAGTGGCAGAACCTGTGCCCATCACGACAGCCATGACCGACCGGGCTATGCGTCTCTCACTTCCGCTGGTGTGGATGAGACCAAGTGGCGTTTACACAACAGCATGACTCAAATGACAGAGGTTGTGACACATGCAGCTGGGTCTTGTTATTTCATGCATTAATTGAAAAGCACATGAAACACTGGCACACAAATGTTCACGGTGGCACTGTTTATAAGAGCCAAAATGTGGAAACAACCCAAATGTCCACTGACTGATGAATGGATTTTAAAAATTGAGGTCTATCCATACCATGGAATATTATTTGTCCATAAAAAGTAAGGGAGGTCTGACACATGCTACAACATGGAAGAACCTTGAAAACAAAAGGATAAATATTGTGTGATTCCATTTATACGGAGAGTTCAGTATAAGCAAGTTTATAGAGTCAGAAGGTAGTTTAGTGATTCCCAGGGACTGGGGGGACAGGGCAATTGGGGGCGATAGCCAAAGGGTATGGGGTTTCTTTTGGGGGTGATGAACGTGTTCTAAAACTGGTGGGTTGCACAACTCTAAACATACTAAAGCCGTTGAATTTCATTTTAAATGGGTGAAATGTATGGTATGTGAATTATATCTCAATAAACCATTACCAAAAAAAAAAAAAGCATGATGACAATAAAAAATTTTAAAGCACACATACTGCTGTATTATAAATTGTTTTTCAATGTTAACAGCTTTATTTCAATAGTATTGGTGTTCTTTGTATTTTAAATTATGCCTTAAAAACATTATTCTTTTTTTTAAATTATTTATTTGGCTGCGTTGGGTCTTAGTTGCAGCACACGGGATCTTTCGTTGTGGCACGTGGGCTCTAGAGTGCGCAGGCTCAGTAGTTATGGCGCGGGCTTAGTTGCCCTGAGGCACATGGGATCTTAGTTCTCCGACCAGGGATCGAACTCTTGTCCCCTGCATTGGAAGGCGGATTCTTAACCACTGGACCACAGGGGAAGTCCCCAAAACATTATTCTGATAAAGGGTCCATGGGCCTCAACAGACTGCTAAGGTTCATGACACAGAAGGAGTCTGTAGGCCAGAAAATGGGTGCTGTGATGCAGCTGTGTCACCTGCCATGACACAGAGAACAGGCAAGGCCTCCTGGAACAGGGATGGTGAGGAGTCGGCCAGGCATGTGGGATTCCCAGCACTTAAGACAAAGGCACAGAGGTCCTTGGAGACCCCTCACTCCATCTGCTCTGTCAGTGCAACCCCAGATGGGCCCACAGAATCCCAGCTTCCTTTCCCAGTCGCACCCTTGACTTGTCTTAGGCCCCAGTTAAAACTTCTCACCCTCGGATTGTTTTTAGTTTTAACTGCAGCCCAGACAATCAGCTCCCTCCTAGTGCTGCGACAAGGGCTATTTTCAACATGGGCAGCACCTACATTCCCATATGATCTTTGAAAGCTCTTGTCCCAGGCCCACAGGATGGAAGAGAGGGAGGTGGGTAAACTAAGTCAGAAATGCTGACTGGTCACGAGGGGTCTTAAATGCTGGTCTCCGGGCCTGTGCTTTACCCAGTGGATGAAGAAGCCATCGGAGGCACTCAGGGAGAAGGCACGGCAAGGCAGACAAGAGCAGGAGAAATGGGAGGGTGGAGCAGCGCTCCCTGTCTGTGTCCCAGCGCTTCAGACCATAGACTCTACCCCCTGGAGCCAGCGGACAAGTGACCGGGCCTGGCCAGTGGAAGCCCTGCTCCCTGCCCTGGCCACAGTGATTGCTCAAAGCTTGACTCATGACCTAGCCTAAGCCAATAAGAACCAGACTCGGGATGCCTGCTGAAACCCCAGGGGAAAAGAAG
Source organism: Lipotes vexillifer (assembly GCF_000442215.2). NCBI lineage: Eukaryota > Metazoa > Chordata > Mammalia > Artiodactyla > Lipotidae > Lipotes > Lipotes vexillifer. The sequence goes on from NW_006781644.1 coordinate 389,774, forward strand.
GTCTTTCTGCCGGGCTGGCAGTTGGTGCCAGGTGAGCCTGCAGCTCCTTTCTGGGGAGAGCCTGCTGAGGCCAAGCCAAGGAGGAGGGAAGTGGAGCTGAAACAGGGCAGAAGGCCTGAGCATCCCCTTCTGGCCTGAGTTGGTTCACATTGGGTTTTCTGTACTTGCAGTGGCAGGGGTCTAGACCTGGGGATGGCCTTCTGGAAGGGACAGGGCGGCAGCACCAGCTGCACAGGTGTTGGTGAAAGCACAGGAGCGACGGCTCAGCCTCTCAGTCATACCCTCCAGCTTCACGTCCAAAGAAGAAATTAGGGGACAGGCTCTCCCCCTCAGGGGATGGTGGGAGGAAAGGACACGTGCCCCCCGCTTCCCTGGCCAGTGGCTCCAGACAGCTCTTCACCCCCAAAACCTGCTCCTCCGTCTTACAGAGTCTACTCACCAACCTGCCCTGCATTTCCCCTCCCCAGCCTGCCTGCCAACAAGACAGTCTTCTCTCCTTCCAGGCTGGAAATCTTTCCCACATCCTGGCTAATTGTATTCAGGTGGGGAGGATTTGGCGCGCGCGCGCGCGCGTGCGTGCGTGCGTGCGTGCGTGCGTGTGTGTGTGTGTGTGTGTGTGTGTGTCTCCACCCCCAGCCCTGGCAGCTGCCCCAGGGAATGCTGTGTCGGCAGGAAGGCACAGAGGATACTGGGCTGCAGTCTGTGTCCTGACGGGCTCTCAGTGATGTCAGCGGCTCTTGGCCTCGTCCAGTAAACATCTGTTCTCCTTATTCTAACCCAGGAATTCCATTTCAGAATAGTCACGGCCTCATCTGGCAACATAACCATCCCAGGCTGGTTATGGCCTGGGGCGGGGAGAGCATCCTACCCAGGGGCCTGCCGGCCCCCAGCCCTGCCTCCCCACTCCGCCCACCCAGCCCAAGCCCAGCCCACGGAGCACTCAGAAGTGATGAATATCTGCACTGCACTTCATGCGTCTCCAAGTACTTTCACACTTTGGTTTCTCCTAACAGCACCGTAAGGAAAATACTACCTCGTAGTAACAAGGGCCATTCGCTACTAAGTGCCAGCCGTGGGCCTCACTTCACTGAATCCTCATAATAACCCACCAGACTATTTGCTGCCATCAAATTTACCTTTCACAGATGAGAAATAGGAGGCTCTGCGAATGAGGGAGCCAGAATCAAACATGGGGCAGGACCGCATCTGACTAGCGCACCGGGCCTCACACAGAGACAATGGTCTGTAAGCCGAAATCCTGAGACAGAGGTGGGAGGAAGAAACAACCAGCCCCAGAACCCCTCCGGCATCCACCGCAGCATAAGAGAAATGCTCAGGTGCCGACACAGGGCCCACGCAGGAAATGATAGTGACTGAGGCGGGAGGCGGGGTGGGGGGGGAGGGGGGGACCACAGCGGGCAGCAGAGAGCGTGGTGCTGAGGCTGTGAGATCCCTCTGGAGGGCTCTGGCCCTGCTCAGTTCCAGCCCTCTGGAATACAGGCCTAACAGCTCTCCCAGGTCCTCCAGAGAAACTGGAAATCTGGAGCTCTGTGAGAAATTTGTCAAACACTGGGAAGGCCAAACAAAACTCATCTGTGGGTGGAAATGGCACACAGCCCGCCAGTTTGCAAACTCCGCCCTGCACGATGAGAACACTGAAGTTCAGAAATTATTACACTGCTAAGGGGCAAGGCAGGGACTCAAAACAGGGTTTCAAAGTTCAGATTCATTCATTCCCTTCAGAGTTTCAGGTTATACATCTGGATCTACCTGCCAGCCCTCCCCTGAAAGTGTCTCACTGAACCACCTCCTCAGCTGAAACTCAGGACAGTCTTTCAAAGACAGTCATTTTCCTGCCAGCCCTGCAAACAATCCTACCCGGGTGCACAGCTCCTTGGCTGTAGGGGACACCTAACAGGCCACACTGGGCTGAGAGAGACTCCCTGACCTAATGGCGGGCCTAATGGGGGCCCACCAGTCACTGCTACTCATCCCCCCACAAAACCACCACACATCCATGTTCTATGCTCAAGCTCTATTTGATGCAACAGACCAGGAAAAGAGAAGTTGCTCCACCAAGGTTAAGTGAAGACGGGAGATCACTTCCACCCAGACTTGTCCACTTTAGGTCCACTGTCTGCAGCATTCGCAGAAAGAGAAGCAGGACCTGGTCCTGCTCTCCTGTAGATGGCGGCAGGCCAGGTGCTCTGAAGACATGGTTGTGGCTCCCACACAAAATTACTAAAATTCAATTTTATACTCTAACCAACGTAATAAGACATAAAATGAATAAATATTGAAAAAGATGCGAAAATATTATGAATTGCAGAAATAACTGCATACTTAGAATATCCTCTCCTACAAAAATAATCCACCAAAAAGGACAAACATAATAATATGGAAGTTCATGAAAATGCCTAGATGCGAAATAAATATGGAAACTTGCATATCTAGAGTGCAAACATGGGAAACATCCAATCGAGAGATTTATTTTAAAAGGATTTTTTGTGATTATCCACGTTTTGCATCTGTGCCACTATGATAATGGAAGATTGATTTTGCTGAAGCGCAAGAGGAAGATGCAAGTCATTGGGAGCAAATGAGAAGGAACCAGTGAGGCCTGATGGAGCTTGAGTTTGGTAGGTCAACAATGGCTGTCGTGTGTTTAGCTTCAATTGTCCAAATGCATATGTAATTTGTACCCACATGCCGTTTTTATTTCCGTTGGCTCTTTGGGAATGAAAGCATCTAAACTCTGAGAATATTATTAATCTGGAACAAGTAGGTCCCAGGTATTCTGAGTAAAGGATCACCTGCTGTATCCTAGATTAAAAATGTTCCTAGACATCTATAATAACCTACTATAAAATATAATGGAAAAGATCCTGTTCACAATGGCAATAAAATTCTAACTCTTGGTAGTAAATAAGGGATATATTTTAAAAGATTTGAATTAATGTTATTATTCCCCTGAGAAAATTAACCGTCATGAAGATGTCATTCACTTGTTCAGTAAAGATTTGCTGAGGCCCTGCTCTATGCTGGACACTAATTTAAGCATGCAATATCATCCAAAATAAAGATCCTCTTATGATATTGTTTAAAACCATAAGAAAACAAACCCAAAATCCATTTGAAAAATGGACAAAAATAACCATTTTTTTAACATCTTTATTGGAGTATAATGGCTTTACAATGGTGTGTCAGTTTCTGCTTTATAACAAAGTGAATCAGTTACACATATACATATGTTCCCATATCTCTTCCCTCTTGCGTCTCCCGCCCTCCCACCCTCCCTATCCCACCCCTCTAGGTGGTCACAAAGCACCATAATGGTGAGACTTGCCCTATTAGGTATCACAACATATTGTTAAGCAAAAGTAATTAAAAGACCCTAGTCCTGTTGCAAGAAGAAGAGCAGAAAGGCCAGAAATAAGCCATATCACTTCCATGAACTTCATAGATAGGGAATATGCACCCCAAAGTCAGGAGGAAGGGTGAATTAGTAAATGAATGGTGCTGAGACCCCAGAGAGGCAATTTAGAAAAAATAAATACTTAAAACCAATACCTTATACAATACAGGAAACACACTTCACTGGAATTAAAGAAGTTCAATATTTTAAATTCAAATCAGAAAAAAATCAAAACCTCTGAAGCACTTCTTTGAAAGGCTGATTATATTCTACAGCTTAAATAAACAGAAGAAATCAACAGGAAGGGGCTGGCAGAGTTGACCAGAAGAAATGAAAGTCAGCAAGGTAAAATAAGAAAGGAAACTTCATGAATATAAATCTGCCCAAGATAACAAAGGGTTAATGTTTAGCCCCAAGGAGGACCAGCCAGCTTCAGAAGAGGAAAAGGCATGTGAGGGAGGGGGGGAGGGGGAGGGGGTTGGTGAGGAGCAACCACCAATCATCACAGAAATACAAGTTTCAGCAACAATAGGAAGGATCAGACCCACACTCATGTAATTAACCCAAAGCAAATGCCCCGGGCTGAGGGGCCCAGCCCAACGCCTGCACTCAGGAGCCGAGCTCATTCCACTGGAACCAAGGAGCATCTTCAGGCTGGGGAGGACTTCGAGGACCCTGCCCCCGAGCAGGACAAGCTGACCCCTGGACAGAGCCTACCATCTTCCCTCCCCCATCATGCCCAGTCCCAGAATATCCACCCAGGTCACCAGAGCCATCATCCACAGAGAGCAGCCCCCTGTGACTGGCCCTGGCTTTGGTTCTTGTACTCCAAATCTTGCAGACCCAGGGGCTCCTCAGAGAGAAGAATGCAGCAACTCCAGTGACCTTGATGGTGGGGGCAGATGTCTGGCACACCCTTCCTGTCCCTCTGGTGTCCACCACTCAGCTTTGGCCACCCTCTGCCTTCTACTCCAAACACTGAGCAGAAGCCAACCTCATCCGTCCCCTTGCCCAGATGCCCTTGTGCAGGACACCACCTGCACAACCTTCTATGGCAGCCCTGGGGCAGAACACAGCTTGGTCTGACCAGCCTCCCTAGTAAGGACACAGTCAGCAAGGGCCTGGGCACCCTGGCAGGAAAGATGGCACCCAAGGCCAGGCCACACTGTCTGAAGTGGGGGCTACTCCAGCAAGGCAGAGCGAGGCCTTGACCTCATTTGCTGGGAAGTGCACCAAGAACTCAGCGCTCCCCCGGTAGCAATTAACCCTGCTTGTGTGGATGGTGGTCGAGGGGTGATGTGTACCTCTGAGGATCACAGGGACTGGATCCAGAGCTCCAAGTACAGCAGAAGGAGCCTAGGCTCTGGACTTTGTGTGACCTGAGCTAGGTCATTGCCCCCCTCTCTGAGCCCTGCTTTCCTCCAAGTACAGCGGGATAATGTCGCCTTCCCTGAGTGTGCCTGTGGCCGGTGAGAGCTTGTGAGCATCACAGGAGGTGTCTGTAAATAGGACAATGCAGGCACAGCCTGAGGCCAGTGATGAAGAGCCCACTGCCCAGGAAGGTCACCCAGGAAGGGTCATCCATGGTGACGAAGGGGGCTCCCCTTACTCTGGGAAAGAAGGGGAGGACAGAGAAAAGAGAGAGGAGGGAAAGGAAGGGAGGAGGAGGGAGGGAGTGGAAAGAAGGGAGGAAAGAGAAGAGGGGAGAAAAAGGAGGGAGGGAGGGGTGGAGTGAGGGGGGAAGGGGAGGACGGGGGAAGAGAGAAAGAGACAGAGGGGAAGCAAGGGACAAGAGGGGAGGGGAGGGAGGGGTAAGGCTGGGAAGAGAGAGGGAGAGAAGGGATGCCAGGGGCCTTTGAGCCAGGATCCAGCACTACCCCCAGACCCTCCACCTCTCCCTGTTTGGGAGCTGCTCAGGAGACACAGGTCCGCCCTCTGTCAGCTGAGCTGAACCCCGGGGCCAGGATCTCTCCTTGCTCTATGCATGCGGGTCTCAGACAAGCCACTCCAGGCTGTGACAGACCCACGCACCCAGATGCCCAGACCCCAGCTTGGAGCTAGTGAGCTCAGGCCAGTGGCTAATGGCCAGCCGGCGGGTGCAGAGAGCAGAAGGGAGGGGATAAGGTTGGGAGCCTCATAGGGCCTGCGGTCTGGTTGGGGGGGCTTCAAGGAGGAGGACGCCCCTGTGCCTACCCTGCTGACAGGATCTGTGGCATCAGTGCCTACTGAGTTCCACGTGCCTGCAGTGTGCAGAGCCAGCCTTTGGAATGGCCATGCAAGGGAGGGTGTCCTCCCTCTGCCAGACTCTGAATTCCTAGGTGAGGGACCCAGGGCAGAGAGGGTCAGGAGCCACCACCCCAAAGGCAGCTCCCCTGGTCCCAGGCCGCCTGGAGGCCTGGCCGTCCCTCTTGGCTATCATCTCCTTTCGCCCCAATCTCCCCACGACATTCCTTTGGACTGAGGCCAGCCAGCCTCATTCCCTGTCACTCCCTCACAGACAGACGCCCTCCGAGGCAGGTGGCATCGCAAGTAGGGAAACTGAGGGTCACAGGCCAGCAAAAGAAGTGCAGGGTCCCGAACCTGGTTCTGTCCAACCTCACACCTCCTGACCCCCAGGTCCTGCCCAGGTCTGATGAGTCAGAATCTCTCAGGGTGAGACCTAGGCACAGGCATTGTTCAAAGCTGCCCAAAACCCATGCCTGTCTGTGGGCAGACAGATAACATGATGGAAAACAAATTTATTTTTACAGGCCACAGATTTCCTCTAGGGGGCAACAGTCTTTGGAAAAAGACCTTCTAGAAGCACGGGGGAATAAAGGTAACAGCGGGACGTAAGGGGCCTGGGTCGGCAGGTACCAGTGACTCAGAAAGGGGGACAAAGTCTTCTGTAAGACTCAGGAGAGGAGGAGCCAGGAGCTTGCCCCAGAGAAACTGGAGGATGGGAGAGACATCACTGAAAGGAGGGGAACCTGCTGTCAAAATGACAATTCCCCCACAGATGGGCTTTCTAAGAACCAGTCCCTGTTCTACAGGGAACCACCTGCACGGCTGGGCGGTGCAGCCTCCTCCACCTTCCTCGGCAAAGCTCCCCGCACCCCACAAACGCTTCCTGTGAGTGGCTGACAGCTGTACACAGGGGCTGGCTTGTATTCTGGGCCAGCAAGCTTGCAACTGAGGAGACCTGGCAGCAGCTCTGAGGTCCAGGACGGCAGAAGACACAGCCCCTGGGAGCTGCAATGCCTTTAGCCTTTAAGGAGGGTGGTGGCAGTGTGAGGGTTAGACATATTTTATCTAGATTTCAGCTCCTTTGCTGATGAAAACTAGAATTCAAAGGGTACTGCCTTCGCATGAAATCCATCTTAGTCCACGAGCAAGCAGAGAAACGCCAGGGGCGTCCCCATCAGAGTCAGGTGCAGAAAGGGATACGCAAAGCCGCTGCTGTTACTTAACATTACTCCAAAGGTTCTAGATGGCACAGATTGAAAATGAGCCTCCAGAATTACCATAGTCTACAGATAGTACAACTGTATACACAGAAAACTCAAGGGAATTCACAAAGATGTATTAGAATTAATGAGTTCAAAACAAAAAAATTAATGAGTTCAATCAAGCATCCTGATAAAAGATAATTATATAAAAATCAATAGCCATCCTGTATACCAGTGATAGATGGAAATGATTCAATTCACAATGGCAAAAAGAAAAAAATCCTTGAAATGGCCGTGATTTAAAACAATAGGTGACCCATATAAAAAATGTGTAATACTTTACTAAGCAACATCAAAGCAGAATTAAATCGATCGAAAAACACACCATGTTCCTGGTAAATACTACAAATTTTGTCCATTCCTCCTTTAATTGGTTTCTAAGTTTAATTTAATGTCAATCAAATTCACAAGAGATTTTTCTAACCTGACAAAACAATTCTAAAATTCAATTGAAAAAATAAACAGATGTGACCAGCCAAGAAAATTTTGCAAAACAATAACAGCAAAACGGGGAGTATCCAGCCAGATGTTTCAAAGCAGCAGTATCCAACAGAAATGTAATACGAATGTCGCATGTAGCCATGTTAAAAAAAAAAAAAGGTGAAATTAATTTCGGCAATATATTTTACTTAACCCAATACATCCAACCTATTATCATTTTAACCTGTAATCAATACTTTACATTTATCAATTAGATATTTTATTTATTCTTTTTTTGGGTACTAAGTCTTTGAATTCTGGAGTATATTTTACACTCAAGAGCACCTCTCAGTTCAGACCAGCCACATCTCAAATAGCCAACAGCTTCAAGTGGCTTGTAGCTACCATAGTAGTGAACAGCACAGCCGTCAAGTAGCCAGTACTTTAGATATTAGAGCTTTAAAGCTCTTATAATGAACAGAATTCAGTACTGGTACAAGAAGAGGATGAAAGAAAAAAAGAATTTATCTGTGATATCAGACCTGAGGTTTCATTTGCAACTGACTGGAGACAGTATGTGGCATAGTTCATTTAAAAAATTATACATACTCACAGCTCTTGAGCCAGTTTCTATCATACCTCCAGAAGCTCTGTGTCAATCAGACTGGCCACCGCTGAGCCTTAGACATACCTTGCGTGAAACATAAATACACCTTATTTGCCATGTGGTTCCAATCCCTGTTTTCAAAGGAGAAATATCCAGGTTCAAAGATGAATCTTTTTTTGTTGTCGTTGTTATTGTTTGGCTGCACCGTGTGTTAGTTGCGGCACGTGGGATCCTTGTTGCGGCACGCGGGATCCTCGTTGTGGTACGCAGGATCCTCGTTGCGGCACGCGGGATCCTCATTGTGGCGCGCGGGTTTAGTTGCCCCACGGCATGTGGGATCTTAGTTCCCCGACCAGGGATCAAACCCGCGTCCCATCAGGGAAGTCCCTCAAAGATAAATCTTTGAATGTTCTGCTCACAGAGCTGGCAAAGGCTTGTCCCTCCAGTCTGAACAGCCCAGTCTCTGCCGCTGCCCTGCTTCCCCAGCATGGGAATTACGTGCCAGCTCTTAGGCCCTGAAATCACTTGTAACATCATCATAATAATAAAACTATGTGTCTGGAACTCTAAGACACCCATTTTTCACATTTACCACATCTAAACTCAGGATGAAATCAATGGGTCTTATCATTGCCAGCAGCTGGCAGCAGCCATGGGGTGGCTGGCATTGCCTGGCACACACCAATTCTGCCACGGTGTTTCGTACTGCCGTCACTTCGCTTGAGTTACTTGTAGGGTCAACATTTCTTGTGTTGAGACCCTTCCCACCCAAAATGTCTTCAAGAAGTCACACTGTGATGTAAAAAATTACACTGTATGCAGAAAGGCACGGAGACGACAGAGTGTGTAGCTTTGGCATCCGTGAGAAATGTCCCTGGAGGAAGGACTGTAACCTCATTCCTTTACCAAAGAGAGGAAGACACCCAGAAGTGGACTAAGCCAGTCACACACTAAGTAAGCAAAGTGAGCAAGCCAGGAAAAACAGCCCACCACTCAGAGCAACTAGAGGCCGGGTGGCTGGTGCCTACACCTCACGGGACTACGGTTAAGGTGCAGTGGTGTGGTTTAGTTGGGAGTGTCCCCTCTTTCTTGTGGCGCCCTATAATTGATGGCACCTTAGATGCAATGAAACACAGAAGTGGCCAACACTTCGCAAACCCGGGGCCTGGTGGGCTAAGTGCACCCACCCTTCCAAAGCCCAGTGAGGCTAGCAATCCAAGGAACTGATGTTTGGCAGTGTTTGTGGCCCTTGTCCAGGCTGCCCAGCTGCGCAGGGAAAAGCTGACCATGAGACATGGCAGCCTCCAGCCCACAATAAGTCCACTGCTCACCAAGGTGAACACTGAAATGTAAAGGGCAGGGTAGGGCAGTGCAGAGCCTGCCTGAGCCTTGGTCCTAGACGCTAGGGTTTCCTCTGCCTCGGAGCACAAGCTGTGTGCCCCTCTCCACAGGCCCTGGAGTAGACATGCAGTGTAACTGAAATTCACGGATCAGCCTGAGGAGCCGGCTCCAGGCTCAGTAATAACTGCTCCATATTAATGGCAGCACAGCAGACCCAATGGACAGCTGACATTTAATATGAAACATACGCAGCAGAGTGAGAGGCTCCTACCTGGGCCCTCCCATTCCAGAATGCCTGCCACTGTGGGGAGGGGGGGCTCAAGGCGGCACCAAGATTCAGGGGGCTGGAGTCGTCCCCTAAGTACCTCCATCCCACCTCAGTCCCCTCCCCTGCAGGAAACCCCTGCCAAGAACATACATGACCACACATGCACACTCACACTTGAATACACACACTCGCACACATGCTTACTTAAATGCACACAGGCACACGCACAGATACCCGCACACACATCATACTCATACAGATATGCATACACATGCACACATTTCCACATACATATACACACACATCCCATGTATAGGAACATGCACACACATTCACATACACCAGCAGCCTGCTGTGTTCTGGCAGCAACACAAAACCCCCCAGCCTGCCCGAGTGCAGGAGGGCAGTAGGGGTAAGCAAGGACACATCTGCCTGCCAGTACAGACCCATGGTCCCAAGAGAGGCCCCATGCATACTTGACCCTACAGATCTCAGAGACCAGAATGAGGAGGCCCAGGCCACAGCTCAGGCCACCACACAGCAAAGCCATCCTCTATGCTGAGTGGACACACCAGGCCATGGTTGGGGGGCGGGGGCCATCCCTGTGGCTCAGAGCAGATGAACCCTTCGATGACTTCTCTACTCATGCAGGTTGTGGCGTTTGTGGTCCTCACAGCAGGCCTGGGTGAAGACCCAGCCTTCCCCCGCCTCCCAGCTGATGCTGGGTCACTCCTCACTCACTAAGTGCTGGGATTATGGGGGGATAGGCAGTCCATGCTGGCCATCAGGCAGGGGAAACCTGAAACCTGCCAACATCTGAAGGAGCAGCATCCTTACACTCGGGAACCAATGCCATAAACACACAACCAGGCAGTGGAGTCAGGGCAGGGATGGCAATGTGACAGAAGATGGTCCAGAAAGAGCTGGCCTCCCTGAGCTGAGGCTCAGAGATCGGTGACCAACTATGCTGGCCTTCATGAGGGGTCTAGTCAGGCTTCACTATGCTCCTGCACTATGCATTGCTGGGCCACAGTGATTGGCTATGGAAAGGTCCCATGACCTAAGCCTGTCCATTCAGAGTGAAGTCAGAACTGTGTCAGGAACCTCCAAAAAGTAGTCTGTTTCCCTTTTGCACCTGGTTAAACCTGGGGAATGTGAGGGGTGTGGGTGCAACTACAGCCAATCGTCCACCAAGGAACAGAGTCACACTGGAGAGAGGGAGCTGGGCGAGCAGGGGCACCACTCCACCCCTGAATTACCTACCCAATCCCACCAGTCCTCAGATGCCTTTTGTGTGTGTGTGGTAAAATACATATAACAGGGACTTCCCTGGTGGTGCAGTGGATAAGACTCCGCGTTTCCAACGCAGGGGGCCTGGGTTCAATCCCTGGTCAGGGAACTAGATCCCACAGGCATGCCGCAACTAAGAGTTTGCATGTCACAACTAAGGAGCCAACAAGCCACAACTAAGGAGCCTACCTGCTATAACTAAGGAGTCACGTACTACAACTAAGGAGCCAGTGAGGCACAACTAAGGAGCCCACGAGCCGCAACTAAGACCCGGCACGACCAAATAAATAAATATTAAAAATAAAATAAAAAACGTATAACATAAAATTTACCATCTTAACCACTTTTAAGTGTACAATTCAGTGGTATTAAATATATTCATAATGTTGTGCAACGATCACCACCATCCATCTCCAGAACTCTTTCCTTCTTGTAAAACTGAAGTTCTGTACCCACGAAACAACAACGCCCCATCTCCTTCCTTCAGCCCCTGACAACCTCCACTCTACCCCCTGTCTCTAAGATTTGGACAACTGTAAGTGCCTTCAGATGCCATATTTGCTGAAGCCTGCTGAGTCTGGGTTTCAGACCACAGACATGGCTACACCATTCTGAGGGGTCACCATGAGGTGGGCAGGGGCCGTGAGCTGCTGCTCTGCCATCCCTAGCACAAACCCCTGACAAGCCAGCCTCCACCATGGCAGCCACAGGTCAGTGCACATCCCTCCCCAGTCCCAGCAGGGAAGAGCCCCTGGGAAGCCGCTTCCCTCCCGCCAAATGGCACTCAGTGAGAAGTGGTGAGGAGGCCAGACAGGAGGTTGTGGATGCCCCAGAAGAGGGCATGGGGTAGCTGTGATGAAGTAAGGCTGGGTTCTCAGCAAGTTCTCAAAGACAGCCCCTGCCTGCAGGGAGCCCAGGCCCATCTAATGATCCTGCTGCCAGCATAGCTCTCAACATTTCCACATATGCCTCTGGAGGCCCGGTCAGGGGACCTCAGAGCTCACTGGATTCACACTGGATTCATTTGCCCAAGTGATATCAACAGACTCAGAAATGCAGCTTCTCTGAAGAAACATCCGTAGGTCTGGCAGCAAGGAGCCCATGCTTCTGAGGGCCAACAATCTATCAAGGGAGGCAGGGCATAGACTAGCCAGGGTCCCCACCTCTCCATCAGCCCGATCCCCTCAACTGGTCCCCATTTGGCCCCTAAGAAACCCAGAGTTGCCCTAGAAGGGTCTCAGAAATAATTGATGCAGCCCCACTTGTCACTGGACAAACTGAGGCTCATGGTGGGAGTATTTGCCCAGAGTTGCATGATGACCTGCCAGAGGCCAGTCCAAGGTCTCTTCACCACCTCCAACCCTCCTCCAAACAGGCCCAGAGGGGCTTCCCTCCTTACTTAGTTTCATTTAGACCACGGGTTTTGAACTCACGTTTCATGAACCCCAAAGTGGGGGCAAGAAAACTGTGCAAAACCACACGTGTGCACAAGTGCTTTCCGGCGGGAAAGGAAGCAGAGCTTTTGGCCATTCTCCAAGGGGGCCTACCCCACTGAGTATGGACATTCTGGGGTCTGCAGCAAAGCATACAAGGAGAGGTGGGCCATCCCTGAGCATGGGGCACAGGGGCTTAGGGGGCAAGGAACTTCACAGGCTTCCAGCCCCCACTCCCCAGGCACACTCATTTCATGGCCCCTAGCTGAGCTCCACCCAGGTGCAGCTGGGCCCTGTGGGCCCAGGTACAAGTTGCTCATAGTACAAGTTACCGAAGAAGCATGGGGTACAACGTGGCATGTGAATGTCCAGGACAGCTTCCTGGATGAAGTGCCATTTAGCTGAGACCTACAGAGTGAGCCAGGTAAAGAGGGAGGGATAAGAGTGGTCCAGGCGAGGGCACAGCCTGTGCAAAGACCCTAGGATGGGAGTGTCCAGTGGTGGAGAAACTGAAAGCTTGATGTGACTGGAGCACAGGCATGAGGCGGGACACAGTGACAGACGAGGCTGAAGGCTACTGGGTCAGGTCATGAGAGGCCTTGGATGTCAGGCCAGTGGGTTTGAATTTTTTTTTCTGAGTTTGGATTATTTTTAAGGGCAATAAGAACCACTTATGACCACCATTTAAGAAAGACTTAAGACCACCACTTAAGAAAGGTCTTAAGCAAAGGAGTGACATGATTGAATGTGTGGTTTACAAAAATCAGTCTGGCAGCTGTGGTGGGAAAGAGGTTCTAAGGAGTGACATGATTGAATGTGTGGTTTACAAAAATCAGTCTGGCAGCTGTGGTGGGGAAGAGTTTCTCCAATTTGGAGTGGCTAAGGATCACATGCGCAGAAGTCGGGGCTTGGAGTTAATTGTGGTGGAAAGATGGGAACTGGGATGACGTCCGGAGATTTCTAGGACGATGACTGGCTGGATGTGGCGGTCATGGAGTGGGAGGGGAAAGGCGATCCTGGGATTCCTGCCCAAGTGAAGGGTGAGGTCTGGAAGAGAGTAGAGAGACCTGTGTTCCATTTCAGAAGCATGGGGTCACTCGGGGAAAGAGCCCCCAGGTAGCTGGGCAGGCAAGTCTGGAGCACAGAAAGAGATTCGGGCCAGATGCAGGGCTTGAAGTCTGGGTGGAGAGTGGCAGCCCAGCACACTGGTCCTTCCTCTTGCTTTTATGATAAAACCCCAATCCATTCCAGAGTTTGGGGATCTGACCCTCACTCTCAACCCCAAAGAGGGGCAAGAGACTCTGGCCAGGCCCACATCACAGTGATCGATTTAAAGGTGGGCCTATAACCTAAGTAGGACCCAACAAAACCCTCTCCAGGACTCTAGCAAGAACCATCCAAAAAGGAGTGCTCTCCATTTCCAAGACATTGCTACCGTGGAAGACAAGTTAAGCCAGGAGCTGCTGGCGGACCCCACATGGGGAGAGCCATCCTGAGATGAACACAGACACTGGCAGAGCTGAAGGGCAGAAAGCAGAAAGCATGTTCTAACACAGACACTGACAGAGCTGAGAGGCAGAAAGCAGCCCTGAATCCACTAGATCCAGCCATGCCTGAAGCTGGAATTCCTTAGGACCCCAAGGATAACTGGGCCCATGACATCCCTTGTTTGTTTCATCCAAATTGGTTTTCTGCCACTTAAACTGAATGAGTCTTAAACGACAAGGAGAATAATAAGCCATGGAGGAGGCTGAGACCACCCTGGGCAGCTGTGTAGATTGCCAAGAACAGGAGCCAAGCAGGTACCTCTGCTCCTCTGACCTGAGCAGCCCCAACACCCAGGGAACCCGGACGTTCCCGCAGCCCCTCTTTGGTGTTCCTGAGACCTTCTCATTGCCCTCCAGGCAGTGCCAAGGCAAGGTGAAAGGTAGGAAGACCCTACAAAGGGCAGTTGCAAGTCCCACATACCTCTCACCCCCAGCCCTGCAGCCCAAGCCTGCTGCACCTGCCCTCCACATTCCAGCACCTGAACCAGCTGGAGCCCAGTGTGTGGCCTAAAAGACAGCAGCCTTTTTACGAGAAATGAAACTCAATTAATTCAGTCCCTTAGGCCAGGAAATGACTTCTCTCTGTGGCCCTTAGTGACTTTTAATGCCCATCAAGACTATACAGAGCAGGTGCCTGGCCAGGATGGCAGCCCAGCAGGGGAACGCCAGCCCACAAGGCAGCAACCCTTGAGCCTGCCTCACAGAGTCACTGCCCAGCCCATGGACGCTTCCACCAATGGCCTTGCCAACCAGAAACACCAGGCCAGAGAGGTCCCCTGAGCTGCACTGCATGAAGGAGACAGAGGTATGGCTGGGTGCTTCCATCCTACTGGAGTCCCCACTGCCATCACTTAGCCATGAGGACTCAGGCCACCTGAAAGGAGCTGCAGCGCAGAGCAAGTCAGCGCCAAGTCACCAAGCCACGTGGCCACCAGACCTGCTCTCAGCTCCCACTCACTGACACTGACAAGAGTCAATGCCGCTGACTGAGAAGGTCTCCAGGAGTTGGCTAGAAATGTTTTAAAGAAATGCATTTCTTCGTTTTTATTCTTTTTGTTGGTGTGCAAAAAATGCAATAACGTGTAGTGAGCTGGGCTTGGAACCAAACAGGCATGCGTTTAAATACAGACTGCAAAGCTTGAAGCTATCTCGGTTTATTCATCTGTAAAATGGGGATAATATCAGCATACACCATAGGGTGTTGTGAGGATTAATCAAGGTGATACAGCATAAGGTGCTCAGAAGAAAGCCTGGCACATAATAAGGTCACAGTGAACTGTGACGTTGTGCTATTACTTTTTATGTCAACAGGCTTCTCATTGGGTTTTTAATGAGCATGTAAGAATGATGTGAAATTAGTACACCTATCATGTGGCCTGAGAGGTACTAGAAAACTCTTCCATAGCAATGAGATATACAAGAATCCTTTGTTAAGCATTACATTCTCACCCATTGTGAAAAGGCAAATGTTAACCTTTCCCTGTGAATATGATGAACAATACCTGTCTAGTGACCGTAAAAGAACCTGGAAACTACACCTACCACCCTCTCTGGAAATAAAATATATGGTATGTCTTATGAAGCACGTGGCATTTCCTGAATCTGTACCTCTACCTGACTCTAGTAGAATTTTCACCTTGGCACACCCAGGTTCCAACCTCATATCATTATAGGGAGCAGAACCCCTTGCACTCTCCATCCATGGGGTTCTGCAAACCTCATGTCCTGATTCTCATGGGAGCATCTGGCCCCAGCCTGAAGAGAGTGCTACCCAGGACTCAGCTGGAATTATCAGAAAAAGATGTCATCCAGCACCAGTGGGGCCCCTTGACTTACCACAGAAGGAGTCCACCTGAGAACAAAGCCGACACATAAGAAGGCAGAGGCAAGAGACAGCAAGAGTCCTAATGACAGGAGCACCTGGATCCAGCCATGCCTAAAGACTGACCATTATGTGAGCTGCTAACTGCCCGTTTCTGTTTAAACTAATTTGACTTGAGTTTTCCTTCGCTTGTGACTGAAAGGACACTGACCCTAAGAATCCCCTCGTGCTGAATAGATTAGGAGACTCCGGTCCACAGAAAACAAAGCTAGTACTGCCTTCCTTTAAGGCAGAGAAACAAATTCGGGAGCAAGCAAGTATGTGAGCAAATGTGTGTCCCAGGCCAGGAGCAGGACGATAGGCCTGAAAGGGCCTATGGCTCTTGGGAGAGGCTTGTCCCACCTAAGCATCTAAACTTAAGCTGTAAGACCACAGCTGCCTGCTGTGACCCTGCTCCATGGTTTCTCCACACGTCTTCCAGGAAGGCTAGTTCCACATGTTCTGCAAAGAAGGTGCTGATGGTCCCATCTGCATGGGAAGTACCGCATTACCTGGAGTTGAAGAGGCTTCTTTATTACAGAACTTCTCAGAGAACCCAGTGGACCTCCTTAAATCTCCCAGGCTGAAAGCAAAGGTGCAGCGTTTCCCACACCAGTTGTCCACTGAACTGCATTTGCTCAGAGAAACTTGTGGTGTAATCCTGTTGTACTCCCTTGCAGCAATGGGGGTGTAGCGCTTTGCTTCTCAAAGGGCAGTCCCAAAGCCCAGGAGCACAAGCCTGGTAGCTTATTAAAAATGCAGAACCTTGAACCCCACCCCAGACATACAGGCTCAGAATCTGAATTTTAACAAGATCCTTGGGGATCTGCACACACTGCAGCCTGACACACCTGCTTCAGTGTGCTTCACTATCTATGAAGGAAGAGTAGGGCTGTAGAGGAAAGGGTACTGTGTGGCATGGCTGCTGGGAGGATGAGATGCATGTAGCCTTGTAAGGACTATTGAGAGGGAGTGCCTAGGGATTGCAGCTTCTATTACTACATCTCAGGTGCTTCTACCCACCCAGACTTGGGAGCACCATGGCAGAAGGGGCTGGACAGAACCAGGACAGACTCCTGCCACCACAGGCTGTGTGGCCTTGGGCAAGTCACTCAACCTCCCAGAACCTCAGCTGCCCATCTGTAAACCAGGGATGAAGAATCCTCCCCGACGGGGTCTCTGTGGACCAGAAACGTGATGTTTAAACCCCGGGGCCCTTAGCAAGTCGGCCTATCACTGATGCAACAGAGGGACTTAACGGGCTAAGGAATTAAGTGGTATAAGATCAGAACAGACACACACACACGAGAAAGAAAGAAGGAAAAAGAGAAGCAGAATTAATGATGCTGCCCCACTATCTCAAGGCCGGTTTTCACTGACAACATTCAAGGCCACTCAGGCAGACACCAGTCCCTCTTTCAACTCCAGTCTTCTCTCCAGCTGTGTCTTGCGCTTCTGCCAGTGTGTGTCCAGTACATGTGATATCTCACTGCACCTGTTACTCCTGGTACACCTGGTACTTCTCTGCATATGCTCTTCTCTACGTGCATTTGCCCCCGGCAACTCATTCTTCAAATAGCCGCCAGGAGCACGTTTTCCAAGCCCTGACCAGAGTGGGCCCCAGCCCATCAGCTGAGCATGTGTGCCCCAGGTGGGCACCAGGCCAGCACAGTGGACAATGGCGCTTGGAGGTGCCGGCTGAACAAACAAATCACAGAATGAATGATGCATGTACAAAGCCTCCCTGACATGCTCTCCATCAAGTATTACTTAGCACACAGGAGTTGGCCCAGCAACAGACTACCTCCATGTCAACTCCCCCACCCCAGCCCAGGCCACCCCCCGAGCCCCCAGCACCAATTTCCTTTTATTTAGGAAATTCAGCTCCAGTGTAAAAACAGACACACGTATGAGGTCCAGGGCAGCCTCAGAGGCAACAAGGATATAAAGGGCTGCACCGTGTTAACCCAACTCCTCCAAGGACCTTTATAGTTGTTTGCAGTACGCCCAGGTTCTAACTAAATCCAGCCAACGGCAGTGATTTTCCGAAGCAACAAGTGACATTTCCTGTGTCTCCATAAAAAGAACGCCAGCGGTTGTGGGGCTCTGTGTAATTGCTGGCTCTGCAGCCTGCAGGGCGAGACGGAGGACAGGGGGCTTAGGGGCCAGCAAGACTGGGAGAGAGGCCACTTGCTCAGAGTAGGAGTCCCCTGAGCAGCAATTAGAGCGGAACCCATGGTGGGCGGCTTCAGATGTCTGGCCAGCACAGCCAGCCTGACCACCACACACCCAATCCAAAATAGAAAACTGCAGTGGCTTCTGCCACGTGCCAGGCCTCAGGGTGGCCGGACGGAGCACCGCCAATGTCAGCCTCCTCCCTGAGCATTGATCCAGGCTTCCTCCGAGGACCCCTTATGCCAGGCCATGGTCCCCCTAGGCCCTCAGAAGCAGGAGAACTTCCCAGGGCTCTGGTCACATTGAGTGGCCCAGGCAGTCCCAAAAGGGACCCACTACCTAGCCTCTCCTGTCCTTCAGGGCCTTCCCATGGGCACCAGAGCCTGCATTTCCAAATGCTCCCCTTGGCTCAAAACAGAGAGAGAAAACCAACTTTTCAAATAACCAGCTGAAGTCCAACAGGAAACCACAGCATAAAAATCAGTGGTTCCCGGTCAGCCAGGGGGCAGAGGGATAACTGGGTATTTCAGCACCACTGCCTGGTCCCTAGGCTGGTACCACTTGCACACACAGAAACGAGAAGACCAACTGCCAGCACACATGCCCCCACACAAATATCACACAGGCCACAATACACAGCAACACACTCAACACACACGGACACACAAATGAACAGAAACCTGCAGATACACACATGGTCAAGACACAATGGCACATTCACATGTTCACACAAGTACACAGGTACTCAGATACTAGTACCCATTCCAAAACACATGTGCAGATGCACGCACTCACAGAGATATACACACACCTGGATGCAAGATGAAGACCTGTGCCTGCAGCCATAAGGGCCACACTTTGCTACTTGATAAGTGCTTTGGAAATGTGGCCTTCCCTCTGCGTAAATCACCCTCTCTGTCCAATTGAAACAACTTGCCTTACCGCCAACCCCTTCAGTCTGTACCCAGTGGTCCCTAAGCACAAGGGTGCAGAGAAGGTCCTCAGTACAGGCCTTGCCCTCCCACAGGGCTCCCAGATAAACAGCTTCCAAAGCCCAGGAGAGGGCAATGGACAGAAAGAAGGGAGAGAAGTGCGTACTCACCAGCCCGTCGCAGTTGCTGAGCGCCACAGAGGAGGCTTCAGCCAGGCCGGCCACGTCTCCGACGTAGAGGCAGGTCCCAAGCAGGGGCTCCACGCGGGTGGCGCCCGACTCGCCCTGCCACTCCACCGTGGCCCCGGGCGCCACGAGACGGGCATTGGGCCGCAGCCGCAGGTGCAGGTCTCGGCCGAAGACCGTGACATTGTAGAAGAGGCGGCCGCCAGGGTCCTCCTCGCTGCCTCCAGAGAAACCCGGGACCTGGACAGGGGCGGCCCTGCGGGCCCGTACCCCAGCCTGCGCCGTCGCCGCCGACACCACGTGGGACACCAAGAGGCCCTGAGCGTCAGTGCGCACCGGCACCGCCAGGATGCGCTCCGCTCCGTGCCCCTGGGGCCAGCCTGCAATGGGAAGGGACGTTAGACCAGTCGAGACCTGGGAACCCCAGGGCCCCGCCACCGAGTCCCGCATCCTCACAAACCCCTCCCCCACTGCGAAGGGAAGGGCATTCCGCTAGGCAACCCCCAGAAACTAGCCTGCACCTCCCCGGCCTTCTTCCAGCAGGGAAGGGGCGTTAACAGGGCCGCCACTCCCGACCCCCGCCAACCCCCGCCGACCCCGGGCCGAGCCCCTCTGGAACCCTCCCAGCCAAGAGCTCTGCATCCTGCCCCGTTCCGGGTTGGGGCTCCGCGGCTCCTCTCAGTTCCCCAAGGGACGGCCCGGTCAGAGCATCCTCCGCTCCTTCAACCTACAGTCCTCGGCAGTACGTGGGGCTGCTCCGAAGCCATACCCGGCTGGCCCCCTACCCGTGTGCCTCTACCCCTTCAGCAGTCCCCGCCGCCCGACTGCCCTCACCGCTCGCCTCCGGAGCGGCGAGGACTCGGCTCCCCCGGGCACTGGCGGCCTGTCCTCCGTGTACAGCTCCGGGTTAGCCCGCTGCCGGCCCCCCTCCCCGTGTGCCCGAGGGCAGGGAGGGTGAAGGAGGGTCCCTCAGATCTTCGAGGATCCCCTCCGGGTCGCCCCAACCAATCCTCAGGGCCCAAGGCGGCGCGCTCCGCACCCGACTCCTCCCGAGCGTCCCCGGACGCGAGCCGGGGCGCCGCCTCGCCCTGGCTCCCCCGGACACGCTGGGGCTGGCGCTGCGCTCTCCGCCGCGGGGCTTTCCCGGCCCTCAGTCTCCACGCTCCGCGTCCCGGGAGCCGCGAGCGCTCCGAGGCTCCCCGCAGCCCGAGACGCCCAGGTGCGCCGCAGGGCGCCCCCTGCGCGACCAACCCGGCCCCGAAGTTGGCCAACTTGGCCCCGGGCGGGGCGCGCGGAGTTTGCCCAAGTCAGGCTGGACGACGCCTGGGGAGGGGGCGGAGGGGCACGCAGGGCGGGGAGGAGCCCGGCCGACCGGGGTCGCGAGGCGTGAGGGCCGCGCCGCACCTACCTGGGGGGTCGGCGGCGGCGGCGGCGGCGGCGAGCCGGGCGTCCGCGGGCAGCGGCGGTAGCAGGAGCGGCAGCAGTAGCAGCAGCAGCAGCGCGGGGCAGAGCAGGCGGCGAGCGGCTCCCGCCGGCGGATCCATGGCAGCCGGACCGCAGCCGGGGCCCCGCACTCGCAGCCGGCGCGAAAGTTCCCCGCGCGCCGCCCAGCCCACATCTGGGGGCAGCTGGAGCCGCCCGCAGCTGCAGCACCGCAGGGCGCGGGGCGGAGGAGGCGAGGCGCGGAGAGGAGGGCGGGGGAGAGCGGAGGGAGGCGGGGAGAGGGAAGGAGCGAGAGAGAGAGGGAGGCGGGAGGGAGGGAGAAGGCG
>NW_006781644.1:410514-413056 GCF_000442215.2 Lipotes vexillifer
GGGGAGGGCGGGGACGGCGGGCGCCTCAGCCTGCGGTGACCCGGCGCTTCTTGGCGCGGCCGCCGCCGCCGCCGGCGCCGCCACCGCCCGCTCCCCTCCTCGCGCCGTCGCCGCCGCGGTTCCCGGCTCGTAACGAAGCAGAGACACCCCGAGGCGGTGGCGTAAAAGCGCCGCGGGCCGGGTCGGGAGAGCCCCGCTGCTGGCCACCCTCTGCGGCGCCCCGCGCACTCGTGGCGCGAAACCTCGGAGGAGCTAAAGCCCGCCCGAGCATCCCCACCCAAAGAGTCCTCGGAGCACCCGGGTCCCAACCGTCAGCCCTGGGGCGCGAGGGGCCGCCTCTCTCTCTCTCTCTCTCTGTGCGCCCTGGGGCAGGATAGGGAGCAGAGCTGGGAAGGGGTGGGGAGGCCTGATTACTGGTGCATGGGGCTGAGCCAGGCCTTTTGACCAGTTAGAGACCCCAGAGGCCGAAAAACAGTTTTACCAGGAGGGTGCATGCACCGCAAGAGCCACCCCCAAAGATCAACTTTTACCCGTACAGAGAGAGGCAAGTTTCCCTCGCAGTCTCCAGCTCCTCTTTGCCTGAAGTTCCCTCTCCCCCTCCATCTGCCTCCCCAATCCTCCGCTGCAGCCTCTGAGCACAGTCTCCTCCACCTAGACCTGGGCTCCACCTGCTAGAGCTCAGTCAGGTTGCCTCCCTCACCTGTCCTGAATCCTACATGGGATTCTAGACGCCTGGTCTTTGCACACCCCCAGGCTCTGCCCGAAATAGCCTCTCCACTCTCTGCCCACCTTTCCCAACTCAGCATCCAGGAGCATCCCTCCTCCATCCTGGAGCCAGTTTGCTGTCAAAGCCCATTCCCAGCTGGGCTGTCCTCCAGCACAATCCTCACTGCCTGTCCTACCACGTCTGCTGCCCCCCAGCACAATGGCCTTCCCTCCCCTTGGGAACCCACTCCCAAGCATGTGTCTGTGGGAACACCTCTGCTATGTGACCCCAGCCTTCTGCCTCACTTCCCTGGAGGGTGGACACCTGTCCTTTTGGATTTTCTCATTCACCCTGCCCCAGGCCTGTGTGGCCAGTGCTTTGGGGCTGGCCTTGGTCAGGCAGGGCCCGATGACTCAGGTCCCCCCCTGCCCACCAGAAGGGCCCAGTCTTATGGGTAAAACACATGACGTACACAACTTGCTCTAGCTGTGATTTCATATTCTCAGTTCCATCATTTTCAGGACCCGTCATTTTCAGAGGGCACTGAAGCTTGATGGCCATCTTCACCTGGAAGCTTTCCTCTGTGACACCTGAGGGTGCCCAAACAGGATCCAGCCCCCAGGCATGGTGAACATCTGTTGTCAGTGTTAAAAATGGTAACATTTCACATAAGGATTTAGACTTCTGACTTCTTTTGAGAAATTGGGAAGTGTGACCACACTGGGCCTGCATTTCTGCTTATCAGCCATTAAGTGGGGCAAATGCCCTGCAGGTTGCTGTAGGTTCCCTTCCCTTACCCCCAGCAGGCATCCACTTTTGTGACCTCTGATGGTTCCAGAGAAGGTGGATGGTGATCAGTGTATGGGAAGAGAGATGACTCCAGAGCCAGGTATCCTGGAGGACTTCCCATAAGAAGTGGCATGGGTCAAACCCTGAAGGCTAAGGAAGCCAGGCAGCCCAGAGCTTGGTCCAGCTAGGTGCTGTCTTGGAATCCACGACACTTCCACTCATTCCCCCTGTGGCTGTCGTGCTTTCATCCGCCTCAAAAGATGAATGAGACCCAAGCAGCAGCCTCACCTATTTGATGAGGGTGATGTTCTACTACCTCACTTGCTTCCCTGCCAGGTTTATGGTGACTACCATAGTCCTCCTACCACCACCATTATTTCTTTATACTGTACTTAAGTTTTTAAAGGGTACTTTAAATCACTACCGTAAACGGGAAAGCCAACATCTTGCCATAAATCAAAGATAACTGCCAAAAATAAATATATGAAACAAAAAGCTGTTATCAAATTGTAAATACTATTGCCTGCAAAAGGCACGGAGGCTGCAGCTGATTAACAAGTGTTGGAAAAGTGGTGAGACAGACTAGAAGAAGCAAAGCCCTTTCCTTTGATGCAATCAGAAGGACAAAAGGAGGATTGAAAACGACCGACTCTCTCACTTCGCAAGTCGATGATATTTTCTGATGGGTCCCTGTAACAAAATTGTCTTGCACACTTTGGAAAACCAGCTCTAGAGTATCTTTTTGGAAAGAAGGTTTGTCTCTCTGACACTCCTGAGTCACTCCTGGCAACTGTTCCTTCCCAAATTACCCCCAGCTTCTTTGGGCTCCACCCAGACAGAGACCCACCATGAGTGGAAGGCAGACCACGGCCCTTAACCATCCCATCTTTAGTCCCTACAATGACACCCCTCTAGGCTGAGTGGAAGAACCAAGCACACATGCATCACAGTTTATGGTTGAATCCTCCATGTAGGGGGCCCTTGTGGACTCATCCCAGCTTCCTGATCACTTGTCCTCAGCTCAAAAAAAAAAAAAAAAAAAAAAAG
>NW_006781644.1:413256-417690 GCF_000442215.2 Lipotes vexillifer
CAAAAAAAAAAAAAAAAAAAAAAGAGTCACCCCTACTTCTTCAAACCTCCATGGTTCAGATCTCTCTTATTCCTCTTCTGGAAAAGGCTACCCCACCCACTGGTGCTTGCCTCTCTGTTCCCCCTCCTTCTACTTCAGGTGAAAGTGGAACACAGAAATCCCCAGTGGTTCTTTGTTCAAGTCTACTTATTCAGTCTAGATCCCAAAGACAACCCAAGGACCACAGAACAAACTCAGCTGGAACACTTATTAAGTGCATGTCATGTGTGTTTGATTTTAATTGAACTTGAGTGTCCTTAGGTCTGGCTTTCACTCTCCTACTTGACAGTCCCTACCACTCCCTGTTGTCCTATACCTGCCTTTTGTTCATGGTTGTTACCAGTCTGATCCCTGAAGGACGAGTTGCAACGCTGATCTAGAGCAGCCCCATGTTGTGGGGAAGGGATGAGAACAACTCAGGGTGAGCTTGAGCCCTCCAGTCCCTTTAAAATCTTCCCAACAACGTGAGGAGCAGAAAGAGATGGGCACCTTTCCTGGTCATCTTGGGTGTCATAAATCACCACACATGCCTCCGAGCAGGAACGTTAAGAAAGGAGATTTCTTGCCCTGTGCCTCCCCAAGCTCTCTGGTGGGAGCAGTGCCCTGCGTTATTCTGAAAAGGAGAAGCAGGGCTCTCAGCCCATCTCTGACTTCCAGGCCACATGTGCCAGCACAGACTTCATCAGAGCCATTCCTGTCCCCTGGCGGCCACACGGAAACTAGAAGTGCTTCTGCCCTTTGACGAGGTCACCATCCTTGGCAGGACCTGCCCGCACTGCAGGCTACAAGCAGATGGAAGTAGTGAGGGTTCGTTGTCCTCTCTCCCGACAAGCAAGCTCCCGGGGGTTGTGGGAAGGGATCTAGACTTTTCTAGTCCTCTGGGGACCCGTATGCTGAGCATAACAAGCCGTGAGGACTTGGTGACCTTGTCAAAGGGCCTCTGAAGACAGCAGTTCTGCCCCCCTCTGCTATTGGCAAACAGCGGGTGCAGTGGCCCCATCAGATGCACAGGCAGAGTTCTGGCCAGGAGCGGCCTTGGTAAGCAATAATGCTAATTAAACAGAATATGGTGGCCAGGTGGCCTTTGGGGGTGTGGTTCTTGCAGTTTCTTGAGCATCCCCGGACAGGGATCTGTGTCAGGCAAAAGAGGAAATGTAGGTGGTGTCCAGGCAACAATTGTTTTCATTGCCATGTTTCACACAGAGGTGTCCCACCCCCACTGCAGTCAGTTCTGCCTGGAAGTAAAAAGCAAGGTACTTGAGGTTTGGAGGCTTGGGGATCCTGGCTCATTCAACACTTCTACATGGAGACACAAGCTGGAGGCTCAGGCTCAATCTAAGCAGTAACGACCTGGTGAAAGATAAAGCTCAGTGCCCATCTGTGACTGTCAACATGTGCTCAACGTGGCAGAGAGGCAGCAAGGCCCATGATTTTTCAAGGAGATGTCTGGATGTGGCAGGTAGTGAGGTGCTGGGTCTACTTGGATCAGGGTCTAGCTGTGTCTGGCCTCTCACAGAGGTCAGGAGGGACATTTGGTCCAGGCTTCCCATTTGAGAAAGGCCTCTGGGTCCCTTAAGATGCCCCTGGATGCAAGTAACCCAGCCTGCTTAAACCATAAGGAAATGCGAGAGGTCTGTGGGTATAACAGCTCCGGAGCTCAACCAGGTAGCAGGATGACCAAACCACGTGCAGGTGTCCTCCCCTCTCCCAGTTGGACCAGCTGACTCCCCTCTGATCTGTGGGCCAAGACTGGCTCACATACCCATTGCTGAACCAGCTGCTGACAAGGGGCGGGTGTGTTACTGGGACAAGGCTGGAATAACAATCTGGGACAGAAACAGGTTAGGGGTCAGCCCCAGTGCCCCCCAGCACTTCGCTTGCCCTTATGTCTAAATGAGAGCATGGCACAGTCCCCGGCTTACCCCGTCTGTTGAAAGAGAATGTTCTTCACTGGACTTTTTGTTTATCCCATTCCCAGATGACATCATCTACAGAGCCTGGAGAATTAATTTCTTTACATATAAATCCTGTATGTAACTTGTGAAGGACACAATCCTATCACATTGTGGCCTTTTGTGTTCAAATCCTTTGTAAGTTTAACTGGACATTTCCTCACTTACAATCCGGGGAATGTCAACGGGTGGCCCTGGCCAATGCCTTTCTAAACCCCAGGATCCCTGGCCTCCAGAGCTTTATTCTTTTTCGATTGCCTTCCCTTTGTGTCAAGTTCCTTCCACTGCAGTCCTGCCTAACCCTGCAGGGTTCACGGCATGTAGGATGTGGGCCTTAAGGAGGCCAAAGCTTCTGGCTGGGGCTGGCAGTAGCACTAACCATAGAATCCAAAGGCCAAGACCCAGTGGGAAGAAATTCTGGATGCAGGGTTGAGGACCTTTGGCCATCACTGCTGCTGTTGGAGACTCCCTGGGGACCCTCTGCTCC
Source organism: Lipotes vexillifer (assembly GCF_000442215.2). NCBI lineage: Eukaryota > Metazoa > Chordata > Mammalia > Artiodactyla > Lipotidae > Lipotes > Lipotes vexillifer. The sequence goes on from NW_006781644.1 coordinate 415,735, forward strand.
TCCGGGGGGGTGGGGGGTGCCAGGAGGCCTCTCCCTCAACAAAGTCCCCATCGCTAGCAGGAGGGTGCTTCTTGACTATCTCCCTCCCAGTTTCAGATGGTTCCTCCTCTGAAGAAATGCTGAGACCCGACACAAAGTCTGCAGGATATTTAAAGTGGAGCCCATGGAAGAACGGGTCTCCTCTGCTCCCTGCAAATTAGTGTCCCCATCTTTTTATCATTCAAAATAAATAAATAAATAAGTAAAAAAGAGAGATATACCTGTATCTTTTCTGCAATGTTTTAAAGTTTTTGTTTGTTTGTTTTGGGTAAAATAAATCATCCCTTGCATGCTCTCTGCAAATCTGGCTCCAGGCTACCCCTCAGGAAAGGGCTTTACCCTTCACACTGTCCCCAAAGCCTCTGGCCAGTCCCAATGGACGCCACTCTCTCTTCACACACATGACTCCTCTTCACCTATGTCCCAGCCCCACCCATCCTGGGCAACCGTACCCTTTCCCATGGGTTCAAGAGTCTATTCACAGACCACCCCAGCCAGGTCCATCCACCTGTAAATACAGTAACCCCTAGGCATCTCCATCAAGGTGTCTCAGAGACCCAGCTCCTCACAGCCCCCGTCTCCACGCTACCCACAGCCTCCTGGGCTCACATCTGGCATCTCTTCTCCCTCCTGGGCCCCAGGGGCATCTGAGGCCCCTCCTTTTCCTTACCCCCACAACAAAGCAGTCATCGCTCCATCTACCCTCTCATTAGGAAAAGGAATCCGCCCCTCTTCCCTGCCACTCCCTCCAGCCCAGACCTGGCCACCTCTCTCTGGCACAGTGGCAACACCCTTAGGATCAGGCCTGAAATTGAGCTGTTGAGTCTAGAGACTTTCTCTCCCAAAAGTCAGATGGGGCATCTCCGGCCCCTTGCACACTGTGATAGCACATGGTGCCCAGTCTCTCCACTGCCCATTTCCTCATCTGCAGGGCTGGGACCACACGCCTTCCTCCCAGGGTCAGGAAGAGCTTGGGGCCTGGCACACCCTCATTTTCAATGCAGGATGAACGTGAGAGCCCTCAATGCACACTGGCAGCTGAAAACATAGGTATTACTTTAGAATAATAAGACAGATCTCCTAATGAGAGTGTTCCCTCCCATACCCTGTCAGTGTTACCATCCTGGGCAGTGGAGGCCTTGCTCCCTGAGGGTTGCTGAGAGGGGAATTTCATGATGGCGCTCCAGGATATTTGATTTCAACTCCTCATAGCAGCCCTGCAACAGGTTGCTCGGGCTCTGTCAGTCACTTTCCAGTCATGTGACCTTGAGAAACTTACTTATCCTCCCCATGCCTCAGTTTCTTAAACTATATAATGAGCAAAGTAATATCACCTACTTCACAGAGTGGCTTTTGGAGAATTAAATGATTTAACACAATATGAAGCCCTCCATACCTTAGCTAGTTTTGCTCTCCATCACTCCCTGTACCCAGCTGTGCGTAGTTCAGCGTTGGCCTATAGATGCAAAGCTGTGTGGATTGGAAATTTTCCAAAGTATTTTGACCACGTGCTTTTTTCATATCATCACTGACTTTAGAACTAAACTTTGGCTGTACTGCAGGACATGGGTGACTGGGATGCCATGGCCTAATAAGGAACCTTGCTGAAGAATTGCAGGAAATACTGTGATTGACAAAAAACAGCCTGGCACATAGTGGGCACTCAGTAAATATTTGCAGAGTGAATTTTAAAAAATAAGATAAATTTCAAAGATAGATGCTTTGAAGAAAATAAAATGAGGTTCATGATATAGAATGCATGGGACAAGGGAGAGGAAGATGGAAGAAAGCTGAAAGCTGATCAGAGAGAAGTTACCAGGAAAGGGCAATCTAAGCAATGAACATCTCAAGCAGAGAGATCAGCACATGCAAAGGCCCTAAGACAGGAAAGAGCTTTTACTGCTCCAGGGAAAGAAG
>NW_006781644.1:417918-426088 GCF_000442215.2 Lipotes vexillifer
TAGTGAAAGAGAAGAGGTGAAGAGAGAGAGGCAACCAGGGGATCATAGATGAGGCAGGGCCTTGGCCTGCAGGTTGCATTTTGTTCTAAGTGGAAGATTTAAGTAGGAGAATGAAGCAAGATCGTGTTCATCTCAAAATGCTCCGAGAGCTGGGAGCACTCACTAGGACAATGGTGAGCCCTGGGGCTTCCTGGCTCCCTTTTCAGGACAAGGATCTCACACATCCATGTCCCATGACCATCCCCGTGTGCCCTGGTCAAATATGACTGGCCAACATGGGCCCCACAGTTTCCTCTTCCCAGTGAAGACACTGGGGGCACTGTGCCCTTGGGAAGCACCTCTATGTGCCAGGCTGTGTTTTGTCAATCACAGTATTTCCTGCAAGCCCGCAGCTCTGTTGGTGAATTAGCAGAGCTCTTAAATAAACTATCTCCCTTGATCCTTACTACATCCCAGCAGGTGGAAATGCAGCATTCCCACTTTCAGATGAAGAAGCTGAGCCTTAGAGATGATAGGCCCCCGGGACAGAGCCAGACCAGACCCCATGACCCACAAGGTGAGCTTCTCTGAGTGCTCCTCTGAGGCCTTCGGAGCCTCCTTCCTATCAGCCCCTGCTTTTTGCCTAAAGCAGTGGAGTCATTAGCTAGTGCTTATAAAGTCAAGTATCATAACTGATGCATAAGGGGCTGCCAACTAGCAGCCCACAGGGTTTTGTTTGTTAACTCAAAGTATTTGCTAAGGTTTTTTTAAAAATCAAAAGATATCTCATTAAAATATGCATCTCTGGCTTCTCTTGGAGAAAAAAAAAAAAAGCACATCTGGCCACACTAGGCCTTACCAGGCCACAGGCAGGCTTGAGCCGGATCTGAGGGGCAGCACAGCCTTTAGATGCTTTCCTGACCTCATGGTCTCTACCCAGCTGGCTTCACCAAGGGGGTATCAGGGCCACCACCCTGCACTGCACGGCCCGCCTCTGGTTTCTTCAGGTGGGGAGGCTAGAACAAGGGCTTCTGCGCTCAACCAGCCCCTGCATGGCCTTTGAGGCACCTGCAGCCTATGGGGGCAGCTCTCCAGCACAAATTGCCTTTGCATCCCCTCCCCCATCCCAGGTTTCTCTGCTATGTTCACTCAGGACCTCCACAAGGGCCTCAGGTTGCTGGAACTTTGCAAGATACTCTTTTTCATGGTCCCCACCTGGCACCATTGACCCCCTGCTGACCACCAAGATTATCCCCCCTGGCTGAGAATACAGGGCCCTCCAAAGATGAGTCTGAAAGCACAGGCTGCTACTGGGAGACACTGGGAGCAGAGGTGGAGGGGACCTGGGGGTGCAGGGTTTGGGAAGTGCCACAGGAGAACCGTCACTTCAAGGTCTGGGGACCTGACAACAAGTTCATATGAATGGAAAGCAGGAAGCCAGTTCGAGGCACCTGATAGATGACTGTCCGGAGAGATGGGAGGCAAGAGTGTTCATTTGCACCTATGAACACGTGTGCACACACACACACATACACACACACACAGTGCCACATACATGTAGTGATACATGTGCACAAACAAGCACACAGACGCACGCTGACCCCAGCCCACAAACACACACAGACCCAGACATACAGACACTCGCTCCAGAGCCCATGCAGGCAGGGCCTTGGCCTCCCTAATTGCATTTCTGAAAATGAGAAAGAGGAAACTGAATGAGTCCAGCAGCACTGTTCCCCCATGGCAATTCCCATCTCCATTCTGAGTGGCCGTGGCAGCCCAAGTTCTCAGCTGAGCCCCAGACTCCTTAGCAACCCTCCGCAGGGTCCACACTGCAGCAGGTCCCCAGCCTTGGCTGGCCTACGGGCTCTGCCATGTCCTGGCCTGCCCTGGCCACGAAGGCCGTGAACAGGACCTGCCAGCTCACCCAGGAGCCACTGGCCTGCTTGCCGGGGCAGCCAAAGCCGCCAACAGGCTTTCTGTTCTCAGTCCCCCTCAGAGCACAGAACCCCTGATTTTCCCCATCATTACTGGGGAGAGCCCAATAGCCCTGCCCATGTCTCTAGGTAAATTCAAACCCTGTGCCAAGGGCTGGGCTCCAGCTTCACAGAGGCTCTTCCCTTCCCCATGGGGCTGTGCTGTGGTGTCTGTCCTCCTCCTGACCTGCACCACAGACCCTCTGATGGGGAGTCCCTCCTCCAGCACGTGCCAGGCTCCCTACTCCACACAGGCTGCCAGACTGAGCCCAGACAGAAGGTCACTGCTGACCATAATGTTATCTTAAATTGTTGAGCAGCCAAATTACATTATCGGCCACCCTGTTATACCTGAGGTCGACTGAGACCCTAGGATCTTTTAAATGTATACATAGTAAAGCCTTCCCCCCACCACTGGATGTCGGCAATGGAGATTTTGAACTCAGTTGCAGGATTCACTGGCTCTAACCTGTGAGACACAGGTGAGGTACACAGCTGAGCAGTGTTGCAGGGCCTGATGGCTCCAGGGATGACCCAGCCCTGGTCTGAGGGCCCAAGGCCCTACTCTCCTGAATCTTCCTGGGGCATGGGAGAGACCTGAGAATTGCAGAACCAGGGTGGTGCTGGGCAGCCAAAGACCCTGAGCTTTGGGAGCAGCAGGCAGTGAGGGACCACTTGGCTCCAGATCCATCAGAGGCTCTCTGTCCCCAGGATTTCCCAACACAAGGCAGCAGGGACATGGATGCCTCCAAAAGGCCAGACCTCCCCTCACTAGAAACTGGGCCTCAGTCTTGCTGGACCTTGGACTTCAGTCTCACTGGACCTTTGGCCTTGACCTCACCAGACCCCTGGAGTTGCCTCCAGCCCTTCTACAACCTCCCCTGGGCTGCAGTCCCTGTGCTCCCAGTGCAGCTCCAGCCTCGCCTCTCCCTTCGAGGGGAGTTTGAGGCTCCTGAGGAAATGCCTTCTGCAGAAAGCCTACTCCACCATGCAAGCTGTCACCCTGGAGAAAAAATAAAAACCTCCCAGCTTCACTTGTAACAAACTTGGTCTGTTGTGCAACTTTGCAGTACAGAATGTGAATGTGCCCGATCTCCTCGCTGTTGCATAATTTTCCAGCTGTTTCAGGACCGTTTCATTCTTTGTCTGGCATATTTCACAAGCCATATATAAAAATTCGATATATGTAAATATAAAGTGGAGCATATGTGTGCAACGAAACGATAAGTGTGAAGTGAAGGGAAGGAGGTGGGGGACCAGGGCTAAGCAAAAAGGCAGATGAAACAAGTGTAAACATTTTGAATGCCACCTTCTAGAAGTCTGGGAGAGAAAATGAACTTGGACTCAATTTAAATTTAAAGTGAGATGTTCATCCAGTAAAATCAATTTCACCTTGGTGGTGTTTGATTTCCCCCCTTCTCCAGTAATTGTTTTGGCTTTATTTGGTTTGGTTTGGTTTTTTAGAGCAATCCCTGAAACTCCACCATTTTTGTAAAAGAAATACCATGGGGGTCTTCTTGCCAAATATTTCTTAACGGCATAATCTGAGCTGCCCTTGTAAGGGGCAGAAAGGTACCAAGATGACAGATCCCCTAAATGGTCTTATCATCCTATGCACCACCATCCGCAGAGACGGGCTCTGTACTTCCTCCTGGTGGTAATCCTCGGTTGCTGCTGGGCCCACTTGGGTTCTGTGTCACATAGAAGGACCCTCTCCTCCTCGAGTCAGGATCTGCCCAGGATGCTGCCTCTGACAGGAAGCAGCTGAGCAAAGGGATCCCCCTGGCCGGGCCAGTCTGCCCAGGCCATAAGCTGGAAGCTCACAGGCAGAATCCTAACCTCAGGTGTGTCTGGTTGGAAAAACACAGTGATATTTTTAATTGAATCAGATACACACATAAAAATTAGGAGATTATGGATTTGAAATCTAGATTCTTGTGTCCTTTTGATAAAATAATATACTCTGGCAACACTGGGCTTACATTTCAGCATGGCAGCCAGAGCAGGGCTTGGAAAAAGCTGCCCCTTTCCCACCATATTGATTAAGTCTTGTCCCAAGAACACTGCCTCACAAAGCACCCTAGAACCTGGTAGAGAAAGACAACAAGGGTTATCCCTCGGCTCACAGCTCTACAGCCTGGCCAAGGCAGCTCTCCTGACAGGACAGGTCTGCGGGGCAGCTGGGGCAGCTCATATGTAGGCCAAGGTGCAGGGACAGCAGCTCTGAGGGGAAGCTCATCTCACAGAGGAGATCAGAGGCTTCTAGAAGGGTAAGCATGAATGCACGATGCCTCTAAGACCTGGGCTCCAAACTGGCCCACAGTTTGTTTCACCCACGTCCCTTGGCCACGTGAGACACATGGACAAGCCCCGTGAATGGCGCAGATATACTCTCCATCCTGGAGAGAGAAGCTGCAGTCACAGGGCAAAGGGTGTGAATATAGGGACGTGTAGTAGACTGAATCGTGTTCCCCCCAAAAAATGCATGTCTGCCCAGAACCTCAGAAAGGGACCTTATTTGGAAATGGGGTCTTTGCAGAAGTAATTAGTTAAGATGCAGTCATAAGGAATCAGAGTGCACCTCTAATTCAATGTCACCAGTGTCCTTATAAGAAGAGACAAGGGGATGGAGACACACAGGGAGAACGCCATGTGACAGTAGAGGCAGAAATGCCAAGGATTGTTGGCAACCACTATAAGCTAGGAGAGAGTCATGGGACAGATTCTCCCTCAGAGAAGAAACTAACCTTGCTGACACCTTGATTTCAGATTTCTGGCCTCCAGAACCATGAAACAATGTCTCTGTTATTTAAAGCCACCCAAGTTTGTGGTAATTTGTTATGGCAACTCTAGGAAACCACTACAGGATGTGTGAGGAATTGGGAATAATGATAAAATCTACCACAAACTGCCCTCTTGGATATAGTTACTCAAGACCCTCCCACTTGCAAAATACACTCATTCTCACCCAAGACACCCAATCATGGCGTCAAGCTTGAAGATGAGAATCTCACAGTCTAAGTCAGATCTGAATGCAGCTCGCCTTGCTCCTGGGACCTATGGAACAAAAGGAGAAGCTGTTTGCACCCCTCCTCCCCTCCAATGTCTCACACACAGCCCCGATATGCCATGGTAGAACAGAGACAGATCACCGAAAAAACACTCCCATTCAAAAAGGAGGACAGGAGGCCCCAAACAGTCACTGGTCCACAGCAATTCTTACGTCCTGTTGGAGAAACATTGCCAGGAACTGCTACCCTGGAGTAGGGAATGTTCTGGGATTGGGCTCCAGGTTCACTCCCTGGGCCTGGATCCTCAGTCCCTTGTTGTCAGTGGTTCTTGGCTCTACTCTCTAGGATATCTTTCCTTCTCCATCATTTTCCTTGGTCACCTCTGAGAAGGGCACTCCAAAATATGCCCTTCATGGCAGCTGAATGTTTTCTCAGCCTGCATCTTGCCCATAACAAATTAGTGGCCCAGAGATTTTTTTTTCCATCTTGAATAATCTCAGTCTCTTTTGGTCCGGATTGATGGGCTTTTGCCAATACAGCCCTCTCAAAAATTGTGGATTTCCTATATATTTGACATCATGTGCCAAAAGCCATATTCACGATTCATTGCAAGACATGTCTCTCTCTGTACTTAATTACAGGTACTGTGGGAAACTCAGGCTGCTGCGGGACCACACCACTGATCTTTTAGTAACTTCTCGGCACCATTTAATCCTTCCAGAGGCCTTCACATGAGTGCAAGTGCTATGCCTTTGATTCGCTCTAGACCCCCAAGCTATATCTTAATAGCCATGCCCTTTTGACTTTTCTCTCAGGCTGTGCTTAATTTGAGACTCTCTTATTGAATGGAGAAGCTGGAGATTAGAAATAGTTTTATTTTTCAACCCAGTAAGTCCCAGATTTTCCAGACTTTCTTCCTTCCCTCTAATTCTTTCTGAGATCTGGCAAGGTTTTTCCTGAGCTGTCTCTTCTTTGTAGTTCCATATTAAACGCAGACAGCAGGAGCCTGCTTGTGCCTGCAACATTCTACCTGGACGCTCCCAGCCCAAGGCCACAAGTGTATTAGGTACACTTTCCCTTTCAGCAAATGTTCCGCTACTCCATAACACATGCCATTATTTTCCCAGCCACCTATAGCACTTTCTGGTTCCAAAGCCAATGCCACATATTGGAGGTTTCTTATCGAGGTACCAATTTCTGTAGCAGTTACCCACTGCCATAGTAACACTGGATATTAAACCACCTTAGAACCTGGAAACTTAGAACAACAATAATGTCTGCTCAGGCCCACAGCTCTGCTCCCTGCATGTGCACCCTGGGGCCCAGGGGAAGCCCATCTCATGGGGAAGGTCAGGAGCTTCTAGGAGGCTGAGCGTGAGAGCACAGTGCCCCTTATGGACTGGGCTCCAAACCAGCACACGGTCACTTCCACCCATGTTCCATGGGCCAGGAAAGCCACATGAATGGGGCAGAACACCGACTCCATTCTAGAGGGAGAAGTTGCAAAGTGATGTAGCACAAGGCATGGACAAAGAGATGGGCGTGGAACTGGGAAAGATCTTAGATTCAATTTTCCTTATTTGACATTTTTCAGATTATGAAAGTACCAGTTGTCATAACAAGTGAAACAATTCCAAATCATGTGAAAAAAAAGCAAGTATCTCTTCCCTGTGAACCTCCCACTTTCTTCTCCTTTTGGTTAGAAAAGAATGGAGCGTATGATGCACGAGGGAGCCAGGGAGAGTGAGGGGGAGATAGACAGAAGCAGGTAAAGGGCTGTCAGGTCGCCGGCATCTTTCTGGCCCTGCTTCCAGCCCTAGGAGGGTAGAATGCTCTTTCCACTCTGGGTTTCACGAATTACGCCCTCCACCATCCTCAACACAAAGTCCCTGGTTTGCTCAAGATAGTTCAGATGGCCTTCCCTTCTGTATTAGTGGCCTATGGCTGCTACAACAAATCAACACCAAACACGTGGCTCAAAATAACAGAAACGTATTCTCTCCCAGTTCCAGAGGCCGAAATCAAGGCATCAGCAGAGCCAAGCTGTGCCCAGAGACTCTAGGGGAAACTCCATTCCTCAACTCTCCCAGCTTCTCGTGGCTGCCAGCAGTTCTTGGCTTGTGGCTGCATCACTCCAGTCTCCACCTCCTGGATCTCATTGCCTGTGTGTGTTTGTGTCAAAGCTCCCTCAGTCTCCCCGTTACGTGGACACTTGTAATTGTATTTAGGGCCCCCTCAGATAAATCTGGACAATGTCCTCATCTCGAAGTCTTCAAATTAAATCATACCTGCAAATAAGGTCATATTTACACCATTTGCAACCAACCAGCCCTGGCAAACCACAGGAGCTGCTCAAGACCACTCCCAGAATTGGCAGATGTAAGCCAGCAAGCATGAGATTTTGCCTGCCATGAGCAGGAGGACATCCAAGGAGAGGCAGCAGCATGGACAAAGTCAGGAGGTGTGACCATGCATGATGTGTTCAAGAAATTACTCCAGATTTCAGCTATATTGCCTCCTCAGGAACCATGAGGGATCACCAAAGGGCACAGGCATTTCCTCTCTGCTCTCTGAACCTACAATTAATTCCAAGCCAGGCGCCACTTTTTCGTAATGAAAATGTCTTTTATGGGTGGAGCTGACCCTGTAAAGGAAAGCCCTGCTTTGATGAAACCAGTCCTTCAAAATGAAACATTTTATCAAAAGCCATAACACAATCCCCATGAAATTAAACCAGGAAGACAGACATTCTAAATGCCCAGGCACTGGTTTTGATTTTTAAAATTGTCAGTTAAATTAAAGTTGGGCCATGGGGACTCAGCTCTCGGCTTGCCTTCCTGAAGGGAAATGCTCTGATATGCCTTTCAATGCGTCTTCCTCCTGCAAAGTTCTCAGAGGTTGGGTGCAATTCTCGCCCACAGGGCTGTTTCAGCTCTAGGGCTGGAAGTCAGAAAGACACCTAGTGTACCAAAACTAGTCACTAGATAAGTAGGGAGCCCACTCCATGTCAGGACAGCAGAGGGGTCCCACCCAACCACAGGAAGGATCAGAGGTTGACAAGAACTGGTGGCTCAGTCATGGTTATATAACAAGTGACAGGAACTGACTCGGGCAAAAAGGGAATTTATTGCTTGACAAAATTAAAACTCCAGGGATAGTTTGGCCTTAGACATATGAAATTATGTCCCCAGAACCCAGGTTTTT
>NW_006781644.1:426147-432673 GCF_000442215.2 Lipotes vexillifer
TACAACTTTCTTCCCCTCTTCCTTTGGGTCACTCCCTTCTTAGGCAAGAAGTCTCTTCATGGTGCCAAGATGGCTGCTGCACTTCCAGCTTCACATTCTCACAACCTCAAACACTGAGGGAAAACCGGTGCTGCCCCAAGAGCTCAGAATGAGTCCCAAGTATATGATGGGCCCAAATGGGGTCAGATGCCCATTCCTGAATCCACCCCATGGTCAAGATGGTGAAATTCACTGAGAGGCCAGGACTGGGCCATGTGATTCACCCTCTAAGCCAGGGCTGGGTCAATTTCACCCTAATTATATGACCCATAGTAAAGTGGTATAAGTGACCACAAAACAGTAAATGTCCCCTGTACCACCCTAACAGTTCTGACTTAGAGTGTGCCTGTTAAGTCACAAAAGAAGTTAATCCTTATAACCTGAATTGCCTAGTTTAATGGCTGTATTAGTCTACTCAGGCTGCCATAACAAAATACTACAGACTGGGTGGCTTAAACAACAGTATTTATTTTCTCACAATTCTGGAGGCTGGAAGTCTGAGATCAGGGTACACATTGTCCACTTCTGGTGAGGTGTGTCTTCCTGGCATGCAGACTGCTGCCTTCACTCTGTGCCCTCACATGGCCTCTTCTCTGTACACACACACACACATCTGTCTCTAGTGTCTGTTCCTGTTTTATAAGGACACCAGTTCTATCAGATCAGAGCCCACCCTTATGGCCTCATTTAACCTTAATTACCCCCTTAAAAGTCCTATCTCCAAATAGTCACACTGGAGGTTAGGGTTTCAACACCTGAATTTTGGGGGGACACAATTCATCCAGAATAATGGTCAAACTAACCAGCTAATTGTGTATCTCGACTGGGTCCTGTATGAGCATGGCATGAAATCCCATGAAATACAAACTTAGCAAGCAAGTAAGGAGCTGTCCCAGATCAAATAGGAGTTAAAGGTCAGGGTTACGACTTTGACTTTGACTGTCTCCTAACTCCTACAATGATTCCTCCCTCACATCACCACCAGCCAGCCCAGCCTTGCTCCAGGACCACCATCACCCTGGGGGAGAGAGGAGCTCTGGCGCAGTCAAGGGCAGGTCAGCTGGTGCTGGGTCCACCCTGGCCTTGGACCCCAGCCCTAATGGCTGCACTCACCTCCTTTTAGAGTCCAGTCTCAGAATCCCAACCTGGGGGTCTCCTTTCCCCATTGAAGCCACCTGCCTCTCTCTGTGCTACACCCTCACCCCTGGTGACTCCCAGCTCTGGCACAGCCCACCCTCATGGACATGGAAGGGTCTTTGAAGGTTTGTCAAAGATGGAATCACATCATACATATCAGCAACTAACAGTTCTCACTTGCTGACACATCATAGCCATCCCTCCAGGATGGTAACTCGAGGTACCTACCACCTTCTTGCCTTCTCTTAGCAGCTGGTTGAAAGCCCATAGCTGCAGTTTGTCAACCACTTCCAAATTTATTGACATCTTTAGGTTGTTTGCAGGCTGTGTGTGTGTGTGTGTGTGTGTGTGTGTGTGTGCGCTACTACCAGCAGTCCTGCAATAAACAGCCTTATTTCCTTGTATGCTGATGCTTTTATTTCTACAGAATAAAATCCCAGGGTGGGATTGCAAGTTAAAGTTAACGCGTATTTTAAGTTTAACAGATGTCACTAGCCTTTTCCAAAAGGACCGAGCAATTCTCACTTCCATCAGCTGTGTGCACGAGTGGCCCTTCTCCCACATCATTTTTGCTAATCTGATATGTGACCATGGCACCTCATTGTTTTAATCTGCACCTCCTGACCACCAGAGAGGAGGCTGAAGTGGTTGTGTGTGTTTACAGCCCCTGGGGCACCCGATGGAGACTGAGTGGTCAGAGAAGGCTTTCCTGAGGCCATGAGCTCTGGATATGCATTAATTGAATGAGCTGGAGAAGAGGGAGGGGAGGGCAGGGGATGAAGAGCAGGAGAGGCCACGCAGAGGACTCAGCAGCAGCTCTCAAGATGATCCGAGGAGAGCAGTGTGGATGGAGTGACCGGAGGACTAGGGTGGGAAGAGCAGCAGCCAGCGGTTGTGAACAGCACCAGGGTTGTGGCCTTTAAATGACTTTAAAAGGGATCCCTGGGCTTCCCTGGTGGCGCAGTGGTTGAGAGTCCTCCTGCAGACGCAGGGAACATGGGTTCGTGCCCCCGTCCGGGAAGATCCCACGTGCCGCGGAGCGGCTGGGCCCGTGGGCCGTGGCCGCTGAGCCTGCGCGTCCGGAGCCTGTGCTCCACAACGGGAGAGGCCGCAACAGTGAGAGGTCCGCGTACCGCAAAAACAAACAAACAAAGAAAGGGATCTCTGAGCTCATATAAGCAACTCGACAGGGATTCCATTCCAGCCCAGCTCTGCCATCAAGTAGCCATCACCTTAGGCATGCCCCTTCCCCTCTGGGCCTCCGTTTCCCTACCTGTAAATTTAGGAGATCAACTGGGCCAACTCCCAAGTCCTTTTAGCTCTAAGATAATCTGAGTGGTCCAGTAAAAGCCTGAACAAGCAGCTCCATCTTATACACGTTAATTAGAAAACATGTTTAAAGGCTTTGGGAGCCCCAAGAGGGAGCCATGTAACAGAGCAGGTTTTCAAGGGAATTCCTATGAACCAGTTCTGTGACTTTGGGCCCCTCACTTTCTTCCAGGGTGTGAATGTGAGAGGATGGCCTCAGAGCAGTGGAGCCTCGAGACTGGGGTGGGACCCTGGTGGGGGTCCTTTCACATGGAGTCCTGCCCCAGAGGGTGGCCTGCTAGTCAGAGGGGGTCAGGAGTATACATCTGGAGACTCCCTGCTGCAACAAGGAGTGGGGGGGCCACGGGGCTGGGGGAAAGATTCCAAGAATCGGTGAACAGCGGGGCCATCTCTCAGCAGTGGCCCTCACCTGTGAACACTCCCAGCTGGCCCAGCTCCCCACCACTGCACCGCCCAGTGAGTGACAGAGAGAGGAAGACAACCCAGCCCCTTCCCCAGGCAGACAGCACCACAGCAGGGCAGGAGACATCTTATTATAGAAATGGTGACGAATACGCTGGACAGGACACCTAAAGGTATTTAAAAGACACAGTATGTGACGTGGAAAGTAACCACGAGACTGCTTGTTACCAAAGGGCCAGCCTAGGTGAGGACACAGACAAGGTCAGCGGACCGGATGGGTCAGCCATGCTGGGGCCCTGAAGCCTCAAGACCAGGTTCTCCCCAAGAGGAGACCCCTCAGCTCCTACTCTCAAACCGGCACCCTGCATCCTGTAGGCCTCAGCACCTCTGGGCATTTCTCCTCTGATGAGATGCATGAAACGGCCTCCAGTGGGTTTATTCCGGCTCTAATGGAGGTATCCCCCTCCTCGCTGCCCAGATTATCAATGAAAAGGTTAACGGATCCCACACTGGGCCAACAGCCTGGAAATTTCAGGGCCCTGGCTCTCCTCTGTCCATATTCCCTGTGTCCCCCTGCTCAGACTGGAGAGATACAGGCACAGGCCACCAGCAGAGAAAGGCTGGGGTGGCCCAGGAGCCCCGGTGTGTGCAGAGGACAGAGAGCCAGGCGAGCACAGCACCATTAACATTGTCTTGGGTTTCGAGGGACTGGAACTCACTGGAAGGTCCCAGCTGAGCCTCATTGCCTCCTCCAGGGCATTTTCTCATCCTGCCTCTGGGACCAGGCCATTCTCTTCTTTGTTGCCATCCCGCATTCTCTCCTCTCTGGGCCAGTGTCCCAGCCCCCTCCACCTTTGCCTTCAGATGGGGACGGGAGGCAGGGCAGTGTGGCGGGCTCTGCTGATCCCATCTGAGAAATCTTCTGAGCCTCACTTTCCCCACCTGACAAATGGGCCTCATGCCCATTCAGGCTGACATGCAGGGATAGTGAGGAAGGCAGTCTGTCTACCACAGCATGCTCTCAACATGCAAGCTCCCCAGGCCACCCCTCGGGCTGGGCAGGGGCTGGGGGAGGATGCAGGGGAAGGTAGAATGAGCCAAGACGGAGCTGCCAGCCTGGGGCAGCAGCACCTCAGGCTCAGGCCTCTGAAGAGAGGGGGAGCAGAGCCTATATGAGCCCCCATGAGCAGGGAGGGCCTGGGGTACCTGTCCCCAGTCACTCTCTCTGAGGATATGGGACCCGGAATTATCGTAACCACACACAAACAGTGCAGTGACACATACTCAGGGTAACACCGTAAAAGTACTGGGAAGTGTCCATGGGCCCCCAGCCCATACCCATGCAGGGCCCTCGTCCTGCAGGAAGTGGTCCGCTTCTCCAAGCTCCCGAGTCACGCTCGCTTCTGGTAAGGAAAGCACACCTTGTCTCCCATTCTCCCACGCTAGCCGAACACTGGCTTGTGAAAGGCCAAGTGAGCAGATGATCCCCGTGCGTCTCCTTCTCGGTGCAGTGCTGCCCAGGCGCAGCCTCATGTGCCCTTGGCTGGAGTCAGCGACTCCTTCCCACGGCTCTGCATGGCCCAGCCCTGGACCTTGCCGGGCCTGAGACCCCGGTGTTACGAAACTAGGTGTGTCTACCCGACGCACAGCAAGCCAAACGCTAAAGCAGAGAACGAGTTTATACATGAGGCAGCCAAGCAAGAAGACGGGAGAAGAAATTTCAAATTGGCCTCCTGGAAGGCGAGGGGTTCGGGATATTTATGGGATAAAGAATCAGGCTGGTCGGAGGCATGGGGAGAGTGGGGAAAGTTTATTGGAGATAAGAAAAAGGTGAGATAATCGTTGTTCTGCGCAGGTGCAACTTAGCGACAGGCTTCTCCATGGTATGCATGCTCAGAAGATGGCAGCGCTGGCGCACAATGAGGGTGGAGTGTTCAGCCCTCTGATGTCAAAAGGTCATTGAGTGGACATTCGCAGGGGCCCAGTTGCAGGGTCGGTGGTCTTAATCAGCCTTAACTGGCTGGAGCTCGAACTAGACACAGCTGACTCCAAGTTCCTGGAAAACAACTCAGGCAAACATTGTTTAGGCTGCATGAGCTCTTGGAGGACATGCAAGTTTTTTTGTAGCAAAAATTAAAGTGAGCTTGATCCGTGAAGGCAGGTTATAGGTGTAACGGATCTAACAGATGATCACTCTCGGTTTCACAGGGAAGGTGCAGAGAGATGGGTGATACTCAGCCCCGCCCTCAGCCCACTCAGGCCCATCTCGCTCACTCCCCTCCGCTTCCCCATGTCCACTCCGATGCAGATAGGTGAGAGGAGCCCATGGGACCTAGAGAAAGTCTATTCCAGCCCCTCATTTCTGCGGGCTGGACTAGAACAGGAGGAGGCTCTGAGACTGACATCAGAGCCCACATTGGATGGGTCAGAACACATGAGAAGATGCGCCGTCCTGCCTTTCATCCAGCCAGACTTCTCGCTGCCCCACGATCCTACCGCCCTCAACCCAACCCCACACGAAGGTCGTACTAGGCTCCTGCTCATCTGAGCACCCACCATGCCCTATGCAGGCCTCCAGAGAAGCCCCTCTGTGCCCCTCAGATGGGGTAGGGGTGTCTGACGCACATCTGGGTCACCAGTGCCTGGCACAGCATCAGCACATAATAGGTGCTCAGTTTATCTCCCTTCCTCTGCAACTCTTTTCTTCCTCAGCTCATTCTCCAAGGCGGGCAGGATCTTCATCCCCAGAGCTCAAATGCACAGCACCCTGTGGTTGGGGCTAAAGTTACCTGTGTACAAGTCCAGATCACACCTGGGAGCTCGTGGGGGTCTGAGGTCAGACCTGAAATCAGAAGCCTCAAACAGACCATTCATAAGCCCAATCCAATTCACAGGCAAGTTCGTTTGCCCCTACAGAGCTTTTGAAATTTTTTAAATGAAAGCCAACATTTAACCGTTAGGGAATGTGGTGCCTGAGTTGTGTCTCCCCAGAAATTCATGCATTGGAGTCCTCACCCTCAGTACCTCAGAAGTGACTGTATTTGGAGATACTGTCTTTAAAGAGACATAAGATAAAATGAGGTCATATGGATGGGCCCTAATCCTATCTTGCTGGTGTCCTTATAAGAAGAGGAAATTTGCACACACAGAGAGACACCAGGGATGTACACATAGACGGTGACCGTGTGAGGACACAGTGAGAAGACCACCTGCAAGCCAAGGAGAGTGGAAGAACCAAGGCTGCCGCCACCTGGATCTTGGACTTCCAGCCTCCAGAACGGTGAAAAAATAAATTTCTATTGTTTAAGTTCCCCAGTCTATGGTATTTTGTTATGGCAGCCCTGGCAAATAAATACAAAAGGATTTCACACGGAAATCTGGATTTGCAGCTTCTCTTGAAAAATCAAGAGTAGGCATCCAAGGGCCCATGTCCTGATGCAGCAACTGGCTGGAGCCCCTAGCCAAGAAACGCCACTCCCTCTCCACCAGGCTTGAGCTCCCCCACCATTGCCCTGCAGGGCCACTTGGCCTGGGGACTTCTGAGTTTGTGACCCCAGACCCCCAGTGAAGGGTGGGGCAAAGTTACAGCGCAAAGAGCCAACCAGGAAACACATTCCTG
>NW_006781644.1:432759-435107 GCF_000442215.2 Lipotes vexillifer
GCTGGCCTTCCCCCCTGCCAGCATAGCACAGGTGTGAGGGGCGGGACAGCTCAGCAGATGGTCCCTCCCCATCCCCAAGGCAATGACCCTGGTGAATTCCCTGACACAGAGTTCTCAAGATAATACTGGTCTGCCAGCAACAATTGTCAGGCTCTAAAGCCACATTTCCCACCCCGAACAGTTTCTCCTCCCATGCTCCCAACGGCTCACTGGTGAGCACCAGGGGCCCCCTAGACTGGCTGCTCCAGGAACCTGGTTCAGGGCTATTTCCACAAGGCCTCCTACCGCAAGTCGGAGAGACTTACAGAGCCCGAGGCAGTTGGAGCAGGCTCAGCCCTCTTTTCCTATCGCTGGACAAACAGAAGGCCTGAGGTGGCTTGGAGGGGACCCCACTCCCTTCCTCGGGGCAAACATGAGGGCTGCCTCATCCACGGGGCAGCAGTCAATCTGGGCATAGCACCAGCTGCTTGCAGAAGCTGCCGGCCACTACCGGCAGGCCATGCTGGGGCCAGTGGAAGTAATGGCTCAGCAGGCTTGACGTCCAGGAAGCCCTGAGTGGTCTCCTGGGCCAGTGCTGCAGGGCGCTGCTGTCACGTCAGAGCCTCAGCACCCGCTACCTATACCTCGATATCTGTCAGTCAACTGTCCCCTGGGGCTACCCCTGCATGGTCTCTCAGGCCACTACCCTCACTGGTCCCACTGCCTGGCCACACTCTGGCTGCTCTAGGCAGGCTGCTGCCTCCCGCCTCTCACCCCCAGCTCCCAATCCACCCTGCAGCAGCCTGGGAGCCCACCTTCCTCCCTCATCCTCCTGACTCCCTCTGCCCTCAGGGTTGGGCCCAGGCCCTTCCCTCTACTTCCAGACCTGCAGGCTGCCACCCCATCCGCCCTCTGTGCCTCAAACTGGCCTCACCTTCCAGCCCTCAGCACTGCCGCTGTTCTTGGAAGACACCTCGTATGACCCTGCCTCTCTGCTTTGCCTGGGCTTCTTCCACCTGGAATTCCCACCTCTAGTTTCTGCCCCAGTCCTACCCATTCAACAGGAGAAGAGGCCCGCATAAACCAGGGCAAAGATGCAGGGCCTCACCCATAGCCAGGGATGTGCAGACAAACCACCAGCCAGCATCTGTCACTCCTCAGCTGGGAATGGCATTGCCAGACCGCAGGAAATGGGTCCTCTCCCAAGCTGCTGGGGGAATATAAATCAGGGCAGGCTGGCCTATTGAATCTACTTGAACTCGTTTGGAGTCTTAAGTCCTTCCTGGGGGCAAGAAGTACCTGATGCGTGCCCACCTCAGCATCCCCCACATGGAGAGGGAAGAGGGGGAGGATCTGAGGATCCAGGTCTGATATACGATGGTCATCAAAGAAAGCAGTGACCAGGCCCTCTCCTGGGTTGCTCATCACCCAGGGTGACGATCATAAACATGGTACCAGGTAGAAGGGCGACGAGGAGGAGGCTTGAGCATGCAGTGGAGGCAGCGGAGGAGCCGCCTGCAGATTTTAGGGGGACTGAGCAGTTCTTTTCCCCCAGTTCCCAGCATCTATCCATATGCTGGAAGCAATGATCTCCTGCCTCTGTCACCCACAGGGTCCCCAACCACTGAGACTATATGAAAAAATGGTGGAGGGGCCTGTAGCCCCTTCATAGTAACTTCTTGCAGTGACCTGCCTTAAGGGATGTCAGGGCCCCACCAAGCTTCTGAACACAGACCCTGCTGGCCCCTTACTTTGACTTTTTTTTTTTTGGCGGTACGCGGGCCTCTCACTGTTGTGGCCTCTCCCGTTGCGGAGCACAGGCTCCAGACGCGCAGGCTCAGCGGCCACGGCTCACGGGCCCAGCCGCTCCGCGGCATGTGGGATCTTTCCGGACCGGGGCACGAACCCGCGTCCCCTGCATCGGCAGGCAGACTCTCAACCACTGCGCCACCAGGGAAGCCCCCTTACTTTGACTTTTAGGTTACCATTAAAAAGATGAGTCTAAAGGAAAAATCTATTAAAATTAAAATAAACAATCCATGTGCCCCACAAGCCAGCAGTTTTTCATACCCACCTGGGTGAGAAAAGGCTTGCCCATGTGCCCAAGGGGGGCTGTGCAAGATTGCTCCCTTCAGCGTTGTGTGTAAGAGAAGAATAATGGGAACAACAGTGATGTCCAATCAACAGTAGACCAGCTGAATGAGCTGCCCCCCACACTGAGAGGGAGAACCTGCAGACCACCAGCACAGATTTCTGCTCTCACTGTCTATGTGGTGAATGCAAGTCACAGTGCTGCAGTGCAGATGATGTCATTTACAGAAAGCAACAACAGAAGACTCCTCCCCCTTCCCCTCCCCCTCCTCCCTCCC
>NW_006781644.1:437012-442296 GCF_000442215.2 Lipotes vexillifer
CCTGGGGCCACGCCCCTGGGAGCCTGCCTGCCACTCTCACTACAAGGAGGGCCTTTGGCTCACCAGGGTTCCCGTGCTGCTCACCTCACTGCAGCCTGCCACTTTGTAGGGTCACCTACTCTTGAGGGTTCCATCCATAAACTCCCCAACGCCTGCTGTGTTTCCCTGGGCTGAGTGCTGGGGCAAGGAAATAACAACAGTATAGGCAGACCTCAGAGATACTGAGGGTTCAGTTCCAGACCATCACAATAAAGCAAATATTGAAATAAAGCAAGTCCCACCAATTTTTTGGTTTCCCAGTGCACATAATAGTTATGTTTACACTATACTATAGTCTATTAAATGTGCCATAGCATTGTATTTAAAAAATGTGCACACCTTAGTTAAAAAATACTTTATTGCTAAAAAAATTCTAACTATAATCCAACAACACAGGGTTGCCACAAACCTTCAATTTGTAAAAACTGCAGTAACTGCGAAGTTGCAATAAAACAACGTATGCTTGTAGTTAACACTTGTATTAATTCTCAGGGCTGCTATAACAAAGTACCAGATCAGGTGGCTTAAACAGCAGAAATCTATTTCCTCATGGTTCTGGAGGCTGGAAGTCCAAGATCAAAGCGTGGCCAAGATTTGTTTCTTCTGAGGCCTCTCTCCTTGCTTGTGGATGTCTGTCTTCTCCCTGTGTCCTCACATGATCTTTCCTCTGTGTGTGTCTGTGTCCTAATCTCCTCTTATAAGGACGCCAGTCGTACTGGATTAGGGCCCATTCTAACACCCTCATTTTAAACTTGCCATCTCTTTAAAGACCTTGTCTCCAAATGCAGTCCCATTCCGACCGAGGTACTGGGGGCTAGGATTTCAACACATGAATTTTGGGGGACACAATTCAGCCCATAACACTTGTCGAGCACTTGTTATGTGTGGGCAATATTCGAAGGGCCTTACCCCTTATCTCATGTAATTCTCTAAACAACCCTCTGAGGCACACACTATTTTTATCATCCTCATGTTACAGATGAGAAAACTGAGGCTCAGAGAGGTTAGGCAATCATCCAAGGTCACCCAGCCATAGTGCTGTCTGCCTCCCATCACTGCAGTTGCTTATTTTCTCCACCACCTTCTCAGCACCTGCACTGCCTGGGCCTTGTTGGTCCCCCCACTAGAAGCAGGGTTCATGAAGGTAGGAGTAGATTGTTCCCTCCCTGATGCCAGCACAGAGAAGGTGCTGGATGAGGAAGTGACAACCAAAGAGGGGCATGTTCGGGCTAAACTGGTCCTTGCCCTCCAAGGACTGAAGCCCCCCACAACAGGCTTGTTTCAGAGCTGAACCCCCTGACAGCCAGCCCCAGCTCCCCCAGCCCCAGGTCTGCCCAGACACAGGAGCCTGCAGAGCCCCTTGGTAAAAATCAATGCTTTGGCTGACAATCAGCCAGGCCTTGCTTCCCGGGCCTCCACCGTATCCCAGCAACAACACGTGCATCCTCTTGTCTGCAGGCTACTGAGAAGATGCTGCTCTCAGACACCAGAGCCCAGCCAGTTCGGGCTGCAGCCACTGATCCTGAAGCCTACACTCAGGGCTCCCCTGGGCTCACCTCCTGGGCCAGAGACCAGCCCCCAGCAGGCAAGGCTGAGAAAGGTGTCTAGGCCAAAGACCCCACCGAGTGGGGCCCTTGGGTTCTGCTGCCTTCCTAGCAGGTAGTGAATCCTCTTAGATCAGGGTAAACTGCAGGGAGGCCTGTCTGAAATGAGAGCAGCTAAGATATGAGTCTGTAAATAAATGCATGTGCAGGATGTTTTATGGAGATGCAGCTACTTGAATCGGGAAGGTGTTATCATCCTGCAAAGAGACCAGCTACAGAAGTGGGTGCTAACCCAGACCCAGTGGAGATTCTGGGCCATCCCCTCCCTGTCTGGTCAGAACTGCTACTGGACATCAGCTTGTGTGGTTGGGGTACCTAATTCCAGAGCAAAGAGAGCCTGGTCAACAGTGAGACCTTCCACTGGTGCCCTGCCAGGTGGGGCTGCCAGCCACTGGCCCTGGGGAAGGAGGCAGATGGCAGGAGCCCACCCCAGGCTCATCTGGACTGTGCTGCCAGCCCATCCCCCTCTTCCCATCCAGAGTCACATTTTTTTAATTACCCTATTTTACTATTTCTTCTGTCTTGTTTATTCCATTAGCTAATGTCATTTACTCTTGTACTTTTAAGTTTAAAAAAATTTTGTAGTTCTTTTCCTGTTTTATCTCAGCCTTTTACCATGGAAGCTGTCAGTTCATTTCATCTAGCATGCCTCCCTTATCTTGTTTTTACAATTTATTTATTTATTTTAAATAATAGTTTTCAATATAATGTATTATATGTAATGTAATGTACATTTAATAAGATGTAATAGTTTTTACAATTTATACAATTTATTCTTGATTTCCAAGAATGGCCTTGGCCATGGGTAATGAATGGCATTTTTGGAGGGAAGAACTCAGGTTTGGGAGCCTGGCAGACCCTGACCCAGATATGACTCTGCAGGCTGGTGACCTGGCCTCTTAGAGTCTCTTTAGGTCTCTGAGCCTCAGTTTCCTCATATGAAAAAAGGGGATAGCCGTACCTATGGGGAAGAAGCTGGCCTGAGGGAGACCCCAAAGACAGACAGAGGACGGCCCAGGCATGCTGATCCTAGGTTCAGGGTCCCTTGGGTACAGCAATAGTTTGATTCTGAGAGCTTTTGAGCTAGGTCTGAAAAGAGAAGAGCCCAGATGGGGGCAGGTCTAGAAGGGGAGGAATTCAGCCCAGTTACTGAGTCCCAGAACTGTGAAAATGTCTTACCTCCCATTTATGTGACCGAGGGAGACCTTCCACACAGAGCAAGAGATGTGCCTGGAGGAGGTGGGTTTTCATAAACAGCCTGCAACTTCAGAAGAGAACAAACATGCAGCCCCTGCAGGGTCCCTGTCTTGTGGGGTACCTGTGCGAAGGCAGGCAGGTATCAAAGCATGTGACCTGGTAAGGGAGCGGAGCTGAGTTGAATGCCTTTGACATGGAGCAACATGGGGCTGTGGGTGACGCTGGAGAAGGGGAGTGACTCAGCCAGTCTAAGGGGTTTGGACATCACTCTGGGTAGATTTTTGTCAGGAATTCAGGAGAGGGTTTGGATGTCCTCAATTTAATCACAATTTCTCCATTGTTTTAGGAAAGGACGTACTAGATCCTGTATGATTGGTTGGGAAAAAATTCTCATCTACTCAGGCTGGTGAGCAGCATGAAGAGGAGGCAGAGAGAAGAGGCCACAGGACCAGGAGGTGGGGCATGAGATGGACACAGAACATCCCCTGATCAGTAACAGAGGATAGGTATCCCTTCCAGCATCAACAGGATGTGAACTGTCAGGGACACGATGGTGACTGGTTCTCCCAGAGCTCAGCATCCGGGCAAAGGCTCTGCCTCCAAATCGAGCTCGGGCAAGCTGGAGGTGCTGCCATGGACGTCAATAACCGGGAATTGCGGGGGGAAGAGCCCAGGTATATAGTCCCAGGTGTCACCACAGCCATTGTGTCTTAGTGCCCATCCTGCCTCCCATCCATCCACCCAGAACCCTGGCGCTCTCTTCAAAACCTGGAGCCAATCCCTCTACTTCCTCACTGAAACCTGCCCATCACTCCCCAAGTCTTACAAGATAAAGGGCAACTGCCTTAGCCTGAACTTCAAGGCCTGTTATCCAGACTAGACCACCCTTCTTGGGCTCCCCACCACCCCCAGCTCCACATGCCCTCCTGTCCTCCAAGAATAGATGCTTCATGCCCTGGTCTGTGTACCTCCCAGTCCCTGACCAGGCCAGAGGGCACCCCTGGACCCAGAAGGAGGCAGTAGGGTAGCAAGAGCTTGGGCTTCAGGGTCTTCAGACATGGGTCCATATTCACTAACTCTTGATGTGACCTTAGGCAAAGCCTGTAAGGTGGAGAGCTAATGCCACGATGTAAAAGTCACTCTGCTGCAACGTGAGCAGGCTTCCCACTGCTGCTTCTGCCCTTCATGTTGCTGGTCACCTTCTCCCAATTGCCCCTGACCAGGACAAAGCAGGAAACTAGGACTTAAGAGAGCCAGCACATTGCATGTCCCTGGCCTAAGTGGGTCCAATCAGAGTGATCCTCGGGGTTCTGGGATGGAAAGTCCCTCTATCCCATGGGTACCTTAGGAAGAGATAGAGCTCTTCTGCAGGAGGGAGCGGTGTGAGAGTGGATGGTCGGGAGCTGCTGCAGCTATTTGCTTCCATGGTGGGAGCCAGGCTAAGGATGAACCCAGCATTCAGAGGGAGCAGAGCCAAGAGAATCCCAGAGGACTGGAGCTGGTTCCTAGTGATGTCACTGGAATGGCGAGTTCCACCTCACCTGCAGCCAGTCTCTCTGGACTTGTCAGTAACATGAACCAATAAATTCCCTTTAGAGCTTACGCCAGTTTAAGTGAGATTTTCTGTCACTTACAGAAATTCCTAGTGAACCCCATAGCCCAATCCTGGACATGGGCCTGGTACACATGCCATCAACTCCATGAATTTCATCCTGGTGTCATCAGGCAGATGTCTCCTTGGTCCTGTCCTACACCCCCCCCCCCCGCATCTGCTTCCTTGAATACTCAAGACAAAGGCCATATCATAGGCACGTTTGTATACGCAGAACCTTCTGGTGGTATGCCCAGCACACACTAGTGTTCCAACATATAAGCCTAATTAATGGTCAGTCCCAGATGGAAGCAATGAGGAATTCAAAAGTAGGTGGGTACCCCAAATTCAGCCTGCATCCCAGTTCCTACGGAACCACCTCACCAACTAGAAGAATATGAAGGTGCTGAGAGAGGAATTTGAAGGATTGGAGTACATTTGTTTGGAAGCATTCATATTATGAATGCTGCCCCCTCCAAGGTGGAGGGGTGTAGAGTGCCACCTCCTTCACCTCTAGTCTACTGAGGGCACTTCCATGAGGCCACGTGGAGGCCTTGGACACTGAGGACTGATGTCTGACTCCCACTTGGGAGCCAGCCAATCGTGGGCCCAGTATCATGGTCATAGAAGCAGATTTTGGAGGGGGCTGCTGTACTAGGAACAGCCCGCCTCCCACTGCATCAGGACCAAGGATGAAGGATATTCCTGGTGACCAGATGTGGTGGAACCCAGAACCCCCAGGCTGAGGGGATGAGGAGCTCAGTGGGAATCTGCACGCAATGAACCTGCAGGAACCAGAAGCTGAGGACAAGAGGACGGGCTGGCAGAGGAAAAAGCACATGGCTCACCTGCT
>NW_006781644.1:442306-449354 GCF_000442215.2 Lipotes vexillifer
AACAACTGCAGCAGTGCCCGACCACCCACCCTTACACTGCCCCCTCCTGAGGAAAGCTTTGTCTCTTCCTGAGGGACCCGTGGGAGAAGGGACTTTCCATCCCAAGAACCCCATGGTCACAGAGCTGGAACCTTCCAGCAACCATCAAACAGCACACGTGAGAGATACAGCCCAACACCGGCCAGGCCAAGAGCAGGCAGCCAGCCCACCCTGACTGGCAAGGTTGGGAGAGAAGCTCCAGGGGGAGGAACAGAGCAGATGGCAACCCCACCAGCTTCCTATGGTAGGACTCCAACCAGAAGTCAGCCCAACCTGGGGACAGGCAGAAAATGGGACATTCTGCCGAATTAAGAGTTTAGTCACAACCTTGAACTGGTCGTGCTGATTTCTGAATGGAGTCTGCGAGAGACCTGTCACCTGAGAGAGAACTAAGAGGGCATGGGACCTGCCCACATATGTAGAGGGCAAGACGTCCTCCAACCAAATACATATTAAGGGGAAAGTAGAAGAAAAACACTGTTGCATTTTCGTTCCACTTCAAGGGGTGTTTGCTCCCCAGATTAGTTGCATACGTGTTTGGCTTCCAGCTGTGCATGGATGTGCCTGTCCCCCACATTCTCAGTAACACAAAGTTTTATGGCATGCGCTTATTTTTTTATAACAATAACTGGGTAAGGGGAAAATGCATTATTAGTTGGCATTTTTTAATGACTTAAAGTGAAACTTCTTGAGACATTGGTTTACTGCTTTAGTTTCTGTTTAAGTAAATTCCTTTTTCACTTGCTTTGGACACTGTGTCCTGGAGGATGAGAGTTGTAACAAGCCCTTATGTTTATATTAATTTTCCTATCATCGTTAAGGAACCTGCTATTTCCCATCTGTTGCTGCTTTTTATCTTGGTTGTGTTCCATTTGCAGAGCTGCCTCTGTTTTGCTGTTATCCCAACGCTCGTCACATCACGGGGTCAAGGCACAGGCTCTGAGGCTGGCGGGCTGAGTTCCAAGCTGGTCAAGCCATTGCTCCATGATTTCAGGCAAGATCCTTAACTCTCCAGTCAAGAGCATCATCTGTACAATGGATAGCAGCTGATGGCCATGAGCAATAAAAAGAACCATCCATGTAAAATTCATTGCGCAGTACATAGTTCCTAACACATAGTAAGCATGTTTAAAATCTATATTCTCATATTACCACCACTGTCACTCAGCATTTTCTTCCTTCCGGAGTTGAGACAACATGCAAGCCCTTTGCCTTTTCACTGTTTTAATTACACTTGAAAGCATGAGGAATTCATCATGATGTCTGGGATATGACTGGATTAAGATTTCCTTTCTCCCTAGATTAAAAGCCAATTTCCCCACCTACATTTATTTAATGGTTCCTCCATATAGGGACAGATGACTTGTGAATTTATTTTAAAACCTGGAACTTGCTTGCCTATTCATTTCCTCATTTATTTGAACTTCAGCTTCAGATATTTGTGCTAAAACCATACTCCTCAGATCACAGTTCTGTTAACACAGATGCATGCAAGCCTCTGATTTATTTTATTCCACTTAATTTTTCCCTACTTACTAACCGCCCTCCGCGGCCTCCCTCCATAAGCACGTTCTCTAACATGTCTCATCCGACCTTAAAGAGGCAGGCTTTCCTGTGAAGTGTGCATGGAACCCTCCTCATGTTGCCTTACATAAACAATTTTGGGCTACAAACTCCATTCCATTCCTACTTTCTTCTTTTAACACGTTTTTTGAGCTCTGTCTATGGAACTGTATGAATAACTCGTTCAGTGTTCCTTCATGCTGCTTCATACATGGCATTTTGCATCTGCTACATCGAACCTGTAACGTTCTCTTGGCTGGGATCCTGGAGCCTATCTCCAGCATTCTGCTCTCAGAAACGATGCCATAATAAACATAGCCATGCATGTCCCCTCAGGCATCCCTGTGAACACTTCTCTGGTATTCCTGGGTCAAAGGGCATGTCCACAAAACTCTGTGTAATTGTTGCCAGAACCACACCTCAACCAGTCATGCCTGAAAATCCTAGCACACACCCCACTGACACTTGGTATCATCCACCTTTTCAATGTTGCCACTCTGCTGGATGTCCAGTGGCATCTCACTGTTGCTTTGTGTTTCTTTGATCCCTGGTGTGTTTAAATCTCTTCAGACACTTGCTAGCCATTTGGGCATCATCTCCTTATAAGAAATGCCTCTTCCTTTCCTTTCCCATTTTTCTATTGGGTTGCATGCCTTTCTCTTACTGACTGGCCAAAGACCTTCCTGTATTCTAAAAAGTAATCCCTTAGCAGTTGCAGGCATCACAAATGTCTTCTCCCAGTCTGCCCTCTCTTGACTTGGGCTGTGGAGTTCTTCATTGAACAGATATACTTAATTTTGATTTCGCCAAAAGCATCAATTTTTCACCTCGGGTTTGCACTGTGGTGAGTTTTGTTTACAAAGTCTGTCTACCACTCTAGATCTCAAAGATGTTGTCCTGCATAATCTTCTGCCAGCTTTAAAGCTTTGCCTTCCATCTGTCAGCTTTAATCCATCCAGAGACCACATGGGATATTGGAGTAGAGTCCAGTTTTAAAGTGAGCCAGTTTTCCCAGCCTCATCCACTGAACAACTTGTCCTTTCCCCCTTTCTTTGTGGTGCCACTTGTATACCAAATTCCCATGAATACCAGGTCTGTTTCAAGTTCTCTATTTCATGCTATTGACATCCCAAGTCTATCCCATGATCAGGACCACAGCCTCCATGACATGCCATGATGGAGAAATTTTGAAAGATTGACTTAGCTCTTCTTTTTTTCTTTTTTAATTTTGACAGACATTCTGATTTATTATTTGTCTACAACAGTTGAGACTTATATGACTTAGCTCTCAAATTCTTTTAAGATATCATGAGTTCCTCTGGTTAATATTTCTCAACCTTCACCTCTCAAGTGCTGCAGAGGGCCAGTGACCTTGAGGAAAGCACTGTTAACCAGCAGGCCCTCTCTCTCCTCAGTAGCCCTTGCCCTGCCTAAGCAGCCAGGAATTTTTCCAGCCAGGAATTCTCCAGAAGTTCCTCCCCTTTCCTGACCTTTCCTGGCTTCACTGGGTGGACACTGGGTGGTAAGCAGGTCTGTTCCTTTCATCTGCAATGGGTTCAGTGTTCTTTCTCTTGGGCTTTCGCAATGCCCTCAGAGAAGTCCAATTAGCAAACTAGATTGATTGATAGTTTATTTAGTAATTGGAAATACTCTGTGTGCCTAATTTTTATAAAAAACTTTTTCATACCTGCTCAGATTCCTTTCTCATTCACCTCCTTTTTTGCTTTTATATTTCCACCTCTTTTAAAAATAAAGAGGATAGGGACTTCCCTGGTGGCGCGGTGGTTAAGAATCCACCTGCCAATGCAGGGGACATGGGTTCAATCCCTGGTCCGGGAAGATCCCACATGCCACGGAGCAACTAAGCCTGTGTGCCACAACTACTGAGCCTGTGCTCTAGAGCCCACAAGCCGCAACTACTGAAGCCCACGTGCTCTATATCCCATGAGCCGCAACTACTGAGTCCACATGCAGCAACTACTGAAGCCCGTCACCTAGAGCCCATGCTCTGCAACAAGAGAAGCCACTGCAATGAGAAGCCCACGCACCACAACAAAGAGTAGCCCCCACTCGCCACAACTGGAGAAAGCCCACAAGCAGCAACAAAGACCCAAACTCAGCCAAAAAAAAAAAAAAAAAGAACACTGGTTCTGAACCAGTGTATTAAAAATAAATAAAGAGGATAGAAGGAAAGAACCAAGTAATATGTGAAGACAAAGAGTAGGAAAGGATTGAACATGAAAGAAAAGAAGGGCTGGAAATGCCCCCAATCATGGTAAGCTTGTTAAATTCACCTCCTTGGAGTGTAGGCTGAGTGACAGATGGAAGTTCGATCAGAGCTGGGGGGTGCCCCACCACATCTACCAGACTCCAAGGTTTCTGCCATTTCCATTACTCCAGGTACCTAGTTGGAGGCTCGTGGCCCTCCTCTATCTTGTGGTGACCATAATGGGATTGAATTTGCTACTTGGAACAGCAATTTATGAAGGATTTTGATGAACTGGAATAAACTAAGGTGGAGGCCTAGGATGGTGTAGGGTCTGGAAACCTCATCACATGAGAAGCAGTGGAAAGACCTACATGTGTTTGGCCTGGAGTGACTCACATCTTCTTATACCTTGATTCTTCCATGTACATTTGGCAATGAGTTTTTTGCTTTCCTGAACAATTCCAGCTGAAATTTTGATCTGGATTGCATTCAATACCTAGATGAATCTGGGATACTTGAAAGCCTTGTGACAGTAAGAAATCTCACCCATACACACAGTAATCTCTCCACGTAGCAATATCTCCTTTTCTGTCCTTTACTAGAAGTTTCCATTTTTCTACAGAAAAGTCCTCTGCATTCTTTGTTAGGCTGACTTCTGGATGCTTTTTTGCTATTGCAAATGGTGACTTTTTAAAAATTTCTTGGTCATTTTTCATTAAGAATTTGTTCCAATAAAGCACTTTATGGTATTTTTTGAATATCAACATCTTTCCAGTACATTTGCTGCATATGTTTCCTCACTTCTTTTTCAGTAAAGATAATTTATTTGGTTGGCAATGTCTCATCATTTGACAGGACCAATGGAGGATTTGGCTAGTAGCCAGCTGTTTTTGGATTGTTTGAAGAGAACCCTGTTCATTTGTAGTCCAGGGGTAATTCTGCTACTGCTTCAATACCTGGAATTTCAATAGCCCTATAAGTACTGATTCTCTTACAAAGACATGTATAAACCAAGGAGCCTTCTGTATTTTCCACCCCGAAATTGAATCAATAAAAAGAGAACTCTGTTTTAGAAAAAGTATTACAGGCTTTGCCTTCAGTCTGTTTATTGGTTTACTATAAAGGATACAACTTAGGAACAGTTAAATGGAAGAGATGCATTAGGTGATGTGTGGGGAAAGGGCACAGAGTTTCCATGCTTTCTCCAGGTGCATCACCTTCCCAGCACCTCGACATGGTCACCAACCAGGAAGCTCAATGACTTCTTACTTTTTAGATGGTTGTTGCTGATATAGAGGGAGGCTGTTGCTGTCTGTAGGCTGATTGTGCATCCAGAAAATTGCTTAAGCAACTTGTTGGTTCTATTATTTTGTCTGTTGATTGGGCTGAGTTTAATATATATGTGATGCTATTCTCTTCTTGTAATGAAGATTTAATTTTTTCCTTCCAATTCTGACAGGTCCTATGACATTTCCATTCCATAGAGCATTGGTGCCAAAACCCTAAATGTGGTGTTAACAGTGGGGATGGGCCTTATCACCCAGCCTTGTTCATAGTGCATATGTTTTCACCAAGTATCCTATTTGCTGAAGGCTTTTGAAATATAGAAGTTGTTACGAAGTTAAAGAAGTTTCTGTCTATTCCTAGTTTTCTGATCATTTTTTAAAAATCTTATGTAAGCATTGGACTGTTTTTTCTGAACCTAGTAAAATACTTAAGATCAGCACTTTAAAAAAAATATAATATTTAAAAGACTAGTGTGCACAGTTTTCTCATGAACACCAAGAAAAATCTAGAGAAGCCAGGAAGACACTGTAAGGTAACCAATCAGGTTGGGAGGATGAAAAACTAGCCTGGGCCACTAGCTCTATCCCAGCCCTGCTGGGAACTCTTTGCAGAAAAAGTGGAGACACCTCTGCGTGTGAAGAGCTAAAATGAGACTGCAGGGAAAAGAGGGCTTTTCTGACTGTGTGCACAGGAGAGATGGCTGCAGGGTGGAGGAGGGCTACTTGCTGTGGCCAAGAAATGGGGTGAAGGGGTTTCAGTGTGATCTCTCCTCCTGACCCCATGGGCTCAGGTGGGCCTGTCCTCCATTCCTCCCTGTGCAACTCAGACTGCAGCATTGGTGTGTGCCATAGCTCGGCAGGCTAGGGTCAGGCCCACTAGGATGATCTGAGGGAAAGTGTCAGTTCATGGTGAGTGGCTGGGTGGCCTGGAGCTCCCTCCACTCCCCTCCACAGCCCTGCACTCACTGAGCATCACACAACTCCAACAAAAGGAGAAAAGCTCTCAGAAGAGTGCATTCCCTAAGGCATGAGATCCTGAGGGGCAGGACTCCTCCGTCAGGGGACAGCTCAGAGTAGCCATCCAGTCCAGAGCATGAAGCTCATGCTGGGCTCTTTGCCCTTGGGCACAACCCAAATCCCCCAGGAATGGCCCAAACTACTGAAACTAGCCTCCTCCATACTGTGCACATCCCGACAAGACAGCTGATGCCCCCAGGGAAAACTGGCAACAGTGTCTTCCACCGAACTAATAAAGAAAGTGAACCAGATCTGTAAACTGGCAGTCCACTGGCAAACCCAGGTGTGGATTTGTTTGACTGGCTCCATGTTTTAAACTTCTGTAAATGGATTGCCCAACCAGGAAAGGTGCCCTCCAGGGGCCACAGACCCCTCCACTCTATTTTGTTCAACATCTAGCTTGATTCATTTATGTTGCATATCTGGCCCCTCTGGGCATTCAAGTGTACAAACCCCACTTAAGTGCAGTTTAACACTCTTCCTGCTTTTACGGATTCAGTGATGATTGTCCTGATTTCCTGCACAGGGGCCTCCTGGGGGATAAGCCACTGGTCTGCATTTAGGATAGAGCCTGTTCTTGCTCCTTCAGAACCCCTAGACAGGGTGAAATGGGATCTGATTCAGAAGATGACCCTGATATGGTGAAGCACAGTTCTCCTCTTTGAGTTTTCTTTCAGTAACGTGCTACTGAAGGGTCTCTTTCCAGAGCCCTCCGGAAAATGAATAGCTTCTGAGTAGACTCAGACAACCACATCAGAGCCAACCCCTCAGGAAGTCTGTTCATTTAATTGCCTGGTGGTGGCCATGTGGATAACCCCAGCCCAGTGAATTCATGGGAGATGCGCTGGCTCGACTCAAACAGTCTCCAAGCTTTATTTATGGACAAGACAGATAACACCAGAATGTTTTCTTCCCCTGGATCTCATCTTTCCCT
>NW_006781644.1:449426-453489 GCF_000442215.2 Lipotes vexillifer
TCCCTAAATTTCAGGAAAATGGGTCACCAGCTCAAGTGTGGATGACAAAAACAAGTGAGGTTGGACATGTGTGAGAAAAACCACACTGTCCACTCAGAATATCTTTCCATTTTTTGTGAGACACAGAGGTGGAGGCACTTGGATTCACAGAAATAAGAAAAACAACAGCATAAATGTGAAGATGAACAGCAACCATCAGTCTGGACAAATACTGTCATTTGTCAGTCCCATGTGATTCTCCAGAGCAGTGAAATCTTCTGATTTTTAAATGTTGGTTCCTTTAAAAACAACAATATGTTGAGAATGTGTACCTTCAGCCACAATGGAATAATTGTCATCACACTTGTCATTCTGCCGTAAATGATATAACAGGACAAAATACCTAAGGAAAATGCTGTATAGCATTGTTGTAGCCAGCTCAGGATTGCAACCCCTAAGAGAAGGAAGCATATCAGGTGAACCCCATGTGCTGTCTGGCTCTTGACCTAGGACGATTTCCTGACCACGGCAAAGAAGGAGCCCCAGCACAAATAGCAGAGAGAGCACAAATAGCAGAGAGAGTGCAAATGTTGAGTTGGAAAGGCAGAAATAAGAGTTTGGGGCTGTTGAAGCACCCAAAATGTGAAGAGTTGAGTAGCAGGACTTCCCTGGTGGTGCAGTGGTTAAGAATCTGCCTGCCAAGGCAGGAGACATGGGTTCGAGTCCTGGTCCAGGAAGATCCCACATGCCGTGGAGCAACTAAGCCCATGAGCCAAAACTACTGAGTCTGCACTCTAAAGCCCATGAGCCACAACTACTGAGCCCACGTGCCACAACTACTGAAGCCCACGCACCTAAAGCCCATGCTCCACAACATGAGAAGCCACCGCAATGAGAAGCCCGCGTACTGCAACAAAGAGTAAAATGCCCGCTCACCAAAATGAGAGAAAGCCCATGTGCAGCAATGAAACCCCAATGCAGCCAAAAAATTAATTAATTAATTTACCAAAAAAAAGTTGAGTAGCATAGAGAAGGGAACTGGATGAGACCTGGGCTGCACATGTACAGAGAAAGACAGAAAGACACAGCAGAAAGCAGTTGACACATGGTTGAAAGCAGAGCTGCAATACAAAAGGTCACACAGTGCTAGGAGTCATTGGAGTTCTAGCCCAACCAGATTAAAGAGACCTCATTAAGACATTCATCTGTGACAGAATATTTATCCCACATCTCACCAATAAGATTCGGGTCTTAGAGAAGTGGCTGCCAGTTGGAGGGAAGAGGTGATTTTTGCCCCTCCCCCAGAGGACATTTGGTAGTCTGGAGACCTTTTTTCACTGTCATGATAGGAAGCACTACTGCCATCTAGTGTGTAGAGCCAGGGATGTTGCTAAACATCCTACAGTACACAAGATAATCCCACACAGTGAAGAATTTTCCAGCTCAAAATGTCAACATTGTCAAGGTTGAGAAACCCTAACCTAGAGTAAGTGCTACCTTAGACCCTTGTAGCAGCTGGTAGCCCCCTCCCCAATGATCCTCACTTGTTATTCATAACTTTGTCTAGTCCCCCCCCATGGAGAAGCCCAAATGAAGAGGGACAGAGGTCTCTGTCATAGCCAGCAATGGAAAGAGATCTGCCAACAAGCACGAGTGCTCTTGAAAGCATATTTTGCAACTATGATGGAGCCGTAGATGACTACAGCCCCAAATGATGGTTTGATTGCAACATCATAAGAGACCCTGAGCCAGAACCATAAAACCAAGTCACTCCCAGATTGCTGATCCTCAGAAATGGCGTGATAATAAAAGTTGTTTTAAAGTGCTAAGTTTTGGAGTAATTTGTTACACAGCAACAGATAAATACAACAGCCCTGCCCTAGCAAAGCCTAAAACTAAGCCTCGAAAGGATCAAGGAGAGCTACCAGTAAATTAACTGTCTGCCAGAACAAAACTCAAATCTCTTTAAAGAAAAAAAATAAGCCAGATTCCTTAAAATGTATAACTTACAATGTCCAGGGATACAGTAAAAAATTACTAGGCATGCAAAGAAGCAAAATATATGACTCATAATCAAGAAAAAAAGCAGTTAGAAACAAATCCTGAGATGAATCAGATGTTAGAATCAGAACACAAGGATTTTTTTTTAAAAGCTATTCCAAATATGTTAAAAACTTAAAGAAAAATATGGTCCTAATGAGTGAACATATAAGAAATGTCCACAGAGAAACAGAAATTATGAAAAAGAAACAAATGGAAATTCTATAACTGAAAAGAAAATAGCAGAAATCAAAAATGTACTAGATTGGCTTAAAAGCAAGTATAAGATGACAAGAGAAAGAGTAAATGAACTAGAGATAGATTCATAAAAGTTTCCACTCTGAAAAAAAAATTTTTTTTAATTTAAAAACATGAACAGAGTCCCAATGACCTGTGGGACAATGTTAAATAGTCTAAGCCCAATTCAAGTCTCAGAGGAAAGCAGAGAAAGAATAGGAAAGAAACAATTTTTTGAAAAAATAATGATTGAAATTTTCCTAAATGTAGTGAAAAGCATCAACTTGCCAATTCAAGAAACTAAACGAACCCCCAAGCAGGATAAATACAGTGAAAACTACAAGTAAGTACATTATAATCAAACTGCTGAAAACCAAAGATGAAGAGAAAACTTTGAAAGCAACCAGGGCAAAATGACAAAATAAATACGGAGAAGCACTGACGCAAAGACAATTACCTTCTCATTAGAAACAATGGAGACTAGAAGATCACAGAATAACACTGAAATGAAGAAAGAAAAAATTGTAATCTAAGAATTTTGTATCCAACAAAAATATTCTTTAAAAATGAGGGTGAAATAAAGACATTTCAGATTTTTTAAAAGTTGAACGAATTGTTTACCAGCAGACCTGCACTATAAGAACTACTAAAAAGAGTTCTTAGGCTAAAGATATATGATACCAAATGGAAACACAGATCTATAGGAAGAAATGGCAAACACTGAAAAATGTTAAATGTAAATTTAAAACACTAGCTTTCCCCTTAATTTCCTTAAAAGACAAATGTCCATTTGAAGTGAAAATAATAGCATTACAAATTGAGATCTGTAATATGCATATAATTAAAATTATGACAATATCACAAAGGATGAAGAGGAAAATGAAGTTATACTGCTATTAGTTTCTTATATTTGTGAAGTGTGAATAATAATGTGTGAAGTGAAACAATAATAATTATAATTAGACTGTGATAAATTAAGAACACATATTATAATCCTTAAAGCAACTAATAAAAAATAAAAAAGAGGAATAGCTTTGATGCCAATAAAGGAGATGAAAAAAGAATACAAACTATTCAGTTAATCCAAAAGAAGCCTACAAAAGAGGAAGAGAAACACAAAACAGATGGAACAAATAGAAAATAAATAACTAGGGACTTCCCTGGTGGTCCAGTGGTAGAGAATCTGCCTTGCAATGCAGGGGACGCAGGTTCAATCCCTGGTCAGGGAACTAAGATCCCACATGCTGTGGGGCAACTAAGTCCGTGTGCCACAACTACTGAGCTCACACACCTCAACTAGAGCCTGTGTGCTGCAAACTACAGAGCCCATGTGCTCTGGAGCCCAGGTGCCACAACTAGAAAAAACCTGCATGCCACAACTAGAGAGAAGCCTATGCACCACAATGAAGAGCCCACACGCCACAATGAAAGATCCCGCATGCCTCAACGAAGATCCTGCATGCCACAACTAAGAGCCAATGCAGCCAAAAATAATAAAATTAAAAAAAATAATAAACTAGATGTTAGACTTAAAATCCACTATATAATTTAGTAAAAATGAGCTGAATACTCTAGTTCAAAGAAAATGATTGTCAGAGTAAACTTTTTAAAAACAATACCCAACTACATGAATGTGAAATATAAAGACACAGATTGAAGGTAAAAGGACGGAAAAAGATGAAAATGGTAAAAATAAGAAATCTGGTATGGTTAAATTAAAATAAGATGAAGTAGACTTCAAGGCAAAGAGTATTTCCACAGATAAAGGGGGACATTTCATAATAACAAAAGAGTTAGCTCAGCAGGA
>NW_006781644.1:453499-461422 GCF_000442215.2 Lipotes vexillifer
TCATTAAAATCTTAACTTTATACATAATAACCGAGCTTCAAAATTCATAAAGCAAAAACTGACTAAAGGAAAGAGAAAAATAGACAATTTCCTGATCATGACTGGAGATTTTGACACCTCTACCTCAGTAATTTGCAGAATGAGGAGACAAAAAAATAGTAAAGATATAAAAGATCTGAACAACATTATCAACAATCTTGATTTAACTGACATTTTCAGAATATTTCACTGAACAATTTTAAAATACACATTTTTTTCAAGTGCACATGAACATTTACTAAAATAGACCATATGCTGAGTAATAAAACAAGTCTCAGTAAAATGCAAAAGATTAAAATCTTCCAGAGTATGTTTCCTGAGCACAATGGAATTAGATTAAAAATCAAGAACAATAGATACCTAGAAAATCCTCCCAAATATTTAGAAAGTAAGCATCATTCTTTTAAATAACTCATGACAAAAAAAATTAGTAGGGAAATTAGAAAATAGTTTAACTGAATGATGATGAAAACAAAAAATAACAAATTTTATGGAATGAGGTTAAAGCAGTGCCTACAAGGAAATATGCAGTTATAAATGTCTATAATAGAAAAAAAGCAAAGATTAAAAATCAATAGCTCATTCATTGCAGCTCTATTTACAATAGCTAGGACATGGAAGCAACCTAAGTGTCCATCGACAGTGAATAAAGAAGATGTGACACATATATACAGTGGAATATTAGCCATAAAAAGAAACGAAATTGAGTTATTTGTAGTG
This sequence comes from Lipotes vexillifer, assembly GCF_000442215.2. Taxonomy (NCBI): domain Eukaryota; kingdom Metazoa; phylum Chordata; class Mammalia; order Artiodactyla; family Lipotidae; genus Lipotes; species Lipotes vexillifer. Next base: position 454,259 of record NW_006781644.1, read on the forward strand.
AGGTGGATGAACTTAGAGTCTGTCATACAGAGTGAAGTAAGACAGAAAGAGAAAAACAAATAGCATATGCTAACACATATATATGGAATCTAAAATAAGAGGCTCTGAAGAACCTAGGGGCAGGAGAGGAATAAAGACGCAGACGTAGAGAATGGACATGAGGACATGGGGAGGGGGAAGGGTAAGCTGGGACAAAGTGAAAGAGTGGCATGGACTTATATACACTACCAAATGTAAAATAGATAGCTAGTGGGAAGCAGCTGCATAGCACAGGGAGGTCAGCTCAGTGTTTTGTGACCACCTAGAGGGGTGGGATAGGGTGGGAGGGAGGGAGACCCAAGAGGGAAGAGATATGGGAACATATGTATAACTGATTCACTTTGTTATAAAGAAGAAACTAACACACCATTGTAAAGCAATTATACTCCAATAAAGATGTTAAAAATATATTTTCATATAAAAGAATCAGTAGTTCAAATTTACACCTTAACAATCTAAAAAGGAAGAACATATTAACGCCACAATGAGTAGAGAGAAAGAAATGATAAAAAGCCAAAATCAATTCAATAAAAAACAAGCAAATAAAAAAAATAAAGCCAAAATATAGCTCTTTGAAATGATTAAAAAAATTTTTAAAAACCCTGCAAAACTAATCAAGAAAAAGAGGAAAACTTACAGAACATCAAAAATAGAAGATATCACTACAGAGTCAACAGATATTTAAAGAATAAGGAAATATTATAAACAACTTTATGATAATAAACTCAACAATTTAGATGAAATGGACATATTCCTTGAAATACAAATGTGACACACAAAAGTGACACACGAAAATTGAGAAAACATGGAAAGCCCTACTTTTCAGTATCCTATTGCTTCATAACCAGTCCGCAAACTTAGCCACTTAAAATAACAAAAATCACAATCATTTTGTTGTTGCTAAAATAATTGACTTCAGTTGGGTGTTTCTTCTCCTCCAAATGGTGTTGGCTGGGATGACTCACTCTGCCACTTTCAGCCAGCAGCTGGGCAAAGATGGAAGGTCCATGGATGCATTACTCACATGTCTGGTACCTCAGTGCTCCTTCAGATGGTCTCTCCTCTTGAGCTCCCTCTTAGCAATGCAACCTCAGAGTAGTCATATTTTCTACCTTGTGGCTGACTTTGAGAGGGAAAGAATGAGCGGCCAGTGCTCTTAAGGGATACATCTGGAACTGACACAGCATCACTTTCCCGTATTCCATTTGTCAAAGTAAGTCTTAATCACCCCAGCCTCACTGTGCTTTGGTTTTGTTTTTCGGTTTTGTGTTTTTGTTAGTTTTCTTTTTAATTGTTTGATTTTTTTCTTGGGTTCTTTTGTTTGTCTGGTTGTTCTCTTTATTTTTGTTTTATTTGGTTCTGTTTTTGTTTCTTTTGTGTGTGTGCATATTTCCTTGTTTCATTTCTTGTTTGTTTGATTTTACTATTTACCACTTGTCTGGGGGGTTGTTATCATTTTTTTAATTAAAAAAAGTTTTTTTTACTCCCCTTTATTACTGGGATGAGCAACTTGCGGGGTCTTCATTCCCCAAATTGAAGTCAGGCCTGAGGCTCTAGGGTGGGAGCACCAAGTCCAGGATGCTGGACCACTAGAGAATTCTTGGCCCCAGGGACGATTAATCACCGAGAGTCTCTCGGAGGCCTCTATCTGAATCCAAGACCCAGCTCCACCAAACTGCCTGCAGCTCCCAGTGCTGGACACCTCACACCAAACAAAAAACAAGACAGGAACACAAACCCACCCACCAATACACAGACTACCTAAAGTCATACTAAGCTCACAGAAACCCCAAAACACACCACCTGACATAGCCCTACTCATCAGAGGGAAAAGACTCAGCTCCACCCACCAGAACACAGGCACCAGTCCCTCCCATCAGGAAGCCTATCCAAGCCACTGGACCAACTTCACCACCAAAGACAAAAAACAGAAGCAAGAAGAACTATGACTATGCAGCCTAGGGACAGGAGACCTCAAACACTGTAATTAGCCAAAATGAGAAGACAGAGAAGTATCTTGCAGGCAAAGGAGCAAGATAAAAACCCACAAGACCAAATAAATGAAGAGGAAATAAGCAAACTACCAGAAAAGGAACTAAGAGTAATGATAGTAAAGATGATCCAAAATCCCGGAAATGGAATGGAGAAAATACAAGAAACGTTTAACAAGGATCTAGAAAAACAAAAGAACAAACAAACAGTAATGAACAACACAATAACTGAAGTTAAAAATACTCTAGAAGGAATCAATAGCAGGATAACTGAGGCAGAAGAACGGAAAAGTGAGCTGGAAGATAGAACGGTGGAAATAACTGCCACAAAGCAGAATAAAGAAAAAAGAATGAAAAGAATTGAGGACAGCCTCAGAGATCTCTGGGACAAAGTTAAACGCACCAACATTCGAATTATAGGGGTCACAGAAGGAGAAGAGAAAGAGAAAGAGTCTGAGAAAATATTTGAAGAGATCATAGTCAAGAACTTCCCCAACATGGGAAAGGAAATACTCAATCAATCCAGGAAGCAGAGAGTTCCATACAGGATAAACCCAAGGAGAAACATGCCAAGACACATATTAATCACACTAACAAAAATTAAACAAGCAAACAATATTAAAAGCAGCAAGGGAAAAGCAACAAATAACATACAAGGGAATATCCATGAGGTTAAAAACTGATCTTTCAGCAGAAACTCTGCAGGCCAGAAGGGAGTAGCAGGACACATTTAAATTAACAAAAGGGAAAAACCTACAACCAACATTACTCTACCCAGCAAGGACCTCATTCAGATTCAATGGAGAAATCAAAAGCTCCACAGACAAGAAAAAGTTAAGAGAATTCAACACCACCAAACCAGCTTTACAACAAATGCTAAAGGAACTTCTCTAGACAGAAAACACAAGAGAAGGAAAAGACCTACAAAAACAAACCCAAAACAATTAAGAAAATGGTAATAGGAACATACATATCAATAATTACCTTAAATGTAAATGGATTATATTCTCCAACCAAAAGACACAGACTGACTGAATGGATACAAAAACAAGATCCATATATATGTGGTCTACAAGAGACCCACTTCACACCTAGGGAGGGGATAGAGAAAGATATTCCATGCAAATGGAAATCAAAAGAAAGCTGGAGTGGCAATACTCATATCAGAGAAAATGGGATTTAAAATAAAGACTATTACAAGAGTCAAGGAAGGACACTACATAATGATCAAGGGATCAATCCAAGAACAAGATATAACAATTTTAAATATTTATTCACCCAACATAGGAGCACCTCAATACATAAGGCAAATGCTAACAGACATAAGAGGGGAAATTGACAGTAATACAATAATAGTAGGGGACTTTAACACCCCACTTACACCAATGGACAGATCATCCAAACATAAAATAAGTAAAGAAACAGAAGCCTTAAATGACATATTAGACCAAATGGGCTTAATTGATATCCACAGGATATTCCATCCAAAAACAACAGAAGACAATTTCTTCTCAAGTGCACACAGAACATTCTCCAGGATAGATCACATCTTGGGTCTCAAATCAAGCCTTGGTAAATTTTAGAAAATTGAAATTATATCGAGCATCTTTTCTGACAACAGCGTTGTGAGACTAGATATCAATTACAGGAAAAAAAACTGTAAAAAATACAAACACATGGAGGCTAAACCACACCCTACTAAATAACCAAGAGATCACTGAAGAAATCAAACAGGAAATTAAAAAGTACCTAGGAACAAATGACAATGAAAATACAACAACCCAAAACCTATGGGATGGAGCAAAAGCAGTTCTAACAGGGAAGTTGGTAGCAATACAGTCCTACCTCAAGAAACAAGAAAAATCACAAATAAATAACCTAACCTTACTAAAGGTAACTAGAGAAAGAAGAGAAAGAAGAAGCAACTAAACAAAGCAACTAGAGGCAGAAGAAGAAGAATAACAACAACAACAACAAAAACCCTAAAGTTAGCAGAAAGAAATAATAAAAATCAGATCAGAAACAAATGAAAAAGAAATGAAGGAAATGATAGAAAAGATCAAAAAAACTAAAAGCTGGTTCTTTGAGAAGATAAACAAAATTGATAAAACATTAGCCAGAATCATCAGGAAAAAAAGGGAGAAGACTCAAATCAATAGAATTAGAAATGTAAAAGGAGAAGTAACAACTGACACTGCAGAAATACAAAGGATCAGGACAGACTCCTACAAGGAAATATATATGCCAATAAAATGGACAACCTGGAAGAAATGGACAAATTCTCACAAAAGTACAAACCTCCAAGTCTGAACCAGGAAGAAATAGAAATTATGAACAGACCAATCACAAGCACTGAAATTGAAACTGTGATTTAAAATCTTCCAACAAACAAAAGCCTAGGATCAGATGGCTTCACAGGTGAATTCTACCAAACATTTAGAGAATAGCTAACACCTATCCTTCTCAAACTCTTCCAATATATAGCAGAGGGAGGAACACTCCCAAACTCATTCTACGAGGCCACCATCACCCTGATACCAAAACCAGACAAAGATGTCAAAAAAAAGAAAATTAAGGGTCAATATCACTGATGAACATAGATGCAAAAATCTCAACAAAATACTAGCAAACAGAATCCAACAGCACATTAAAAGGATCATACACCATGATCAAGCGGGGTTTATCCCAGGAATGCAAGGATTCGTCAATATATGCAAATCAATCAGTGTGATAAACCATATTAACAAACTGAAAGATAAAAACCATATGATAATCTCAGACGCAGAAAAAGTATTTGACCAAATTCAACACCCATTTATGATAAAAACTATCCAGAAAGTGGGCATAGAGGGAGCCTACCTCAACATAATAAAAGACATATATGACAAACCCACAGCAAACATCATTCTCAATGGTGAAAAACTGAAAGCATTTCCTCTAAGGTCAGGGACAAGACAAGGGTGCCCACTCTCACCACTATTATTTAACATAGTTTTGGAAGTTTTAACCATGGCAATCAGAGAAGAAAAAGAAATAAAAAGAATGCAAATTGGAAAAGAAGAAGTAAAACTGTCACTGTTTGCAGGTGACATGATACTATACATAGAGAATCCTAAAGATGCTATCAGAAAACTGCTAGAGGTAATCAATGAATTTGGTAAAGTAACAGGATAGAAAATTAATGCACAGAAATCTCTTGCATTCCTATACACTGACAATGAAAAAGCAGAAAGAGACATTAAGGAAACACTCCCATTTACCACTGCAACAAAAAGAATAAAATACCTAGGAATAAGCCTACCTAAGGAGGCAAAAGACCTGTATGCAGAAAACTGTAGGACACTGATGAAATAAATCAAAGATAGGGCTTCCCTGGTGGTGCAGTGATTGGAAGTCTGCCTGCCGTTGAAGGGGACGCGGGTTCATGCCCTGGTCTGGGAAGATCCCGCATGCCGCGGAGCGGCTGGTCCCGTGAGCCATGGCCGCTGGGCCTGCGTGTCCAGAGCCTGTGCTCCACAGTGGGAGAGGCTGCAGCGGTGAGAGGCCCATGTACCGCCAAAAAAAAGAAAAGAAATCAAAGATAATAGAGACAGATGGGGAGATACCATGTTCTTGGATCAGAAGAATCAACATAGTGAAAATTATACTACTCAAAGCAATCTACAGATTCAATGCAATCCCTATCATATTACCAATGGTATTTCTCACAGAACTAGAACAAAAAATTCCACAATTTGTATGGAAACACAAAAGACCCTGAATAGCTAAAGAAATCTTGAGAAAGAAAAACCGAGTTGGAGGAATCAGGCTCCCGGACTTCAGACTATACTACAAAGGTACAGTAATCAAGACAGTATGGAACTGGCACAAAAACAGAAATATAGATCAATGGAACAGGATAGAAAGCCCAGAGATAAACCTACACACATATGGTCACCTTATCTTTGACAAAGGAGGCAAGAATATACAATGGAGAAAAGACAGCCTCTTCAAAAAGTGGAGCTGGAAGAACTGGACAGCTTCATGTAAAAGAATGAAATTAGAACACTTCCTAACACCATAAAAAATAAACTCAAAATGGATTAAATGACATAAATGTAAGGCCGGACACTATCAAACTCTTAGAGGAAAACATAGGCACAACACTCTATGACGTAAATCACAGCAAGATCCTTTTTGACCCACCTCCTAGAGAAATGGAAATAAAAACAAAAATAAACAAATGGGACCTAATGAAACTTAAAAGCTTTTGCATAGCAAAGGAAACCATAAACAAGATGAAAAGACAACCCTCAGAATGGGAGAAAATATTTGCTGAAGAAGCAACTGACAAAGGACTAATCCCCAGAATATACAATCAGCTCATGCAGCTCAATATCAAAAAAAAAAAAACAATCCAAAAATGGGCAGAAGAGCTAAATAGATATTTTTCCAAAGAAGACAAACAGATTGCCAACAAAGACATGAAACGATGCTCAACATCACTAATCATTAGAGAAATGCAAATCAAAGTGACAATGAGGCATCACTTCACAATGGTCAGAATGGCCATCATCAAAAAATCTAGAAACAAAAAATACTGGAGACGGTGTGGAGAAAAGGGAACCCACTGTTGGTGGGAATGTAAATTGATACAGCCACTATGGAGAACAGTATGGAGGTCCCTTAAAAAACTAAAAATAGGGCTTACCTTGTGGCGCAGTGGTTGAGAATCTGCCTGCTAATGCAGGGGACACGGGTTCGCGCCCTGGTCTGGGAAGATCCCACATGCTGCAGAGCAACTAGACCCATGAGCCACAACTACTGAGCCTATGCATCTGGAGCCTGTGCTCCCCAACAAGAGAGGCCGCGATAGTGAGAGGCCCACGCACCGCGATGAAGAGTGGCCCCCGCTTGCCACAACTAGAGAAAGCCCTTGCACAGAAATGAAGACCCAACACAGCCAAAAATTAAATAAATAAATGAATAAATAAAATAGAACTACCATATGACCCAGCAATCCCACTACTGGACATATACCCCGAGAAAACCATAATTCAAAAAGAGACATGTGGGCTTCCCTGGTGGCGCAGTGGTTGAGAATCTGCCTGCCAATGCAGACGACACAGGTTCGAGCCCTGGTCTGGGAAGATCC
>NW_006781644.1:461464-469262 GCF_000442215.2 Lipotes vexillifer
AAAAAAAAAAAAAGAGACATGTACCACTATGTTCACTGAAGCACTATTTACAATAGCCAGGACATGGAAGCAACCTAATTGTTCATCAACAGATGAATGGATAAAGAAGATGTGGCATATATATACAATGGAATATTACTCAGCCATTAAAAGGAACAAAATTGAGTCATTCGTAGTGAGGTGGATGGACCTAGAGTCTGTCATACAGAGTGAAGTAAGTCAGAAAGAGTAAAACAAACACTGTATGCTAACGTATATATATGGAATCTAGAAAAATGGTACTGATGAACCTAGTGGCAGGACAGAAATAAAGATGCAGACTTGAGGACACAGGGCAGGAAGGGGAAGGTGGAACAAAGTGAGAGAGTAGTATTGACATACATACCCTAACAAATGTAAAATAGCTAGAGGGAAGCTGCTGTATAGCACAGGGAGATCAGCTCAATGCTTTGTGATGACCTAGAGGGATGGGATACGGAGGGTGGGAGGGAAGCTCAAGGGGGACGGGATATGCAGATAAATGTATACATATAGCTGATTCACTTTATTGTACAGCAGAAACTAACACAACATTGTACAGCAATTATACTCTAATAAAGATGTTAAAAAATAAATAAATAAAAGACCACCCCAGCCTCAAGTGAGGGTGATGCATGTAGAGGCATGCACACAGAAAGGGAAGAAATGGATGGCATCCAGCTTTGGAGATCATCTACCACAACATAAATCTATTAAATAATCATAACCAAGAACTTCCCACAAAGAAAACTACAGGCCTAGATGATTTCATTGGTGAGTCCTATCAAATATTTAAGGAAGAAAAATACCAATCTTACACAGAAGAAAAATTCCTCAATAAAATATTAATAAATAGAATCCTGCAACATATAAAAATGATTATATATCATGGCCAAGTGGATTCTAAGAAATGCAAGTTTTTGAATGTTGAATCAAAAACAAATCTGTAATTCATCCTGTTAATGAAATAAATAAGGAAAATCATATAGCCATTTCAATAGATGAGGAAAAGAATTGACAAAACTTAACACCAATTCATGACCAAAACTCTCGGCAAACTAGAAATAGAAATGTATTTCCTCAATTTGATAAATGGCATTTATGAAAAAACTACAATTAGTATCATACTAAGTGATATACTGCATGACAGTCTCACAACTTCTACTGAACATTATGCTAGAGGTCCTGTATAATTCAATAAAGCATGAAAAATGAATAAAAGGCAAAAAGAATGGAAGGAAGTCAATAAAACTGCCTTTGTTCATAGAAAATGTGATTGTCTACATAAACAATCCTAAAGAATCTACACAAAACTACTAAAATTAAGAAACAAATTTAGCAAGGTCACAGATACAAGGGTAATAACAAAAATAATTGTATTTCTATATGCTAGCAATATATGTTTTTCTATATGCTAGCAATAAAAATTGGAATATAAAATTTTTTTGATTTACAATAGCATGAAAAAATATTAAATACATAGAAACACATTTAACAAAAGATACCTAAGATCTCCATACTGAAAATTATAAAACATTGCTAACAGAAATTAAAGGAGACCTTCCTTCACACATTAAAATTAGAGAAATACTGACTTTTATGGAGATATAATTGGCATGGTTAAAAAAAAAAAAAAAGCCCAAAATGGAGTAATTTGCTCCCAGAACAGCAAACCAAGACTTTATTGCAGTTTCAGCCTCTCTTAGGAATGTGAATTTTATTTTTTTTAATGTGGTATTATCTTTAATTAAGTACAAAGACTTTTCCAATCATGTCACCTAGAGATCATTTTATCCACTACTCTGTTTGGCCGCCAGTCTCTTGTCCCTCTCCTCAGTAATGGTAAGGCAGATACCCTTTCCATGGGGAAGAGAAATCCATGGTTTGTTGCCTTTGCCAATAACGAAAATCTTGGAGAGCCCAGTGGCAAAGCTGTTACCATTGACATCTTTCACATGAACTACATCAGAAGAACCAGGATGTCTCTCCCGGTTGGTGATCACACCAATTCTTCCCAGGTTAGCACCTCCAGTCACCATGCACAGGTTACCAGTGTCAAATTAGATGAAATTAGTAATCTTGCCAGTCTCCAAATCAATTTGAATGGTGTCATTCACCTTGATCAGGGGATCAGGGTAGCAGGCGGTGCAAGCACCATGGGTCATCAGATGAAGGATTCCTTTTGTCCCCACAAAGATCCTTCTCACTTTGCACAACTTGTACTTGGCCTCCTCAGGTGTAATACAATGGACAGCAAAGCGACCCTTGGTGTCATAGATCAGACAAAAATTCTCTCCAGTCTCTCCAATGCTGATGACATCCATAAAACAAGCGGGGTAGGTTATAACAGTGCAGATATTGCCATCAATCTTAATGAAACGCTGCAGGCAGATTTTTATTTCATCTCCTGTTAGGGCATACTTAAGTCTGTTCCTTAGGAAAATGATTAGGGGAGACATGAGCCATGGCTGTGCTAGGCACAAAGAGAGCTAGGAATGTGAATTTTATTTATTTATTTATTTATTTATTTATTTTATTTATTATTTTGGCTACGTTTTGTCTTCATTGCTGCACATGGGCTTTCTCTAGTTGTGGCGAGCGGAAGCTACTCTTCCTTGTGGTACACAGGCTTCTCATTGCAGTGGCTTCTCTTGTTACAGAGCATGGGCTCTAGGCTCACGGGCTTCAGTAGTTGTGGCACGCAGGCTCAGTTGTGGTTCGTGGGCTCTAGAGCACTGGCTCAGTAGTTGTGGCACATGGGCTTAGTTGCTCTGTGGCATGTGGGATCTTCCTGGACCAGTGCTCAAATCCATGTCCCCTGCATTAGCAGGTGGATTCTTAACCACTGTGCCACCAGGGAAGTCCCTGGAATGTGAATTTTAAACACGTAATCTGAAATTTCAGGATCAACACTAGTGAGGTTATCTGCATCATGAAGACCTCTGCTGTTCCCTTCCCCGCAAAGGAAGATGGCCTGGCCTGAAAAAATCCTTTCTTTTCTTTTGCTAATACCTTCTTCCCTACCCTCCTTCTGATTATAAAACCTTCCATTTATGCAACCCCTTGAGCATCTTTCTATTTACTAGATGGGATGCTGCCTGATTCCTGAATCACTGAATAAAGCCAATTAGATCTCCCCACCAAAAGAAAGAAATTAAAGGAGACTAAAACTAATGGAAATATATACCATGTTCATGAATCAGAAGACTCAATATTGTTAAGCTGTCAAAATTCCCCAAATTGATCTTCAACTTCAACTTCCAGCTGACCCTTGAACAACCCTGGTTTAGACTGAGCAGGTCCACTTATATGCAGATTTGTTTCAATAAATACAGACTGCAGAAATACATAATCCACAGTTGGTTGACTCTGCCAGTATGGAACCATGGACATGGAGGGACAACTGTAAAGTTATACTCGGATTTTCCACTTCATGGAGTGTTGTTCAATGGTCAACCATAATACAAATCAAAATTCCAGCAAGCATTTTTTGTACAAATGAAAAGTTGATTCTACTATTTATATGAAAATACACAGGATGTAAAATAGCCAAACAATTTTGAAAAAGAATAACAAAGTTGGAGGACTCCTAGTATCTAATTTTAAAGATTTACTATAAAGCTATGGTAAGCCAAATGATAGTAGTTTTGGTAAAAAGACAGACAAACTGATCAATGGGAAAGAACAGAATCCAGAAATAGACCCAGACATACATGCTCAATTGATTTTCAACAATGCATTGCTAAGGCAATTCAATGGGAAATGCATTGTTTTTCCACCACTGCATGACGAATTAGCACAAATTTAGTAGCTTAAAACAATACTGAGAGAGAGGGGGAAGATGGCGGAAGAGTAAGACGCGGAGATCACCTTCCTCCCCACAGACACATAAGAAATACATCTACACATGGAACATCTACAGAACACCTACTGAACGCTGGCAGAAGACCTCAGACCTCCCAAAAGGCAAGAAACTCCCCCACGTACCTGGGTAGGGCAAAAGAAAAAAGAATAAACAGAGACGAAAGAATAAGGATGGGACCTGCACCAGGGGGAGGGAGCGGTGAAGGAGGAAAGGTTTCCACACACTAGGAAGACCCTTCGCGGGTGGAGACTGGGGGTGGCAGAGCAGGGAAGCTTCGGAGCCGAGGAGGAGAGCACAGAAACAGGGGTGTGGAGGGCAAAGCGGAGAAATTCCCACACAGAGGATCAGTGCCGACCAGCACTCACCAGCCCAAGAGGCTTGTCTGCTCACCCACCTGGGCGGGCGGGGCTGGGAACTGAGGCTCGGGCTTCGGTTAGATAGCACGGACAGGACTGGGGTTGGCGGCGTGAACACAGCCTGAAGGGGTTAGTGCACCACGGCTAGCCGGGAGGGAGTGCGGGGAAAAGTCTGGACCTGCCGAAGACGCAAGAGACTTTTTCTTCCCTCTTTGTTTCCTGGTTCGCGAGGGATTAAGAGCGCTGCTTAAAGGAGCTCCAGAGACAGGCGCGAGCCGCGCTAAGAGGCAGGGCCAAATCCAAAGCTGAGCCCCGGGAGCTGTGCGAACAAAGAAGAGAAAGGGAAATCTCTCCCAGCAGCCTCAGAAGCAGCGGATTAAAACTCCACAATCAACTTGATGTACCCTGCATCTGTGGAACACATGAATAGACAACGAAATATCGAAAATTGAGGAGGTGGACCTTGAAAGCAAGATTTATTATTTTTCCCCCTTTCCTCTTTTTCTGAGAGTGTATGTGTATGCTTCTGTGTGAGATTTTGTCTGTATACCTTTGCTTTCATCATTCGTCCTAGGGTTCTATCTGTCCGTTTTTTTTTCTTTTTTTTTTTCTTTCTAAAAAATTCTTTTCCTTAATTATTTTTTATTTTAATAACTTTATTTTATATTACTTTATTTTATTTTATTTTATCCTCTTTCTTTCTTTCTTCCTTTCTTTCTACTTTTTCTCCCATTTATTCTGAGCTGTGTGGATGAAAGGCTCTTGGTGCTGCAGACAGGAGTCAGTGCTGTGCCTCTGAGGTGGGAGAGCCAACTTCAGAACCCTAGTCCACAAGAGAACGCCCAGCTCCACATAATATCAAATGGCGAAAATCTCCCAGAGATCTCCATCTCAACACCAGCACCCAGCTTCACTCAACGACCAGCAAGCTACAGTGCTGGACACCCTATGCCAAAAAACTAGCAAGACAGGAACACAGCCCCACCCATTAGCAGAGAGGCTGCCTGAAATCATAATAAGTCCACAGACATCCCAAAACACACCACCAGACGTGGACCTGCCCACCAGAAAGACAAGATCCAGCCTCATCCACCAGAAGACAGGCACTAGCCCCCTCCACCAGGAAGCCTACACAACCCACTGAACCAACCTTAGCCACTGGGGACAGACACCAAAAACAACGGGAACTACGAACCTGCAGCCTGCAAAAAGGAGACCCCAAACCCAGTAAGATAAGCAAAATGAGAAGACAGAAAAACACACAGCAGATGAAGGAGCAAGATAAAAACCAAAAACCCACCAGACCTAACAAATGAAGAGGAAATAGGCAGTCTACCTGAAAAAGAGTTCAGAATAATGATAGTAAAGATGATCCAAAATCTTGGAAATAGAATGGAGACAATGCAAGAAACATTTATCAAGGACCTAGAAGAGTTAAAGATGAAACAAGCAAAGATGAACAACACAATAAATGAAATTAAAAATACTCTAGATGGGATCAACAGCAGAATAACTGAGGCAGAAGAACAGATAAGTGACCTGGAAGATAAAATAGTGGAAATAACTACTGCAGAGCAGAATAAAGAAAAAAGAATGAAAAGAACTGAGGACAGTCTCAGAGACCTCTGGGACAACATTAAACGCACCAACATTCGAATTATAGGGGTTCCAGAAGAAGAAGAGAAAAAGAAAGGGACTGAGAAAATATTTGAAGAGATTATAGTTGAAAACTTCCCTAATATGGGAAAGGAAATCGTTAATCAAGTCCAGGAAGCACAGAGAGTCCCATACAGGATAAATTCAAGGAGAAATACGCCAAGACACATATTAATCAAACTGTCAAAAACTAAATACAAAGAAAGCATATTAAAAGCAGCAAGGGAAAAACAACAAATAACACACAAGGGAATCCCCATAAGGTTAACAGCTGATCTCTCAGCAGAAACTCTACAAGCCAGAAGGGAGTGGCAGGACATACTGAAAGTGATGAAGGAGAAAAACCTGCAACCAAGATTACTCTACCCAGCAAGGATCTCATTCAGATTTGATGGAGAAATTAAAACCTTTACAGACAAGCAAAAGCTGAGAGAGTTCAGCACCACCAAACCAGCTTTACAACAAATGCTAAAGGAACTTCTCTAGACAAAAACACAAGAGAAGGAAAAGTCCTATAATAACGAACCCAAAACAATTTAGAAAATGGGAATAGGAACATACATATCGATAATTACCTTAAATGTAAATGGACTAAATGTTCCCACCAAAAGACACAGACCAGCTGAATGGATACAAAAGCAAGACCCATATATATGCTGTCTACAAGAGAACCATGTCAGACCTAGAGATACATACAGACTGAAAGTGAGGGGATGGAAAAAGTTGTTCCATGCAAATGGAAACCAAAAGAAAGCTGGAGTAGCAATTCTCATATCAGACAAAATAGACTTTAAAATAAAGACTATTAGAAGAGACAAAGAAGGATACTACATAACGATCAAGGGATTGATCCAAGAAGATATAACAATTGTAAATATTTATGCACCCAACATACGAGCACCTCAATACATAAAGCAAACACTAAGAGCCACAAAAGGGGAAATCGACAGTGACACATTCATAGGAGGGGACTTTACCACCCCACTTTCACCAACGGACAGATCATCCAAAATGAAAATAAATAAGGAAACACAAGCTTTAAATGATACATAAAACAAGACGGACTTAATTGATATTTATACGACATTCCATCCAAAAACAACAGAATACACATTTTTCTCAAGTGCTCATGGAACATTCTCCAGGATAGATTATATCTTGGGTCACAAATCAAGCCTTGGTAAATTTAAGAAAATTGAAATTGTATCAAGTATCTTTTCTGACAACAACTCTATGAGACTAGATATCAATTAGAGGAAAAGATCTGTAAAAAATAAAAACACATGGAGGCTAAACAATACACAACTTAATAACGAAGTGATCACTGAAAAAATCAAGAGGAAATCAAAAAATACCTAGAAACATATGACAATGGAGACACAATGAGCCAAAACCTATGGGATGCAGCAAGGGAAGTTCTAAGAGGGAAGTTTAAATCAATACAATCCAACCTTAAGAAACAGGAAACATCTCAAATAAACAACCTAACCTTACACCTAAAGCAATTAGAGAAAGAACAAAAAATCCCCAAAGTTAGCAGAAGGAAAGAAGTCATAAAGATCAGATCAGAAAAAAATGAAAAAGAAAGGAAGGAAACAATAGCAAAGATCAATAAAACTAAAAGCTGGTTCTTTGAGAAGATAAAAAAAAAAGACAAACCATTAGCCAGACTCATCAAGCAGAAAAGGGAGAAGACTCAAATCAATAGAATCAGAAATGAAAAAGGAGAAGTAACAACTGACACTGCAGAAATACAAAAGATCATGAGAGATTACTACAAGCAACTCTATGCCAATAAAATGGACAACCTGGAAGAAATGGACAAATTCTTAGAAAGGCACAACCTGCCAAGACTGAATCAGGAAGAAATAGAAAATATAAACAGACCAATCACAAGCACTGA
>NW_006781644.1:470524-478879 GCF_000442215.2 Lipotes vexillifer
TGAGATATCATCTCACACCAGTCAGAATGGCCATCATCAAAAAATCTAGAAACAATAAATGCTGGAGAGGGTGTGGAGAAAAGGAAACACTCTTGCACTGCTGGTGGGATTGTGAATTGGCACAGCCACTATGGAGAACAGTATGGAGGTTCCTTAAAAAACTACAAATAGAACTACCTTATGAGCCAGCAATCCCACTACTGGGCATATACTCTGAGGAAACCATAATTCAAAAAGAGTCATGTACCAAAATGTTCATTGCAGCTCTATTTACAATAGCCAGGAGATGGAAGCAACCTAAGTGTCCATCATCGGATGAATGGATAAAGAAGATGTGGCACATATATACAATGGAATATTACTCAGCCATAAAAAGAAATGAAATTGAGTCATTTGTAGTGAAGTGGATGGACCTAGTGTCTGTCATACAGAGCGAAGTAAGTCAGAAAGAGAAAGACAAATACTGTATGCTAACACATATATATACGGAATCTAAAAAAAAAAAAAAAAGTCATGAAGAACCTAGGAGTAAGACGGGAATAAAGACACTGACCTACTAGAGAATGGACTTGAGGATATGGAGAATGGGAAGGGGAAGCTGTGACAAAGTGAGAGAGTGGCAGGGACATTTATACACCACCAAACGTAAAATAGATAGCTAGTGGGAAGCAGCCACATAACACAGGGAGATCAAGTAAGACGGGAATAAAGACACTGACCTACTAGAGAATGGACTTGAGGATATGGAGAATGGGAAGGGGAAGCTGTGACAAAGTGAGAGAGTGGCAGGGACATTTATACACCACCAAACGTAAAATAGATAGCTAGTGGGAAGCAGCCACATAACACAGGGAGATCAGCTCGGTGCCTTGTGACCACCTGGATGGGTGGGATAGGGAGGGTGGGAGGGAGGGAGACACAAAAGGGAGGAGATATGCGAACATATGTATATGTATAACTGATTCACTTTGTTATAAAGCAGAAACTAACACACCATTGTAAAGCAATTACACTCCAATAAAGATGTAAAAAAAAAACAAAAAAAAAACAATACTGATTTGTTATTTTATATATAGTTATATGTTTCACATATTTCTGTAGGTCAGAAGCCCTAGTGTGGTGTACCTGGGTTCTCTGCTTAAGTTTTCAAAAGGCTAAAATCAAGGTGTCTACCAGGTTGCATTCTCATTTGGAACTTGGACTCTTCTTCCAAGACCGTTCATGTTGTTGGAAGAATTTAATTCCTTGCAGTTGTAGGACTGAAGCCCTTAGTTCCTAGAGGCCACTCACTGTTCTCTGTTATGTGGTGTTCTCCGCAATGTAGCAGTTTGCTCCTTCAAGCCAACAAGAGAATCTCTTTCACTTTGAATCTCTCTGACCTCTTTTAAGGTCAGGCCAATAGAAGATAACCTTCCTTTTGATTGACCCAAAGTTAATTGATTGAAGATCTTCATTACATCTGCAAAATCTCTTCTGCCATATAGCATTACATAATCACAGGAATGATCACCCATCATATTCATAAATCTTAATCACACCCAAGGGGAAGGGATTATACAGAGCATGTATACCAGAGGGCAGGAATCTTGGGGAAAATATTGGTTTTCTATGGCTGCTATAACAAATTACCACAAACTTAGTGCTTAAAATAATACAAATTTATTATCTTACAATTTGTCAATTCAGGAGTCCCAATGGATCTAACCAGGCTAAAATCAAGGAGTCACCAGGACATCATTCCTTTCTAGAGACCCTAGGGAAAATCTGTTTCCTTTCTAGCTTCTAGAGGGTGCCTACATTCTAGAGGTATATGGCGCCTTCCTCCATTTTCAAAGCCAGCTATAATAGGCCAATTTCTTAGCACATTACATCACTCTGACCTCCTCTGCTGTCTCCCTCTTCCTCATTTAAGGACCTCTGTGATCACACTGAATTCACTCAGATAATCCAGGATAGTATCATTATCATAAGGTCAACTGATAAGCAACCTTAATTCCACCTGCTACCTTAATTCCTCTTTTGCTATATAATGTAATATTCAAGGAATTAGGATGTGGACATCTTTGTAGAGTCCTTACTCTGCTTACCCCCAGGGGACAACTTAAGAAGTCTTTTCAACAAATGGGCTAGATCAACTAGACATATGAGTGGAGAAAAAATGAATCTCAGCTCTTACCTCATACCAAACACAAAAATTAATAAAATGGATGATAGATACGAATACTAAAACTATAAGAAGATATACAAATGGTCAATAAGAACATGAAAAGATGCTCAACATCATTAGTCATTAGAAAAATGCAAATCAAACCACCAAAACACCACTTGAAAGCCACTCAGATGGAAAGAAAGAAAGACAGAAAGAAAGATGATAGAAAGAAAGAAAGAAAGAAAGAAAGAAAGAAAGAAAGAAAGAAAGAGAAAGAAAGAAAGAAAGGAAGAAGAAAGAAAGAAAGAAAGAAAGAAAGAAAGAAAGAAAGAAAGAAAGAAAGGAAAGAAAGAAAGAAGAAAGGAGGAAGGAAAGAAAAAGGAAAGAAGGTAGGATAGAGGGAAAGAAGTAGCAAATTTTGGCAAGGATGTAGAACATCTGGAATCCTGTGCCTTGCTGGTGGGAATGTAAAATGACTTGGCTGTTGTGGAAAACAGTGTGGTACTTCTTCATTTAAACACAGAGTTGCCATACAATTCAATCATTTCAGGGAATATACCAATGAAAACTTAAAACATATGTTCACACAAAAACTTGTACATGAATGTTCATAGCAGCATTATTCATAATAGGCAAAAAGTGGAAAAATCCTATATGTCCAACAACTGATGAATGGATAAACAATACATAGCATATCCAAACAATGGAATATTATTCACCCATAAAAAAGAATGAAGTACTTTCACATGCTACAATGTGGATGAACTCTGAAAACATTATCCTAAGTGAAAGAAGCCAGACATAAAAAGCCACAGATTTTATGATTCTGTTTATATGAAATGTGCAGAATAGGTAAATCGATAGGGACAGAAAGTAGATTAGTAGTTGCCAAGGAATGAGAAGAGGGGAAAATTGAGACTGACTACTAAGTACAGGGTTTCTCTTTGGGGTTGATGGAAGTGTTCCAGAATTAGATAGTGCTGATAGTTGTACAACATATTGAATATGCTGAAAAACCCTGACTTGTACACTTTAAAATAATGAGTTTTATGTTATGTGAATTATATCTCAATAAAAATATTAAATGGGAAAAAATCATATGCTCATGGACAGTATCAGTTCTTGGCAGTACCTATCTACATGAAGAGACATTATCAAAAATGAAATACATAAAATATCACTACTGATCAGCATTTGCAACAGATTTTGATAAGAAACATAACTTTGAATCACAATAAGCAAAATATTATCCCCAAAATAAAATTCCATTTTCTCATTAGTATACACCTGTATTGAAAAAAATTTACTGAATTATTGTTATATTTTGAATTCTGTCAATTAAAAAAAAAGAAACTACAAAACGTCTAGAAAAAAACGTTGGTGGAAATCTTCATGACCTTGGGATAATTAAAGTTGTCTTAGATAGAATATAATTAAGCACTAACAATAAAATTTTTAACTGATTTATAAAAATTAGAAACATAGACTCTCCAAAAGACAGCATTAATGAAGTGAAAAGGAAAGCCATAGATGAGGAGAAAATATTTGTAATTTATTCACCTGACAAAGGTCTTATATCCAGAATGTATACAGAACTCTTACAAGTATATAAGGAGACAAATGACCCATTACAATGGTTACCAATTTTTAAGTGGGCAAAAGATTGGAATAGACATTACATAAAAGAAGATACATGAATATCCAATAAGCACATGAAAAGATGTTCAACATTCTCATAAATGAAATGCACATTAAAACAACAATGAAATATTACCACACATCCACTAGAATGGCTAATACTAAAAAGACTGAAAATCCCAAATACTGGAGGGGATATAAAGCAATTGGAACTGTCATACATTTCTGGTGAGAATATAAAATTGTAAAACCACTTTGAGAGACAGTTTGACAGTTTCTTAGGAAATTGAACATATACCTTCCCTATGACCCAATATTCTAGCCATAGGTGTCCAACCAAAAAAAAAAAGCATATGTCCATAAAAAGACTTGCATAGGTGTAGATCAAGATGGAGGAGTAGAGGGATGTGGAGCTGGCCTCCTTCAACAAATGCATCAAAAACACATCTACATGTGGAACAATTCTCATGGAATACCTACTGAAAGCCTGCAGAAGATCTCGTATAACCAAAACTGCAAGAACGTTCCCCACATAACCAGGTAGGATGAAGGGGAAAGGGGGAAGAGGAATCAGGACAGGAACTGTGCCCCTGGGAAGGAGCTGTGAAAGAGGAAATGTTCCCAACCCTAGGAATCTCTTTCGCCAGCTGAGAGGTCCACCCAGACAGATAGAGAGCTTCAGAGGCTTGAGAGGAGACTGTGGGAGATGGCCTGTGCTCCACAGGGTAAAGAGAGGCCAGCACAGACGGTCCTGATCACATCACCACCCTTCCCAGTGCAAGACACGTGCCTGTTGGTGTGCAGAGTGACTGGGGCTTCAGGGAACAGACCCAGGGAGAGGACTTGCACAGAGACAGTCCAAAGGGTGTGAAGTGTGGCCAGGGCAACAACTGGATGTGCACACAGGACAAGCGCAGGTCTGCCATAGGAGGCCCATTGTCAACAAGGAAAGGGAGGGGGGCGGGTCCACCTTAGCAGCCTCATTATCAGCATGCTCAGAGTCAGCACGGCTCTGGCCACCATGGATTTTGTGAACTTTGTGGGCATACACACTTGGAGGCGGGGCTGAAATCTGAGCTGATTACCGGCAATCCCTATGTGGATACAGGGGCATGGCTTTGGCGGGTTTCCTCCTCAGCTTTGTGAGTGCACACACATGCCTGAGGGTTATCTGAGCCAATTTCTGGCACTACCATGGTGGAGGTGGCCCCCAAGGGCAACGCCAGCAACAGTGATCTTTGTGGGTGTGCACACCGGGTGGCAGGTGGCATCACAGAGTTGCACATCCCAGCAGACAGCTCCTGGGGAAGAATACACAGTGGCTCCTTTCCCAGAGGGAGCACTCCAGTACCACCTACTTTACACTACAGCTTGGAATCAGATCTGGGGGCTTCTACTCCAACAGCTGGGGAGCAGATCCTGCCCCCAATGGGGATGTGACAACCACAGAGCAAAGAGGAGGCCCTGCCCAACATCCAGTGCAGGCTCTGGTCACCACAGTACCAACACACCCCTTATCAAGGGGACAAGGGCAGCACACCCTGAGGAAAGACATAGCAAGCATCCACACCAAAAACAACCCTCGCACCAAAAATATTGGGTGCACACAGTCTACACAAGGTTGCTCCCACGTGAAAACAGCCCTTTAAGACCACAGTAGATAATTGTTTCTCCTAAATTCACAGAATCAGAGAAATATAAGTAAAATGAAATGCAGAGGAACTATTCCCAATTAAAAGAACAAGAGAAATCTGCTGAAAGAACAAAGAAAGAGACTTCTCCAGTCTACCAGACCCCAAGTTCAAAAGGGAGATAAAAATGCTGAAGGAATTAAGAAAGACTATTGTTATAAATGCAGATCACTGTAACAAGGAACTAGAAACATAAAGACCACTCAAAATTAGACCACTCAATTACCAAGATGAAAACTGAGCTAAAGGCAATAAATAGCAAACTAAATAATGCAGAAGAACAAATAAATGATCTAAAAGACAGAATAATGGAAATCACCCAATCAGAACAGGAGACAGGGGACTTCCCTGGTGGTACAGTGGATAAGACACCACACTCCCAATGTAGGGGGCCTGGCTTCAATCCCTGGTCAGGGAACTAGATCCCACACGCATGCCGCAACTAAGAGTTCATGTGCCACAACTAAGGAGCCCACAAGCCACAACTAAAGAGCCTGTCTGACACAACTAAGACCTAGTGCAACTAAATAAACAAATAAATATTATTTTAAAAAGCAACAGACAGAAAGACATTTAGCAGCCCACAGTGGCTTGCAGGATCTTAGTTACCCAATGAGGGATCAAACCCAGGCCCTGGCAGTGGAAGCATGGAGTCCTAACCACTGGACTGCCAGGGAATTCCCCAGAAAGACAAATTTTTTAAAAATGAAATCAACATACAAGATTTATGGGATAATATGAAGCATGACAATCTACACATAATAGTAATCTCAGAAGGAGAAGAAAGAAAAGGGGATTAAAAATGTACTTGAAGAGGGCTTCCGTGGTGGCGCAGTGGTTGAGAGTCCGCCTGTCGATGTGGGCGACGCGGGTTCGTGCCCCAGTCCGGGGGGTTCCTGCGTGCCGCGGGGCAGCTGGGCCCGTGGGCCATGGCCGCTGGGCCTGTGCGTCCGGAGCCTGTGCTCCGCAGCGGGAGAGGCCACAGCGGTGAGAGGCCTGCGTACCGCAAAAAAAAAAAAAAAAAAGAATGTGAAAAACAGCTGGGCCCGTGGGCCATGGCCGCTGGGCCTGTGCGTCCGGAGCCTGTGCTCCGCAGCGGGAGAGGCCACAGCGGGGAGAGGCCTGCGTACCGCAAAAAAAAAAAAAAAAATGTATTTGAAGAAATTTTGCCTGAAAAATTCCCAAACGCAAAGAAGGAAAAAGATATCCAGGTAAAGGAAGCACAGAGGATCCCAAACAAGATGAACCCAAGCAGACACACACCAAGGCATATCATAATTAAAATTGCAAAAGTTGTTAAAGAGAGGGCTCCAAAGGCAGCAAGAGAAAAACAAAGAGTCAGTTTCAAGGAAACCCCCAGAAAGCTCTCAGCTGATTTGTCTACAGAAACTTTGCAGGCCAGAGAGAGTGGCAAGATATATTCAAAATCCTGAAAGGAAAAAACCTGAAACCTGGGGTACTCTACCCAGCAAGATCACCATTTAGAATAAAAAGAGCAAGAAAGAATTTCTCAGATAAGCAAAAGCTAAAAGAATATAGAATAAACATATCCTAAAAGAAATATTGAAAGGTTTTCTCTAAATAGAAAAGAACCAAGAATCTATGTGAAAGGGTAAACCACAATGGGAAAGGCAAATATATAAAAGGATTTAAGATCGTTTAAATAAGCTAATACATAGATTTTTTTAAAATTCTGTGAAAATAATTATAACTACAATGACCAGCAAAAGGATAAACATGAAGATTTAAAATAGAACATCAAAATCACAAAATGTGGGGGAGGGGAGTAAGAAAACGTAGATCTTTTAGAATGTGTATGAGCTTATATGACTACCAGTCTAAAGAAAGTAGATACAGTTATGTTAACGTAGTTGAAAGTCAGGGTAACCACAAATCAAAACATACATTAGATTCACAAAAACCAAACAGAAAGGAACTCAAGAATAATACAAAGGAAAACCATCAATTGATATAGCCACTATGGAGAACTGTATGGAGGTTCCTTAAAACACTACAAATAGAACTACCTTATGAGCCAGCAATCCCGCTACTGGGCATATACCCTGAGAAAACTATAATTCAAAAAGAGTCATGTACCACAATGTTCATTGCAGCTCTATTTACAATAGCCCGGAGATGGAAACAACCTAAGTGCCCGTCGTCAGATGAATGGATAAAGAAGATGTGGCACATATATACAATGGAATATTACTCAGCCATAAAAAGAAACGAAATTGAGCTATTTGTAATGAGGTGGATAGATCTAGAGTCTGTCATACAGAGTGAAGTAAGTCAGAAAGAGAAGGACAAATACCGTATGCTAACACATATATATGGAATTTAAGAAAAAAAAATTTTATGAAGAACCTAGGGGTAAAACAGGAATAAAGACAGAGACCTACTGGAGAACAGACTTGAGGATATGGGGAGGGGGAAGGGTGAGGTGTGTTAGGGCGAGAGAGAGACATGGACATATATATACTAACAAACGTAAGGTAGATAGCCAGTGGGAAGCAGCCGCATGGCACAGGGAAACCGGCTCGGTTCTTTGTGGCTGTCTGGAGGGGTGGGATAGGGAGGGTGGGAGGGAGGGAGACAAAGAGGGAAGAGATATGGGAACATATATATATGTATAACTGACTCACTCTGTTATAAAGCAGAAACTAACACACCATTGTAAAGCAATTATACCCCAATAAAGATGTTAAAAAAAAAAAAAAAAAGAACCTAGGGGTAAGACGGGAATAAAGACACAGCCCTACTAGAGAATGGACTTGAGGATATGGGGAGGGGGAAGGGTAAGCTGGGACAAAGTGAGAGAGTGACATGGACATATATACACTACCAAATGTAAAATAGATAGCTAGTGGGAAGCAG
>NW_006781644.1:480045-483005 GCF_000442215.2 Lipotes vexillifer
AAAAAAAAAAAAAAAAAACACTGGGCCACTTCTGGCCTGTGAAAATCATAAATGAAACATAACTGTTGCCCAAAATTTGCATGAGGTAACTTCTTTTAACCAATCTTTTGTCACTAAGAAAACTCTAATGCTATATAACCAATCATTGTAAAGCATAAGCAGCCTCTGCATTTTCACTATATAAATTGACCTATAACATACCTCTGTGCCTCATTCCACTGTTGATTTGAGAGCTCCCAGTTCACAAACTGTTCTTATATGCACAATAAACTCTTACTAAATATGATTTTACTGATCCGGTGATTGTAATTTTTCTATTTCTGGGTTTTTTACATGTATATAAAAACACCATATATGGCAAATGAAGCATTCTTGTTAACTGCATGACACTTATGTGCTACCAGTTTGCCAACCAAGCTAGAGAATCCATGGCATGAGGACCAGCATTCCCCAACCCTTCTGACCCCACACAGGTGGGATGATTGCATTATATGTTCTTAGGAACAGACACATTTTTAAGGCTCTTTATTGGATGCAGATGCCAGAAAAAAAAAAAGAAGAAGAAAACAATGACACCAATTGCCATCATTCCAACTCCTTATTTGGTCCAAATAAAGGTCCTTGTCAGGGCCCAGCATCCTCTCTGGAAACTAGTGTGATGAGTAGTAGATACAGAGGTTGGAGACAAGATGGAAGAGTAGAAGGGCTTGAGCTCACCTCCTCTCACGAAAACACCAAAATCACAAGTAACTGCTGAGCAGTCATTGGAAAAAAATACTGGAACCTACCAAAAAAAGATATTCTACATCACAAACAAAGAAGAAGCCACAATGAGATGGTAGGAGGGGCACATTCATGATACAATCAAATCCCATTCCAGCTGGAAGGGTGGCCCACAAACTGGAAAATAAATATACTGCAGAGGTTCTCCCAAAGGAGTAAGAGTTTTGATCCCCACATCAGGCTCCCAGTCTGGGGGTCTGGCATCAAGAGGAGGAGCCCCCAGAGCATTTGGCTTTGAAGGACAGTGGAGCTTGATCACAGGAACTCCACAGGACTGGGGGAAACAGGAACGCCACTCTTGGAGGGTGCACACAAGGTCTTGTGCATGCCAGGAAGCAGGGGGAAAGCAGTGAGTTCATAGGATCCTGAGCCTGACCTACCTGATGGTCTTGCAGGGTCTCCTGGGGAGGCTGAGGGTGGCTGTGGCTCTTTGTGGGGACAAGGACACAGGTGGAGAAGATACTGGGGAATACTCATCAGCATGAGTTCTCCAGGGGGCCGCCATTATGACATCAAGACCTAGCCCTGCAAAACAGCCTGAAAGCTTCAGTGCTGGAGTGCCTCAGGCCAAGCAACTAACAGGGAAGGACCACAGACCACCCATCAGAAGACAGACTGCCTAAAGTCTTCCTGAGCCCACAGCTGCATCTAAATGAACCCCTTGACATGACCCTACCCATCAGAGGGACAAGACCCATCTCCACCCACCAATGGGCAGCCACCAGTCCATCCCACCAGGAATCCTGCAGAAGCCTCTTAGGTCAGCCTCACCCACCAGGGGCAGACATCAGAAGCAAGAGGAACTACAATCCTGCAGCCTGCGGAACAGAGACTGCAAACACAGAAAGTTAGACAAATGAGATGGCAGAGGAATATGCCCCAGATGAAGGAACAAGATAAAACCCCAGCAGAACAACTAAATGAAGTGGAGATAGGCAATATACCTGAAAAAGAATTCAGAGTAATGATAGTAAAGAAGATCCAACATCTCAGAAAAAGAATGGAGGCAAGGATAGAGAAGATACAAGAAATGTTTAACAAAGAGCTAGAAGATCTAAAGAACAGAGTTCAACAATACAATAACTGAAATGAAAAATACACTAGAAGGAATCAATAGCAGAATAAATGAGGCAGAAGAACGGATAAGTGACCTGGAAGACAGATTGGTGGAAATCACTGCCACAGAACAGAATAAAGAAAAAAGAAAAAAAGAAATGAGGACAGTTTAAGGGACCTCTGGGACAACATTAAATGCACCAAAATTCATATTTTAGGGGTACCAGAGGAGAAGAGAGAGAGAAAGGACCTGAGAAAATATTTGAAGAGGTAATAGCTGAAAACTTCCCTAACATGGGAAAAGAAACAGTCACCCATGTCCAGGGAGCACAGAGAGTCCCAGGCAGGATAAACCCAAGGAGGAACACACTGAGACACATAATCAAACTGACAAAAATTAAAGACAAACAAAAAATATTAAAAGCAACAAGGGAAAAATGACATATAACATACAAGGGAACTCCCATAAGGTTATCAGCTGATTTTTCAGCAGAAATTCTGCAGGCCAGAAGGGAGCAGCATGATATATTTAAAGTGATGAAAGGGAAGAAGCTACAACCAAGAATACTCTACCCAGCAAG
This sequence comes from Lipotes vexillifer, assembly GCF_000442215.2. Classification (NCBI taxonomy): domain Eukaryota; kingdom Metazoa; phylum Chordata; class Mammalia; order Artiodactyla; family Lipotidae; genus Lipotes; species Lipotes vexillifer. Next base: position 482,466 of record NW_006781644.1, read on the forward strand.
GCTTTCATTCAGATTTGATGGAGAAATCAAAAGCTTCACAGACAAGCAAAAGCTAAGAGAATTCAGCATCACCAGACCAGCTCTGCAGTAAATGCTAAAGGAACTTCTCTAGGCGGAAAAGAGACCAGAAACGTAAAACAATCTTGTACATATATAGACTGCTATATCAAAACCTCATAGGAACAGCAAACGTAAAGACTACAACACAGGAAGGCGGAAAGATGGCGGAGGAGTAAGACGCGGAGATCACCTTCCTCCCCACAAATACACCAGAAATACATCTACATGTGGAACAACTCCTACAGAACACCTACTGAATGCTGGCAGAAGACCTCAGACCTCCCAAACGGCAAGAAACTCCCCACGTATCTGGGTAGGGCAAAAGAAAAAATTAATTAAAAACAGAGACAATAGAATAGGGACGGCACCTGCACCAGTGGGAGGGAGCTGTGAAGGAGGAAAGGTCTCCACACACTAGGAAGCCCCTTCGCGGGCGGAGATTGCGTGAGGCGGAGCGGGGAGCTTCGGAGCCGCGGAGGA
>NW_006781644.1:483431-501331 GCF_000442215.2 Lipotes vexillifer
GACCTCAGAGACGGGCGCGAGCCGCGGCTAAAAGCTTGGAAACCAGAGACGGGCGGGAGATGCTAAGGCTGCTGCTGCCGCCACCAAGGGGCCTGTGTGCGAGCACAGGTCACTGCCCCCACCCCTCTTCCGGGGAGCCTGTGCAGCCCGCCACTGCCAGGTTCCCGGGACCCAGGGACAATTTCTCAGGGAGAACACACGGCGGGCCTCAGGCTGCTGCAACGTCACGCCGACTTCTGCCGCCGCAGGCCCGCCCCGCACTCCGTGCCCCTCCCTGCCCCCGGCCTGAGTGCGCCAGAGCCCCCGAGTCAGCGGCTCCTTTAACCCCGTCCTGTCTGAGCAAAAAACAGACGCCCTCCAGCGACCTACACGCAGAGGCAGGGCCAAATCGAAAGCTGAGCCCCTGTGAGCTGTGGAGAACAACGAAGAGAAAGGGAAATCTCTCCCAGCAGCCTCAGAAACAGCGGATTAAAGCTACATAATCAACCTGATGTACCCTGCATCTGTGGAATACATGAATAGACAGCGAATCATCCCAAATTGAGGAGGTGGACTTCTAGAGCAAGATCTATGATTTTTTCCTCTTTTCCTCTTTTTGTGAATGTGTATGTGTATACTTCTTGTGAGATCTTGTCTGTATAGCTTTGCTTCCACCATTTGTCCTAGCGTTCTATCCGTCCATTGTTTTTTTTCTTATTAATTAATTTTAATTTAAATAACTCTATTATACTTCACCTTCTTTCTATCTTTCTTTCCTTCCTTCCCTCCTTTAGACAACGAATCATCCCAAATTGAGGAGGTGGACTTGGAGAGCAAGTTTTATTATTTTTTCCCCTTTACCTCTTTTTGTGAGGGTGTATGTGTATGCTTCTATGTAAGATTTTGTCCGTATAGCTTTGCTTCCACCATTTGGCCTAAGGTTCTGTCCGTCCCTTTTTTTTTCTCTAAATAATTATTTTTTTAATTCAATAACTTTATTATACTTTATTTTATTTTACTGTATCTTCTTTCTTTCTGTATTTTTTCCTTCCTTCCCTCCTTCCTTCCTTCCTTCCTCCCTCCCTCCGTCCTTTCTTTCCTTCTTGCCTTCTTTCCTTCTTTTCTTCTTTCTTTCTTTCTTTCTTCCCTCCTTCCTTCCTTCCTTCCTTCCCTCCTTTCTTTCTTTCTTTCTTTCTTTCTTTCTTCCTCCTACTTCTACTAATTCTCTCTACTTTCTCTCCCTTTTATTCTGAGCCGAGTGGATGAAAGGCTCTTGCTGCTCCAGCCAGGAGTCAGGACTCTGCCTCTGAGGTGGGAGAGCCAACTTCAGAACACTCGTCAAGAAGAGACCTCCCAGCCCCACATAATATCAAACGGCGAAAATCTCCCAGAGATCTCCATCTCAACACCAGCACCCAGCTTCACTCAACGACCAGCAAGCTACAGTGCTGGACAACCTATGCCAACCATATAGCAAGACAGGAACACAACCCCACCCACTAGCAGAGAGGCTGCCTAAAATCATAATAAGTCCACAGACACCCCAAAACACACCACCAGACGTGGACCTGCCCACTAGAGAGACAAGATCTAGCCTCATACACCACAACACAGGCACTAGTCCCCTCCACCAGGAAGCCTACACAACCCACTGAACCAACCTTAGCCACTGGAGACAGACATCAAAAACAACGGGAGCTACGAACTTGCAGCCTGCAAAAAGGTGAACCCAATCACAGTAAGATAAGCAAAATGAGAAGACAGAAAAACACACAGCAGATGAAGGAGCAAGATAAAAACCCACCAGACCTAACAAATGAAGAGGAAATAGGCAGTCTACCTGAAAAAGAGTTCAGAATAATGATAGTAAAGATGATCCAAAATCTTGGAAATAGAATGGACAAAATGCAAGAAGCAGTTAACAAGGACCTAGAAGAAATAAAGATGAAACAGACAATGATGAACAACACAATAAATGAAATGAAAAATACTCTAGATGGGATCAATAGCAGAATAAATGAGGCAGAAGAACGGATAAGTGACCTGGAAGATAAAATAGTGGAAATAACTACTGCAGAGCAGAATAAAGAAAAAAGAATGAAAAGAACTGAGGACAGTCTCAGAGACCTCTGGGACAACATTAAACGCACCAACATTCGAATTATAGGGGTTCCAGAAGAAGAAGAGAAAAAGAAAGGGACTGAGAAAATATTTGAAGAGATTATAGTTGAAAACTTCCCTAATATGGGAAAGGAAATCGTTAATCAAGTCCAGGAAGCACAGAGAGTCCCATACAGGATAAATTCAAGGAGAAATACGCCAAGACACATATTAATCAAACTGTCAAAAACTAAATACAAAGAAAGCATATTAAAAGCAGCAAGGGAAAAACAACAAATAACACACAAGGGAATCCCCATAAGGTTAACAGCTGATCTCTCAGCAGAAACTCTACAAGCCAGAAGGGAGTGGCAGGACATACTGAAAGTGATGAAGGAGAAAAACCTGCAACCAAGATTACTCTACCCAGCAAGGATCTCATTCAGATTTGATGGAGAAATTAAAACCTTTACAGACAAGCAAAAGCTGAGAGAGTTCAGCACCACCAAACCAGCTTTACAACAAATGCTAAAGGAACTTCTCTAGACAAAAACACAAGAGAAGGAAAAGTCCTATAATAACGAACCCAAAACAATTTAGAAAATGGGAATAGGAACATACATATCGATAATTACCTTAAATGTAAATGGACTAAATGCTCCCACCAAAAGACACAGATTGGCTGAATGGATACAAAAACAAGACCCATATATATGCTGTCTACAAGAGACCCACTTCAGACCTAGAGACACATACAGACTGAAAGTAAGGGGATGGAAAAAGATATTCCATGCAAATGGAAACCAAAAGAAAGCTGGAGTAGCAATTCTCATATCAGACAAAATAGACTTTAAAATAAGGACTATCAGAAGAGACAAAGAAGGACACTACATAATGATTAAGGGATCGATCCAAGAAGAAGATATAACAATTGTAAATATTTATGCACCCAACATAGGAGCACCTCAATACATAAGGCAAAAGCTAGCAGCCATAAAAGGGGAAATTGACAGTAACACATTCATAGTCAGGGACTTCAACACCCCACTTTCACCAATGGACAGATCATCCAAAATGAAAATGAATAAGGAAACACAAGCTTTAAATGATACATTAAACAAGCCGGACTTAATTGATATTTATAGGACACTCCATCCAAAAACAACAGAATACACATTTTTCTCAAGTGCTCATGGAACATTCTCCAGGATAGATCATATCTTGGGTCACAAATCAAGCCTTGGTAAATTTAAGGAAATTGAAATTGTATCAAGTATCTTTTCCAACCACAACGCCATGAGACTAGATATCAATTATAGGAAATGATCTGTAAAAAATACAAACACATGGAGGCTAAACAATACACTACTTAATAACGAAGTGATCACTGAAGAAATCAAAGAGGAAATTAAAAAATACCTAGAAACAAACGACAACGGAGACACAACGACCCAAAACATATGGGATGCAGGAAAAGCAGTTCTAAGAGGGAAGTTTATAGCAATACAAGCCCACCTTAAGACGCAGGAAACATCTCGAATAAACAACCTAACCTTGCACCTCAAGCAATTAGAGAAAGAAGAACAAAAAAACCCCAGAGTTAGCAGAAGGAAAGAAATCATAAAAATCAGATCAGAAATAAATGAAAAAGAAATGAAGGAAACAATAGCAAAGATCAATAAAACTAAAAGCTGGTTCTTTGAGAAGATAAACAAAATAGATAAACCATTAGCCAGACTCATCAAGAAAAAAAGGGAGAAGACTCAAATCAATAGAATCAGAAATGAAAAAGGAGAAGTAACAACTGACACTGCAGAAATACAAAAAATCATGAGGGATTACTACAAGCAACTCTATGCCAATAAAATGGACAATCTGGAAGAAATGGACAAATTCTTAGAAATGCACAAACTGCCAAGACTGAATCAGGAAGAAATAGAAAATATGAACAGACCAATCACAAACACTGAAATTGAAACTGTGATTAAAAATCTTCCAACAAACAAAAGCCCAGGACCAGATGGCTTCACAGGCGAATTCTATCAAACATTTAGAGAAGAGCTAACACCTATCCTTCTCAAACTCTTCCAAAATATAGCAGAGGGAGGAACACTCCCAAACTCATTCTACGAGGCCACCATCACCTTGATACCAAAACCAGACAAGGATGTCACAAAGAAAGAAAACTACAGGCCAATATCACTGATGAACATAGATGCAAAAATCCTCAACAAAATACTAGCAAACAGAATCCAACAGCACATTAAAAGGATCATACACCATGATCAAGTGGGGTTTATTCCAGGAATGCAAGGATTCTTCAATATACGCAAATCTATCAATGTGATTAACCATATTAACAAATTGAAGGAGAAAAACCATATGATCATCTCAATAGATGCAGAGAAAGCTTTTGACAAAATTCAACACCCATTTATGATAAAAACCCTGCAGAAAGTAGGTGTAGAGGGAACTTTCCTCAATATAATAAAGGCCGTATATGACAAGCCCACAGCCAACATCATCCTCAATGGCGAAAAACTGAAAGCATTTCCACTAAGGTCAGGAACAAGACAAGGTTGCCCACTCTCACCACTCTTATTCAACATAGTTTTGGAAGTTTTAGCCACAGCAATCAGAGAAGAAAAGGAAATAAAAGGAATCCAAATCGGAAAAGAAGAAGTAAAGCTGTCACTGTTTGCAGATGACATGATACTATACATAGAGAATCCTAAAGATGCTACCAGAAAACTACTAGAGCTAATCAATGAATTTGGTAAAGTAGCAGGATACAAAATTAATGCACCGAAATCTCTGGCATTCCTATACACTAAGGATGAAAAATCTGAAAGTGAAATCAAAAAAACACTCCCGTTTACCATTGCAAGAAAAAGAATCAAATATCTAGGAATAAACCTACCTAAGGAGACAAAAGACCTGTATGCAGAAAATTATAAGACACTGATGAAAGAAATTAAAGATGATACAAACAGATGGAGAGATATACCATGTTCTTGGATTGGAAGAATCAACATTGTGAAAATGACTCTACTTCCCAAAGCAATCTATAGATTCAATGCAATCCCTATCAAACTACCACTGGCATTTTTCACAGAACTAGAACAAAAAATTTCACAATTTGTATGGAAACACAAAAGACCCCGAATAGCCAAAGCAATCTTGAGAACAAAAAATGGAGCTGGAGGAATCAGGCTGCCTGACTTCAGACTATACTACAAAGCTACAGTAATCAAGACAGTATGGTACTGGCACAAAAACAGAAAGATAGATCAATGGAATAGGATAGAAAGCCCAGAGATAAACCCATGCACATATGGTCACCTTATCTTTGATAAAGGTGGCAGGAATATACAGTGGAGAAAGGACAGCCTCTTCAATAAGTGGTGCTGGGAAAATTGGACAGGTACATGTAAAAGTATGAGATTAGATCACTCCCTAACACCATACACAAAAATAAGCTCAAAATGGATTAAAGACCTAAATGTAAGGCCAGAAACTATCAAACTCTTAGAGGAAAACATAGGCAGAACACTCTATGACATAAATCACAGCAAGATCCTTCTTGACCCATCTCCTAGAGTAATGGAGATAAAAACAAAAATAAACAAATGGGACCTAATGAAACTTCAAAGCTTTTGCACAGCAAAGGAAACCATAAACAAGACCAAAAGACAGCCCTCAGAATGGGAGAAAATATTTGCAAATGAATCAACTGACAAAGGATTAATCTCTAAAATTTACAGGCAGCTCATGCAGCTCAATAACAAAAAAATAAACAACCCAATCCAAAAATGGGCAGAAGACCTAAATAGACATTTCTCCAAAGAAGATATACAGACTGCCAACAAACACATGAAAGAATGCTCAACATCATTAATCATTAGAGAAATGCAAATCAAAACTACAATGAGATATCATCTCACACCAGTCAGAATGGCCATCATCAAAAAATCTAGAAACAATAAATGCTGGAGAGGGTGTGGAGAAAAGGGAACACTCTTGCACTGCTGGTGGGAATGTGAATTGGTTCAGCCACTATGGAGAACAGTATGGAGGTTCCTTAAAAAACTACAAATAGAACTACCATATGACCCAGCAATCCCACTACTAGGTATATACCCTGAGGAAACCAGAATTCAGAAAGAGTCATGTACCAAAATGTTCATTGCAGCTCTATTTACAATAGCCCGGAGATGGAAACAACCTAAGTGCCCGTCGTCGGATGAATGGATAAAGAAGATGTGGCACATATATACAATGGAATATTACTCAGCCATAAAAAGAAACGAAATTGAGCTATTTGTAATGAGGTGGATAGATCTAGAGTCTGTCATACAGAGTGAAGTAAGTCAGAAAGAGAAGGACAAATACCGTATGCTAACACATATATATGGAAAGCATCTCCCAAGGTGAAAGTGGGCCTCGGGATTCTCTCTCCTCCTGAGATTCAAGAGCCGCGATTCTCCATCTAAAACAGGATATGGGGAGGGCGAATGGTGAGGTGTGATAGGGCGAGAGAGACACATGGACATATATATACTAACAAACGTAAGGTAGATAGCCAGTGGGAAGCAGCCACATGGCACAGGGAAACCGGCTCGGTTCTTTGTGGCTGTCTGGAGGGGTGGGATAGGGAGGGTGGGAGGGAGGGAGACAAAGAGGGAAGAGATATGGGAACATATGTATATGTATAACTGATTCACTCTGTTATAAAGCAGAAACTAACACACCATTGTAAAGCAATTATACCCCAATAAAGATGTTAAAAAAAAAAAAAGACTACACCACATATACACACAAAAAAGAAGAAGCAACCCAAACACAACACTAAAGATGGTCATCAAACGACTAGAGAAGAGAACAAGAGAGGAAGGTAAGAAAAAAGACGTACAAAAACAAACCCAAAACAATTAAGAAAATGGCAATAGGGAGCAACAGCAAAGCAAGATGGCAGCCACCACAGGCTCAGGAGTAAAAGTCCCTCACAATTTGCGACTGTTGGAAGAGCTCAAAGAAGGTCAGAAAGGAGTAGGAGATGGCACAGTTAGCTGGGGTCTAGAAGATGATGAAGACATGACACTTACAAGATGGACAGGGATGATAATTGGGACTCCAAGAACAATTTATGAAAACCGAATATACAGCCTTAAAATAGAATGTGGACCTAAATATCCAGAAGTACCCACCTTTGTAAGATTTGTAACAAAAACTAATATGAATGGAGTTAATAATTCTAATGGAGTGGTGGACCCAAGAGCCATACCAGTGCTAACAAAATGACAGAATTCATAGAGCATCAAAGTTTTCCTGCAACAGCTTCAGTGCTTAATGATGTCTAAATAAAATATGAAACTCCCTCAGTTGCCTGAAAGATAGTGTTACAGCAATTAATCCCAAAAAAAAAGGAAACCACAGGCCCTCCCGTACCCCCACTTGATTTAAGCAGTCTTCATTCTCCACAGTAGTAAATTTTCTAAATACGTCTTATAGACCTCAAAGTTCTGGAAAGGAAGCTCCCATTCAAAGGCAGTTTATCTTAAGATACTGTAAATGGTACTAATTTTTTGCCCATTTGAAATATATGTTGTGCTATAACAAACCAACCTGTCAAGTGTAATGCACTGTCCAAATAGTTGAACTTCTGGGATCAAGAAAGTATATTTAAATTGATTCCCATCATAACTGGTGGGGCATATCTAACTCAAATGTGAAAAGACACATCACACAATCACCTTGCTGCTGATTACATGTCCCGGGGCCTCTGTCTTCTCCCCCTTTCCCTCCCTCTGCCTCCCTCCCTCCCTGCAAGAGCCCTCCATCTTGGAGTGGCTAGTTAGAGTAGATGTGAAGGTTTCATGTCACAGCCTGTGGGACTACTCCTGGGTATGTGGGGGTGCTCTGTCTGCATGCCTGGTTTCTTTCTTTAAGTGTGCTAAATGATGCCCTCCTTCCAAGCCATCATCTGTTTCCCCACTCCCCACTACCACTCTTGGCCGAAGCATAGATTGTAACCCCCACTTCTCCCCTCTGAAATTGGCCTTTGGTGAGGAACTCAGGGCTTTCCCCAGATCTTCTCCCCCCACTTTTTCCTTTAACCTACACAAGTCACTTTTTGCCCATGCACCACCCAACACTTTCCATGACATTTCCATGCTTTGGCCAGAAGCCATCAGGTAAGGTTGGAGAGAGTCTCTGACCTCCCTCATTTAGTTTTGGAACCATATTTATTTACTTTCCACCTGCCTGGGAAATGAATATTGGGTTCTCAGCCTTGCCACCCTCTGCTGTCATCATCAGCTGATGTGTTTCTCTAGCTCAGGTTTTGATAAGGTAAAAAGAGCAAGCCACCAGGGTTACTCAGACCTGCCAGCTCTCAAAGTCCTTGGTGGTTAAACTTGGAGAACGGCCACAGAAGACACTTGTAAACACACGTGATCCCTCTGAAAGGTTTTCCTGTAATTGCTTTTGCTTTTAAGAATTGAAGAAATTTTAAACAGGGCTCTCATTTGGTCATCCCTGCAATCCATTTGGATCTACTTTGGAATCTGAGAACTGGAATAAAAAGAAACTTGAATTCAGTGCATACTTTGGTTTTGGTGCTGCTGCTTCTCATGGTCCTCACCAGAGATTAAGAAAGAACTCGGTGTGCATGGCAGATCCCCAAGACTCCTAGCAGACTGCTGTGTTTTTCCACTTTTCTGTTCAGGACCACTAAATGTTGAGATGTGGATGCATACCAAAATAAAAGCAATTCACTGTGTTCTAAAGAAAAAAGGGAAAAAATGGCAATAGGAACTTACATATCGATAATTACCTTAAATGTAAATGGATTAAATGCTCCAAACAAAAGACATAGACTGGTTGAATGGATTCAAAAACAAGACCTGTATATATGCTGTCTACAAGAGACCCACTTCAGATCTAGGGACACATACAGACTGAAGCGGGGGGATGGAAAAAGGTATTCCATGCAAATGGAGATCAAAAGAAAGCTGGAGTAGCAATACCCATATCAGACAAAATAGACTTTAAAATAAAGACTGTTATGAGACAAAAAAACTCTACATAATGATCAAGGGATCAATCCAAGAAGAAGATATAACAATTGTAAATATATATGCACCCAAAACAGGAACACCTCAATATATAAGGCAAATATTAACAGCCATAAAGAGAGAGATGGACATTAACACAATAATAGGGGGGGTTTTTAACACCCCACTTAACATCAATGGACATATCATCCAGACAGAAAATCAATAAGGAAACACAGGGCTTAAGTGGCACAATATACCAGATGACTTAAATGACATTTATAGAGCATTCCATCCAAAAGCAGCAGAATACACTTTCTTCTCATGGGCACATGGGAACATGCTCCAGGACTGACCACATGCTGGGCCATAAAACAAGCCTCGGTAAATTTAAGAAAATTGAAATCATAACAAGCATCTTTTCTTTTTTTTTAGATTGGAAATTTATATTTTCCCTTTCTTTTTTTTTTTTAACATCTTTATTGGGGTATAATTGCTTTACAATGGTGTGTTAGTTTCTGCTTTATAACAAAGTGAATCAGTTATACATTTACATATGTTCCCATATCTCTTCCCTCTTGCATCTTCCTCCCTCCCACCCTCCCTATCCCACCCCGCCAGGCAGTCACAAAGCACCGAGCTGATATCCCTGTGCTATGCGGCTGTTTCCCACTAGCTATCTACCTTACGTTTGGTAGTGTATATATGTCCATGCCTCTCTCTCACTTTGTCACAGCTCACCCTTCCCCCTCCCCATATCCTCAAGTCCGTTCTCCAGTAGGTCTGTGTCTTTATTCCTGTCTTACCCCTAGGTTCTTCATAACAATTTTTTTTCTTAAATTCCATATATATGTGTTAGCATACGGTATTTGTCCTTCTCTTTCTGACTTACTTCACTCTGTATGACAGACTCTAGGTCTATCCACCTCATTACAAATAGCTCAATTTCGTTTCTTTTTATGGCTGAGTAATATTCCATTGTATATATGTGCCACATCTTCTTTATCCATTCATCCGACGACGGGCACTTAGGTTGTTTCCATCTCCGGGCTATTGTAAATAGAGCTGCAATGAACATTTTGGTACATGACTCTTTCTGAATTCTGGTTTCCTCAGGGTATATACCTAGTAGTGGGATTGCTGGGTCATAAGGTAGTTCTATTTGTAGTGCTTTAAGGAACCTCCATACTGTTCTCCATAATGGCTGTACCAATTCACATTCCAACCAGCAGTGCAAGAGTGTTCCCTTTTCTCCACACCCTCTCCAGCATTTATTGTTTCTAGATTTTTTGATGATGGCCATTCTGACTGGTGTGAGATGATATCTCATTGTAGTTTTGATTTGCATTTCCCTAATGATTAATGATGTTGAGCATTCTTTCATGTGTTTGTTGGCAGTCTGTATATCTTCTTTGGAGAAATGTCTATTTAGGTCTTCTGCCCATTTTTGGATTGGGTTGTTTGTTTTTTTGTTATTGAGCTGCATGAGCTGCTTGTAAATTTTGGAGATTAATCCTTTGTCAGTTGATTCATTTGCAAATATTTTCTCCCATTCTGAAGGTTGTCTTTTGGTCTTGTTTATGGTTTCCTTTGCTATGCAAAAGCTTTGAAGTTTCATTAGGTCCCATTTGTTTATTTTTGTTTTTATCTCCATTACTCTAGGAGATGGGTCAAAAAGGATCTTGCTGTGATTTATGTCATAGAGTGTTCTGCCTATGTTTTCCTCTAAGAGTTTGATAGTTTCTGGCCTTACATTTAGGTCTTTAATCCATTTTGAGCTTATTTTTGTGTATGGTGTTAGGGAGTGATCTAATCTCATACTTTTACATGTACCTGTCCAGTTTTCCCAGCATCACTTATTGAAGAGGCTGTCCTTTCTCCACTGTACATTCCTGCCTCCTTTATCAAAGGTAAAGTGACCATATCAAGCATCTTTTCTGACCACAATGCTATGAGGTTAGAAATCAACTACAAGGGGAAAAAAACTGTAAAAAACACAAACAAATGGAGACTAAACAATATGCTACTAAACAACCAATGGATCACTGAAGAAATCAAAAAATACCTAGAGACAAATGAAAACAAAAGCACAACAATCCAAAGCCTATGAGATGCAGCAAAATCAGTTCTAAGAGGGAAGTTTGTGGCAATACAATCTTACTTCAGGAAACAAGAAAATTCTCAAGTAAGCAACCTAAACTTCCACCTAAAGCAACTAGAGAAAGAAGAAAAAACAAAACCTAAAGTTAGTAGAAGGAAATAAATTATAAAGATCAGAGTAGAAATAAATGAAATAGAGATGAAGAAAACAATAGCAAGGATCAATGAAAGTAAAAGCTTGTTCTTTGAAAAGATAAACAAAATTGATAAACCCTTAGCCAGACTCACCAAGAACAAAAGGGAGAGGACTCAAATCAATAAAATCAGAAATGAAAAAGGAGAAGTTAAAACAGACACCACAGAAATACAAAGGATCATAAGAGACAATTACAAGCAACTGTATGCCAATAAAATGGACAACCTGGAAGAAATGGACAAATTCTTAGAAAAGTACAGTCTCCCAAGGCTGAACCAGAAAGAAGTAGAAAATATGAACATACCAATCACACGTACTGAATTTGAAACTGTGATTTTAAAACTCCCAACAAAAAAAAGTCCAGGACCAGATGGCTGCAGGGGCAAATTCTATCAAACATTTAGAGAAGAGCTAATACCTATCCTTCTGAAACTGTTTCAAAAAATTTCAGAGGAAGGACAACTCCCAAACTCATTCTATGAAGCCACCATCACCTTGATACCAAAACCAGACAAAGATACCACAAAAAAGAAAAGTATAGGCCAATATCACTGATGAATATAGAAGCCAAAATCCTCAACAAAATACTAGCAAACAGGATCCATCAGCACATTAAAAGGATCATACACCATGATCAAGTGGGATTTATTCCAGGGCTGCAAGGAATTTTCAACATCCACAAATCAATCAGTGTGATACACCACATCAACAAACTGAAGAATAAAAACCATATGATCATCTCAATAGATGCACAAAAACCTTTTGACAAAATTCAACACCAGTTTATGATCAAAACTCTTCAGAAAGTGGGCATAGAGGGAACGTACCTCAACATGATAAAGGCCATATCCAGCACACCTACAGCTAACATCATACTCAATGATGAAAAGCTAAAAGCATTTCCTCTAAGATCAGGAAAAAGACAAGGACGTCCACTCTTGCACTTTTATTCAACATAGTTTTGGAAGTCCTAGCTATGGATAACAGAGAACAAAATCAAATAAAAGGAATCCAACTTGGAAAAGAAGTTAAATTGTCACTGTTTGCAGATGACGTGATACTATACATAGACAATACTAAAGATGCTACCAGTAAACTACTAGAGCTCATCAGTGAATTTGGTAACGTTGCAGGTTACAAAATTAATACACAGAAATCTGTTGCATTTCTATACACTAACAACAAAAGATTCGAAAAATAAATTCAAGAAACAATCCCATTTACCATCACATCAGAAAGAATAAAATACCTAGGAATAAACCTACCTAAGGAGACAAAAGACCTGTTCTCTGAAAACTATAAGATGCTGATGAAAGAAACTGAAGACGACACAAACAGATTGAGAGATATACCATGTTCTTGGATTGGAAGAATCAATACCATCAAAATGGCTATATTACCCAAGGCAACCTACAGATTCAATTCAATCCTTATCAAATTACCACTAACATTTTTCACAGAACTAGAACAAAAAATCTTAAAATTTGTATGTAGACACAAAAGACCCCAAATAGGCAAAGCAATCTTGAGAAAGAAAAATGGAGCTGGAGGAATCAGGCTCCCTGACTTCAGACTATACCACAAAGCTACAGTCATCAAAAAAGTATGGTACTGGCACAAAAATAGAAACATAGATAAATGGAAAACGATAGAAAGCTCAGAAATAAACCCACACATTTATGGTCAATTGATCTACGACAAAGAAGGCAAGACTATACAATGGAGGTAAGGCTGGAAAAACTGGACAGCTACATGTAAAAAAATGAAATTAGAACATTCTTTAACATAATACACAAATATAAATTCAAAATGGATTAAATGAGACCAGATACTATAAAACTCTTAGAGGAAAATATAGGCAGAACCCTCTCTGACATAAATTGTAGCAATGTCTTTTTTGATCCATCTCCCAGAGTAATGGAAATAAAAACAAAAATAAAGAAATGGGACCTAATTAAATTCAAAAGCTTTTGCACAGCAAAGGACCCAATAAACAAAATGAAGAGACAACCCACAGAATGGGAGAAAATATTGACAAATGATGTGACCTACAAGAGATTAGTCTCCAAATTTTACAAACAGATCCTGTGGCTTAATATCATCAAAACAAACAACCCAATCAAAAAATGGGCAGATGACCTAAATAGACATTTCTTCAAAGAAGACATACAGATTGCCAAGAGGCTCATGAAAAGATGTTCAACATCACTAATTATTGGAGAAATGCAAATCAAAACTACAATGAGATATCACCTCACACCAGTCAGAATGGCTATCATCAAAAAATCCACAAATAATAAGTGCTGGAGAGGGTGTGGAGAGAAGGGAACCCTCCTACACTGTTGGGGAGAATGTAAATTGGTGCAGCCACTATGGAAAACAGTATGGAGGTTCCTTAAGAAACTAAAAATAGAGCTACCATATGATCCTGCAATCCCACTCCTAGGCATATACCCAGAGAAAAACTTGGTTCAAAGGATACATGCACTACAATGTTCATTGCAGTGCTGTTTACAATAGCTATGACATGGAAACAACCTAAATGTCCATCAACAGAAGAATGGATAAAGAAGATGTGGTACATATATACAATAGAATATTATTCAGTCATTAAAAAGAATGAAATAATGCCATTTGCAGCAACATGGATGGACCTAGAGATTGTCATATTGAGTGATGTACATCAAACAGAGAAAGAGAAATATCGTATGATATCACTTATATGCAGAACCTAAGAAAAATGATACAAATGAACTTATTTACAAAACAGAAACAGACTCACAGACTTAGAGAATGAACTTATGGTTACCGGGAGGAAATGTGAAGGGAGGGATAGTTAGGGAGTCTCAGATTGACATATACACACTGCTTTATTTATTTGTTTGTTTCTTTCTTTTTAATAGACCTTTATTGGAGTATAATTGCTTCACAATACCGTGTTAGTTTCTGTTGCACAACAAAGTGAGTCAGCCATATGCATACACATGTGCCCATATCCCCTCCCTCTTGAGCCTCCCTCCCATTCTCCCTGACCCACCACTCTAGGTCATCACAAAACACCAAGCCGATCTCCCTGTGCTATGCTGCTGCTTCCCACCAGCCAACTATTTTACATTCAGTAGTGTAGCTATGTCAATGCTACTCTCACTTTGTCCCATCTTCACCCTCCCACCCCATAACATCAAGTCCATTCTCTCCCTCGCACCCTGTAACATCAAGTCCATTCTCTGTGTCTACCTCTTTATTCCTGTCCTGCAACTAGGTTCATCAGAACAATTTTTTTTTTAGACTCCATATATATGCGTTAGTTTAAAATGGATAACCAACAAGGATTTACTGTATAGCACAGGGAACTCTGCTCAATATTATGTAACAACCTAAGTGAGAAAAGATTTTGAAAAATGAATACATACATGTGTTTGTATAACTGAATCACCTTGTTGTACACCTGAAACTAACACAACATTGTTAATCCACTATACTCCAATATAAAATAAAATGTTTAAAAAAAAAGAATACTCTACCCAACAAGACTCTCCTTCATATTCCATGAAGAAATCAAAAACTTTACAAACAAGCAAAAGCTGAGAGAATTCAGCACCACCAGACCAGCTCTAAAACAAATGTTAAAGAAACTTCTCTAAGTGGAAAAGAAAAGATCACAGCTAGAAACAACAAAATTATGAATGAGAAAGCCCACCAGTAAAGACAAACATACAGTAAAGGTAGGAAATCATGCACACACAAATATGATACCAAAACCAACAATCATGAGAAGAAGAGAGTATAAACGCAGGATATTTGAAATAAATTTGAAATTAAGAGACCAGCAACTTAAAAAAAAAAAAAATATATATATATACACACATACACATACACACACACACACACACACACACACACACACACACATACACACACAGACTGCTATATCAAAACCTCATGGTAACCACAAACCAAAAATCTACAATAGCTACACACACACACACACACACAAAGGAATCCAAACACAACAGTAAAGATAGTCATCAAATCACAAGAGAAGAAAACAAAAGAGGAAGGGAAGAAAAAAGACCTACCAACACAAATTCGAAGCAATTAACAAAATTGCAATAAGAACATACATATCATAACTACCTTAAATGTAAATGGATTGAATACTCCAACCAAAAGACAGAGACTGGCTGAATGGATTCAAAAACAAGACCCGTATATATGCTGTCTGCAAGAGACCCACTTCAGATCTAGGGACACATACAGACTGAAAGTGAGGATATGGAAAAAGATATTCCATGCAGGCCATCTTGAATTGAGGTGTCCTGGGCAGCACTCTTCCACAGGACTGCAACACCAAATTGTTGTGTTGCTCACAGCAGTTCTTTGCTGGGAACACTAATCCCGTGTGTTTGGTACGAGGCTTCTTCACACAGCCACTAGAGGCAAACGAAACTACACTAAGCCCAAAAGAAGAGCCATGTGGCTAACAAGGTCTTGGTGCTCTGGCCGTGTGTCAGACCTGTGCCTCTGAGGTGGGAGAGCTGATTTCAGGATATTGGTCCACCAGAGACCTCCCAGCTCCACGTAATATCAAACAGCGAAAGCCCTCCCAGAGATGTCCATCTCAATGCTAAGACCCAACTCCACTCAATGACCAGCAAGCTACAGTGTTGGGCACCCTATGCCAAACAACTAGCAATACAGGAACACAACCCCACCCATTAGCAGATAGGCTGCCTAAAATCATAATAAGGTCACAGACACCCAAAAACACACCACCAGATGGGGTCCTGCCCCCAGAAAGACAAGATTCAGGCTCATCCACCAGAACACAGGCACCAGTCCCCTCTACCAGGAAGCCTACACAACACACTGAACCAACCTTAGCCACTGGGGACAGAAACCAAAAACAATGGGAACCTGCAGCCTGTGAAAAGGAGACCCCAAACACAGTAAGTTAAGCAAAATAAGAAGACAGAGGAACACACAGCAGATGAAGGAGCAAAGTAAAAACCCACCAGACCAAACAAATGAAGAGGAAATAGGCAGTCTATCTGAAAAAGAATTCAGAGTAATGATAGTAAAGATGATCCAAAATCTTGGAAATAGAATGGAGAAAATACAAGAAACGTTTAACAAGGATCTAGAAGAACTAAAGAGTAAACAGACAGTGATGAACAACAAAATAAATGAAATTTAAAATTCTCTAGAAGGAATCAACAGTAGAACAACTGAGGGAGAAGAACGGATAAGTGACCTGGAAGATAAAATAGTGGAAATAACTACTGCAGAGCAGAATAAAGAATGAAGAATGAAAAGAATTGAGGACAGTCTCAGAGACCTCTGGGACAGCATTAAATGCACCAACATTTGAAATATAGGGCTCCCAGAAGAAGAGAAAAAGAAATGGACTGAGAAAATACTTGAAGAGATTATAGTTGAAAACTTCCCTAATATGGGAAAGGAAATAGTCAATCAAGTCCAGGAAGCACAGAGAGTCCCATACAGGATAAATCCAAGGAGAAACACGCCAAGACACATATTAACCAAACTATCAAAAATTAAATACAAAGAAAAAATATTAAAAGCAGCAAGGGAAAAACAACAAATAACATACAAGGGAATCCCCATAAGGTTAACAGCTGTCTTTCAGCAGGAACTCTGCAAACCAGAAGGGAGTGGCAGGACATACTGAAAGTGATGAAGGAGAAAAACCTGCAGCAAAGATTACTCTACCCAGCAAGAATCTCATTCAGATTTGACAGAGAAATTAAAACCTTTACAGACAAGCAAAATCTAAGAGAATTCAGCAGCCAGCTGAACAACCAGCTTTACAACAAATGTTAAAGGAACTTCTCTAGGCAGGAAACACAAGAGAAGAAAAAGACTTAAAATAACAAACCCAAAACAATTAAGAAAATGTGAATAGGAACATACATATCAATAACTACCTTAAATGTAAATGGATTAAATGCTCCACCCAAAACACATACACTGGCTGAATGGATACAAAAACAAGACCCATATATATGCTGTCTGCAAGAGACCCACTTCAGACCTAGGGACACATACAGACTGAAAGTGAGGGGATGGAAAAAGATATTCCATGCAAATGGAAATCAAAAGAAGCTGGAGTAGCAATTCTCATATCAGACAAAATAGACTTTAATATTTATTACAAGAGACAAAGGAGGACACTACATAATGGTCAAGGGTTCAAACCAACAAGAAGATATAACAATTGTAAATATTTATGTGCACAACATAGGAGCACCTCAATACATAAGATAAAGGCTAACAGCCATAAAAGGGGAAATCAACAGTAACACAATCATAGTAGGGGACTTTAACACCCCACTTTCACCAATGGAGATATCATCCAAAATGAAAATAAAGAAACACAAGCTTTGAAGGACTCTTTCCAAGATGGCGGAGGAGTAAGACGCAGAGATCACCTTCCTCCCCACAAATAC
>NW_006781646.1:0-384 GCF_000442215.2 Lipotes vexillifer
TCCCTGGGTCTCCCGCGTCCATCTGTCCGGCCGTCCGTCCGCGTTCGCACTGAGGGAGCCCCTGTCTTTAGGCCTGCCCGGAGCCTCCCAGGCAGACGTCAGGGGCGGGGTCCGCGTGGCCGCCATTCTGGGGTGTGGAGCCCCTCGGTCCCCACGAGGCGGGGTCTGCGTGGCCGCCATTCTGGGGTGTGGAGCCCCTCGGTCCCCACGAGAGTCCCGTCCTTCACTCCACAGGGCCTGGGGCGCTCCCTCTGCTGAGCTGAGCCAGGGTCCAGCAGCCTCAGAGCGAGGCCTTCCTTGCCCGAGACCCCGCGGGGAAGCGGATGGACTTTGGGCCTAACAGCCAGGCCCGAGCCTCTTGGGCCGAGAGCAGGGGCGGGGTGG
>NW_006781647.1:0-1044 GCF_000442215.2 Lipotes vexillifer
TACTCCTCCCTGCCTCCAGTGTGGAGTAGGGGTGCACTTCCCCCGTGGTGGTCAGGGTCAGTCACCCCGGCCCGCGCAGGAACTCCCTGCTTTGCCTGTCGATTCCGAGGCATGAGGAGCCCACGGAAGCCGGGTGGCAGTGTTAATTCCAGTTCAGTGTCTCCAGGTGGAAGCATTCCTCCCTGTGGAACTAAGACCTCTAGGCCAGCAGAGCGTCGGGCTGTGGGAACAGCAAGCAAAAATTTTGCTAGTGGGTCCCCTGGGGTAATAGTGGTGCCATGCCCGTTTCCACCCCTTGATTCCTGGACCTGTGTATACCGGCTATGGGAGAATTGGCTCCGCGTAATTGGACACCAAATCCATGCCCAGAGTGTCTGTTGCAGTCAGGACAGGACACTGCCCCTTCCACGATGGAAGTGGTCCAGTGTGATCAGCCTGCCGCCGGGTCGCTGGCTGATGGCCGCGGGGAAGGGTGTGATGTCAGGGTCAGTGCTGATCTCTGCTGCTGGCAGGTTGGGCACTCAGCGGTGGCCGTAGCCAGGTCGGTCTTGGTGAGTGACGTCCACGTTGCCCAGCCCATGTGTCACCTCCATCCCTGCCGCCGTGGCCCCTTTGTTCACGAGCCCACTGGGCGATGACGGGTGGATAGCGATCCACAGAATGGATCTTCTCTCCACGTGTTGATTAGGATCCTCTTCTGCTGAGGTCACCCTTTGGTGAGGTCACCCTTTGGCGAGCATTCGCATGGGACACAAACGTCTTCACTTTTTTTGCCCATTCATAGAGGTCTAGCCACATACCTCTTCCCCAGATGTCTTTGTCACCAGTTTTCCAATCATGTTCCTTCGGAGTATCTGACCATCCAGCAAACCAGTGGCCACAGCCCAAGAACCGGTAAACAGTTGCACATCAGGCCATTTCTCCTTCCAAGCAGCGTGACCAGCCAGGTGCGGTGCTCCAGGTTCTGCCCACTGCGGGGATTTCCGTCACCTTGTCCTTCAGGGGTGTCCAGGGAGGGGCTGTGGCTCCGCACCTGTCCAGTGG
>NW_006781648.1:0-1957 GCF_000442215.2 Lipotes vexillifer
TAAGGGTTAGGGTTATTGGTAGGGTTTGGGTTTGGGTTAGGGAATGGGGACAGTTTAGGGTACAGGTTAGTGTACCACAACGGTTTAGGGTTAGCGTACGTGTTAGGGCACGGGTTAGTGTTAGTGTACGGGTAGGATTAGGGCACGGGTAAGTGTAAGGCTTCTGGTAAGGGTTAAGGTTAGGGTATGGGTTCGGGCACGGGGATGGTTAAGGGTACAGTTTAGGGTACGACAATGGTTTAGGGTTAGCGTACATATTAGGGAATGGGTTAGTGTAAGGCTTCTGGTAAGGGTTAGGGTTAGTGTTAGGATTAGGGTTAGGGTTAGGGAATGGGGATGGTTTAGGGTACAGGTTAGGGTACCAGATCGGTTTAGGATTAGTGTACGTGTTAGGGCACGGCTTAGTGTTAGTGTACGATTTAGGATTAGGGCATGGCTTAGGGTAAGGCTTCGGGTAAGTGTTAGGGTTAGGGTTAGGTAACGGGTTTGGTTTAGGGTACAGTTTAGGGTACGACAACGGTTTAGGGTTAGCATGCGTGTTAGGGCACGGGTTAGTGGTAACGTACGTGTTAGGATTAGGGCACGGGTTAGGGTAAGGCTTCGGGTAAGGGTTAGGTTTAGGGAATGGGTATGGTTTAGGGAACAGGTTAGTGTACGATAATGGTTTAGGTGTAGCGTACGTGTTAGGGCACGGGTTAGTGTTAGCGTACGGGTTAGGATTAGGACACGGGTTACGGTAAGGCTTCGGCTAAGGGTTAGGTTTAGGGTTAGGGTTAGGTAATGGGGATGGTTTAGGGTACAGGTTAGGGAACAACAATGGTTTAGGCTTAGTGTATGTGTTAGGGCACACGTTAGTGTTACTGTACGGAACAGGATTAAGGCCCGGGTTAGGGTAAGGCTTCGGGTAAGGGTTAGGGTTAGGGTTAGGTTGAAGGTTAGGGAACGGGGAAGGTTTAGGGTACATGTTAGGGTACGAGAACATTTTAGGGTTAGTGTACATGTTAGGGCACATGTTAGTGTTAGCGTATGGGTTAGGATTAGGTCACGGGTTAGGGTAAGGCTTCGGGTAAGGGTTAGGGTTATGGTTACGTTTAGCGTTAGGGAACGGGGATGGTTTAGGGTAAATGTTAGGGAATGACAACGGTTTAGGGTTGGTGTACGTGTTAGGGCACACGTTAGTGTTAGCGTATGGGATAGGATTAAGGCCCGGTTTAGGGTAAGGATTCGCGTAAGGGTTAGGGTTAGGGTTAGAGTTAAGGTTAGGGAACGGGGAAGGTTTAGGGTACAGGTTTAGTGTACGAGAACTGTTTAGGGTTAGCGTACGTGTTAGGGCACGGGTTAGTGTTAGCGTATGAGTTAGGATTAAGGCCCGGGTAAGGGTAAGGCTTTGGGTGAGGTTTAGGGTTAGGATTAGGGTTAGGGAACGGGGTCGGTTTAGGGTTCGCATACGTGTTAGGGCACGGCTTAGTGTTAGCGTACGGGTTATGATTAGGGCACAGGTTACGGTAAGGCTTCGGGTAACGGTTAGAGTTAGGGTTATGGTTAGGGTTAGGGAACGGTGACGGTTTAGGGTACAGTTTAGCGTACGTCAACGGTTTAGGGTTAGCATACGTGTTAGGGCATGAATTACTGTTAGCGTACGTGTTAGGATTAGGACATGGTTTAGGCTAAGGCTTCGGGAAGGGTTAGGTTTAGGGTTAGGGTTAGGCTAGGGAACGGGGACAGTTTAGGGTTATGGTTAGGGTTAAGGTTAGGGAATGGGGACGGTTTAGGGTACAGGTTAGGGTACGGCAACGGTTTAGCGTTAGCGTACGTGTTACAGCACGGGACAGTGTTAGCATACAGTTTAGGATTAGGGCACGGGTTAGGGTAAGGCTTAGGGTAAGGGTTAGGCTTAGGCTTAGGGTTAGGGTTAGGGAATGGGGACGGTTTAGGGTACAGGTTAGGGTACGACAAC
>NW_006781649.1:0-745 GCF_000442215.2 Lipotes vexillifer
GAAGGAAAAGCAAATGTTTGGTACACAGTCGTTTGCTGGGCCCTGCAGAGACATTCAACACAGAGTGGACTCTGATCTCTCGGCCCTTGCTGAGTTGCCTCCACCACACCCGGCCCATATTGTTTTCAGATTTCTCTGGTGGTAGCTCTATTCTGGGAACATCCCCTTTATCTCAATTCTTTTAGGCAGTTAAGGGAGAGGCAACAAGAAAATCTTCCTGAGTCTTCTGTTTCTTAAAATTCATCAGTCTAAATTAATCCTTACGTCAAAGAGACACATTTTGGGGTCACAAATTTTGCTTCCCTACAGTGTATTCTTTGATCAGTCACATTGCAAAATGGGTTGTAGTAGGAATCTGGACAATTATTGTCCCTGTTTTTAGCAAACTTCCAAATCTAATGGGATAAACACTCTTGGTAGTTAAATAATTTTCCTTCAGAAGTTTAATATTTGCTCTGATTCTATTCAGTTCAAATATATTTGAAACAAACGTTGAGCACCTACTATGTGCTTTCATTTTTTTATTAATTTGTAATTTCCCATTTCCTAAAAAGGATTTAAGGCAGTAAGTCAATTGAGTTAATCCATCACTAATTTAATCAAAGGGATATTACTGTGTTTTCCCCACAAATATTCCTTAAGTAATTAACAAATCATGCCATAAAACTGGTGGTTTTAGGGGTAAAAATATTCCTGCAGCACCATGTTTAATAAGTGCTTTTCTCTTGTATCATTCATATTTTTT
>NW_006781650.1:0-322 GCF_000442215.2 Lipotes vexillifer
AGCTTTAATCCGCTGCTTCTGAAGCTGCTGGGAGAGATTTCCCTTTCTCTTCTTTGTTCTCACTGCTCACATGGGCTCAGCTTTGGATTTGGCCCCGCCTCTGTGTTTAGGTCACTAGAGGGTGTCTGTTTTTTGCTCAGACAGGATGGGGTTAAAGGAGCCGCTGATTTGGGGGCTCTGGCTCAGTCAGGCCGGGGAGAGGGAGGGTCACAGAGTGTGGGGTGCGCCTGCGGTGCCAGAGGCCGGCGTGACATTGCACCAGCCTGAGGCCTGCCGTGCGTTCTCCCGGGGAAGTTGTCCCTGGATCCTGGGAACTTGGCAG
>NW_006781651.1:0-314 GCF_000442215.2 Lipotes vexillifer
GAGCTGGAGGAATCAGGTTTCTTGACTTCAGACTATATTACAAAGCTACAGTAATCAAGACAGTATGGAATTGGTGCAAAAACAGAAATATAGATCAAGGGAACAGGATATAAAGCCAAGAAATACACCCACGCACCTATGGTCACTTAATGTATGACAAAGGAGGCAAGGATATACAAGGGTGGAAAAACAGTCTCTTCAACAAATAGTGCTGGGAAAACTGGATAGTTACTTGTAAAAAAAAATGAAATTATTAGATCATTCTTTAACACCATACACAAAAATAAGCTCAAAATGGATTAAAGACCTAAATG
>NW_006781653.1:0-214 GCF_000442215.2 Lipotes vexillifer
AGTCTTGGAAGGTTATACCTTTCTAAGAATTTGTCCATTTCTTCCAGGTTGTCCAATTTATTGACATAGGGTTGCTTGTAGTAGTCTCTTAGGATGCTTTGTATTTCTGTGGTGTCCTTTGTAACTTCTCCTTTTTCTTTTCTTTTTTTTTTTTTTGCGGTACGGGGGTCTCTCACTGTTGTGGCCTCTCCCATTGCGGAGCACAGGCTCCGGA
>NW_006781654.1:0-365 GCF_000442215.2 Lipotes vexillifer
ATTAATTCATTAAGATCTTTACTGCCTCATAGCTTTTACGCAGATGAGACAGGATTTGTAAAACTTCCTTCAACTCAACTCTCCATTGAGTAAAAATGGACATAAAGCCAAACTAGTGTCCTGATGGAAGGGGGCTTACTAACTTTCAGTTACGGGATCAATCAGACCATTATGGACCTCCAGCCCTTCACCTTCAAAAAATGCAATAATCAAACACCAGAATGACATCACCCACTTTGAATATTCTGCAGGTTGATTAGAAAATTTGTGGAAGAGTGAGGCTTGGAAAAACATGGAAGGAATTTTACAAATCCTGTCTCATCTGCGTAAAAGCTATGAGGCAGTAAAGATCTTAATGAATTAAT
>NW_006781655.1:0-2118 GCF_000442215.2 Lipotes vexillifer
GAGAGCCAAGAAACAAAATTGACCCCAAGCACTGATTGCAAAGTCTCAGGCTCATGAGACTTTTGCTAGAAGGTTAAAGAAATTCAGTAAGTGATCAGTTCAGTAAGTGATCATTTAGATGGTTTGGAGGAACTTATACAACCAAGGATATTTACAAAGGAACTTGGTCCAGTGTTTGCTTGGTTGGTTGAATTTTAAAGGAAGAATTTATCTGCTCATTTAAATCACTTATTTTGTTGCAGTTGTATATATATATATATATATATATATAGATATAGATATAGATATAGATATAGATAGATAGATAGATATAGATATTCATGACTGCAAGTCAGATTAAAGGGAAAGAAATCTCATTAAAGGAAATGAAAAGCAAAACCTTCATTTTTCCTCACTAATCCCTTTCTCCCTCCCACCCCCTCCTCTGCAGGGGAATGAACACTGTAATCCCATGAGGGCAGCCCATGTCTATTTTGTTCTCCATTGAGTCCCCAGGACCTAGAACAGTACCTGGCACAAGTAAGAGCACAACCTTCTTTAAACAAGTATTATTTACTTTAATTTTTAACTTTTTTCACTGAAGGAGTAAAATAAAAGGCCTGAAGTTTTTACTCAGACGGTATTTTGAGTAGCAGCACAGTATAGCGCTCTGAGTTTTAAAATTGAGCATCTGCTAGCAAAATCTCATTTCTTTCTTGTCCTTTGACATCAACTAGCCCTCACCTTAGAAACCCCAGTGTCACCCTTTTTTGGTCTACTTTGAAATCTTCAAATCTTTTTAGGCAAATTAGCAGAGACTGTAGTTCTGAAAAGAATGCTGAATTGTTGCTGTTACCATCAATTAAAATACATTTCACTCTTGTATCCCTCAGTTGGTTGCTGTGGGTAAGCTACAGACACAGATTAGACACAGATTTTGCCCTTGGGGAATCTATAAACAATCAAGACTCTTACTTTTTTAATAACCATGTCACCCTAGAGCCATCTGGTGTATATTTAGAGTAATGTAATTTCTACTCTTGCTTGATGATACTGATGGTATGCAGCAAATATATTGCCATTTTGAAGAATAATTGGGTTAATGTCTCCTCATAATCCAACAGTGATTTAATCTTTCATTCTGGGTGAACTGCAATAAATTCTGACCTAGTTCTATTTTTAGAAAAGTCGTCAAAAGGCCAATGTGTATTACTGTGTGGAAAATCAAAATGATTTTTAAAATATGTTCATCTAGTGCATTGGTCTAAGGGTACCCAAGTAAGAGGGAGATGAGAACATCAGACAAAAAAATGGTGTCTGAGCAGGATTATAATAGTGATTTGTTGTGTGCTTACTTATGTCAGGTACACAATACCAAAGAGACTTCACCTGTGTCTTCTTACTGAGTTTTTATAACAGTGCTCTAAGGTATATCCTATTTCCCTCCTTTTAAAGATAAGGAAGATGAATCCGCGAAATTAAATTACATGCCTGCAGTCAAACAGCTGCAAAGCGACATGACTGATACGCAAACCAAGTTCTCCCCACTACTTTTTAATATGAGTCCTATGGAAACACACACACACACACATACACACATATATACACACGAACCACTACCAACGCCATTGTTGCCACCATCAACCCACCTTAAAATTAAATAAGTATCTCCAGAAAATGAATGAGTAATTCAGTAGGACCAGTTTAATGAATATACTGTTGTGGAGAAAAGACACTCTAATTGGTAATTCTGCAAGACATTGCATACCTAGCTTTTTCTAAAGCTTAATAACAGAAACATTTTACCTTTGCTTTGGTTACACTTAGGAGGGCTCATGAACCCGTCAATTTTCTAGAGAATTTAGGCTTGTATGCATTTTTCTGGGTATAGGATCCAGTAGATTTAATCAGATTGGATCAGATTCCCAAAGAGATACAAAAGAACAAAAAGGTTAAGAACGGCTGTATTAACAAATGTAAAGAATGCTGGAGGCACGAGATGAATTGTATAGCGTTTTATTCACAAGTAATGAAATATAATATGGGTTATCATCCTGAGTTCTAATATTAATAGTAACTAGTAATAGCAACAGTAGTATTTTTTTTTATTTAGGTTTTTTTTTTTTTTTTTTTTGGCTA
>NW_006781656.1:0-217 GCF_000442215.2 Lipotes vexillifer
TGTTTTTCCTACGTTTTCCTCTAAGAGTTTTACAGTGTCTGGTCTTACATTTAGGTCTTTAATCCATTTTGATTTTATTTTTGTTTATGGTGCTAGATAGCATTCTAATTTCATTCTTTTATTTTTATTTATTATTTTGTTTTCACACACACCTACTGTATTTTATTTTTACAAGAGATAAATAGACTGACACCAAGCATTGTAAATGGATGACCAC
>NW_006781657.1:0-228 GCF_000442215.2 Lipotes vexillifer
CTTTCCAAATTCAAGCAGAAATTATTTTTACTCTTGTGTGATACTCAGCTACACTAATTTTGAACAATTAAATTCACTTCATATTTTAGGGCAGCTCAAAGAACCAAAATGACCAGAGATTCAGAATTGATTAGGATTCCTTTTCCATAGTATATATATGCCCACGAATGAGATGGAATTCAAGGCATTCCCCCAACACAGTTCAGCACTAAGGACTATCTTTCTAAC
>NW_006781658.1:0-2600 GCF_000442215.2 Lipotes vexillifer
GTGCTCCACAACGGGAGAGGCCACAACAGCGAGAGGCCCGCGTACCGCAAAAAAAAAAAAAAATCCTTACAATGTCTTAGGCAGATGATTTTACCTGTAGGCAAGCTATATCTGTATATTTATATCAGTATATAAACATATATGTCTCCAGTAAGCATACACACATATAGAAACAAACACAGGTATATAAACTTAAGACACTGTTATGAGTAAAAAAGTATCCTAATCTACATGATGCATATTTAGAAGAAATACATAATTGTTTCTCTTTGTATGCTTCATTACCCTATCTGAGCCCAGATACAATGAAGTCCTTATTTCCTCCAAACTGTCTCACCCCACAGAAATGATGAAGGAAGTTAAAACGAAGGTCATCCTAAGTATGTCACGCCAAAAACAATGAGAGTACACAGGCACTGGATACTCAAAGACATATATTCTAAAAGCAGAAACTTCTTTAGTAAAAAACCAGTAATTAATTTTAATTATGAGTTTTTAGAAATATAGATTCCCAGGCTTAGCGTTTAGAACATCCTACACCAAAATGAACAAGTGAAGTTATGTGCGACTAGAAAAAGGGAAGAAGAGGTATAATGAAGAACCAGGTTTATCACAGACAGGACAGATATAGGGGAATATAGAAGCCATCTATATACTTTGAAAATCTCTACGGTAGAATAAAATCTAAAAAGACGAAGAATGTTAAGATTGTACAGGCTGTTTTGTTATGACTAGGAAAGCATCTGAGAGATGAGAAACAAAGTAAAGCAGTCTTTCTCATTAAGCATATATTGCTCTGCTTAAATTTGTTTGAAGGAGCATAGAAATACATGAACTAGTACCCTAGGTAAGATCCCCTCTTCCCCCCAGCCAGATTGCTGAGGCCAACACAAATCTGATTGATATGCAATTGAAATACGTGACTGTTTTTCCTGATGTCAGCTTTTAACACTGTTGAAATTAAAGGTGAGGTCCATTCTAATGACTCTTAGTGGACTCTTAGGTTGTTATTCATAAAGCTGTCCAAAACCTTTCAGGATAATAGCATCTGTGCTCTTCATGAGCATGATACAAAAATCCTTTCTTAATCTGTTGATAAAAGGCAGCTAAATTAAAAATTCCTTCTTTGTTCCGAGCAGCGATAATTAATTAAGCTCCAACCTAGGAGGAGCTGCAAAGCACTTTACGTAGAGTTACTGGCCTACGGGACTTCTAACTGGGAAGCTGAGTATCTCACTCACCCCCTCAATTTCTTAAATACTCTAATTTTTATATCTCACTTGCCAAGCTTTATTTCAAAAAAGTTTTTATTAAGTTAATATTATACTAACATTAAAATAATTTTTAAAGAAAGAAATCCACAAACCTGCCACTATACTAAACTCTTTACTTTGTCCATAGGCATATATAATTTGTAGTTTTAATCACACCATACGTAACATAATGGAGCCAGGCTTTTTTAAAGGCACTGCCTAACATTTCCTGACAACATGCTCTGTCAGATTTTCCCAGTGTGCTCATTTAATTAGTACTTATTATAAGAAATTCAGTATATGCTAGAGGCCCATCAAAACGTGAAAATTTAATGGATACCATAAAAAGCATACTTTACTTGGAGAATATCATTTTAAGACACTTCATAATTCCCATTTATATGCCACTTTTCATCTTACCTCTTCTCCAGACAGGTAGTAAGCTGAGATTAGTCCACCGACAAAGCGTATATTTACTTCAAAAACAGAAACTTCAGCATTCTGTGGAAACAAAATAAAGGAGGTTCATATATAAATGGTAGTACACAATTGAGAAAAATATCACCATGATAAAGTGCACAAAATATTTAAATTTTGTTCAATCCTATATGTTTGCCCAGAGAAATTTATACACAAGAGGGAAAAGCCCTGCCTTCTAACAGTGTCAAAACACATGTAAATAGATAAAATTTTTTGACTCTTAAAATAACCATTATAAAAATATTTATAAAATGAAGTTATTTCCTCCCTCTATTCAACACTAGATACAATACTCAATATTCTTTGTGCAGATGCGACAGGCCCAGGACATTCTATTTTTTTATTCTGTGTTCTTTTATTTTATTCATTTGCCTATTTTTCTTCCCGAAAGACCATTCAGACTCTTCATACTTTTGCTGGTAGTTCAACATTATTCTAGAATTCTTCCCACATCATTTTAAAGTAGCACAGCTAGAATGTAAATAGGATTTGAAGCTGGAGGGACTTGGGTTCTAGTACTGGTTCCCAAATTTTCTGTCTGTGGTCTGGGATGATCACATTTCTAAGAAGAAATTTCATCTTTGCATAAAGGAGATTATAATAATATATGTTGTACCCTGTTAAAACAGCTCTTATATGCATCAATAATAGCTTGCTTTTATTATTATTTACAAAGCTCTATATCCTGTGCTAATATCTACATGGACTATGTCATTTAGTCCTATATCAACCGTGTGAAATAATTACTATTCTTACATCTATTTTACAAATGGAGAAACTGAGATTTATAGTGGTTACTATGACTTTCTTAAGGTCAGACAACTAATAAGTGGTTGAGGGCTTCCCTGGTGGCGCAGTGGCTGGGAG
>NW_006781660.1:0-218 GCF_000442215.2 Lipotes vexillifer
CGAATGGATTCGAGCAACCATTGCCCAATCAATCAACGACCACCTTCGACAAGCCTCAGATGCAGCGCGAGCGGCGCTTAATGCGGGGCAATCGAAGGTTCAACCCACATCCCCGGGGCATTTGTTGTCGAAGCTCGTCAAAGAGTTCGAGAGCGCAATGCTGGTTCACCAGAGAAAGGACGTAACTCAGGCTTGGTCTGCTTCTCACGATTCGGTTT
>NW_006781661.1:0-886 GCF_000442215.2 Lipotes vexillifer
GGACTCTGTCACTCTAGAGGAGAGGGTGTGACTAGATGTGATCTCTCCCTTGTGACTGAGGTGCTGCTGGGGAAATACAATTGTCTGGGAATTAGGATCTCCACACCCATATTCTCCTGAAAAGAACCTGGATTCCTGGTGGGGGTATTGGCCCAGCCTGTGGAGGACTATAGGTCTCCAGTAAGAAAATGGTGGAAAGAAAGGACAATAGGACAATATCTGTAATAGTCCTCACCTCGTGGTCCCCTGAAGCATGACCACGTGGACATGAAGGAACACGTTCTAGAAGGAAAGGAAACATGGGAGAAGCTCATGGACTCGTAATAATCAGCCTCTTCTCTAAATCAAACACTAAAGAAAACCCATCTTTTGTTTCAAAGAGCTTATGCCAGAGTGATCTGGTAAATCCCTAAGCAAATACAGAAACCATAGGCTGAGAGAGCCTGCCTTCCTATGTAAAGTAAGAGGTAAAAATGGAACCTAAGATCAGGGCTAAAAATTTGTTCCTGGAACAGAGAAGACCAACATTTATGCATGAAAGAGATATAGAATGTGCGTATTTACAAACCTACATCACTTCTGACTTTAAGACAAAAACCTTTCTCATTTGGTAAATAAATATCCATTTGGATGGGCACATCTGAAATTACTGGGAAAATTAAACTTCTTGCAAAATTAATAGCTTAGAATGATGACATCTTCATAGACCACACTAAGAATATATAAGTGAAAATCAAAAAAAGGAAGTAAAGGTGTATAGAAATGTTTAGAAAATGAAAATTACTGTGTTCCCTATTTAATGGCCTTGCTTAGAAAGAATGTGATCAGAGAACCTACCCCCAAGGTTCCCCCAGACGACCGTCTCAGCCAGGCCAGCAGCAGCCTC
>NW_006781663.1:0-267 GCF_000442215.2 Lipotes vexillifer
AGCACTGATGAGTTCAGTGAAAAGAGAATCTCATAGAAAAGAGTATCTCGTTCTTCTTAATGTATGTACACTTGTCCATTGCATGAACCTAACAGCTTATTTAACCAGTATGTTACTGATCTGCATCTGGATTTGTAGGTTTTCATGGAATTTTATTATGCACAGTTGTTTCAAACACTAGGACTTTCTCTTATGTTTATATCATTTGAAAGAAACAATATCTCCACAGATGATTTATCTGTGCTGGCTGCTAGCTGACTTTGGGTA
>NW_006781664.1:0-6975 GCF_000442215.2 Lipotes vexillifer
CAAAAAAAAAAAAAAAAAAAAAAAGAATATGACCTCAAAAATAAAAAAAATATTTACAGATCTATAAGGAGAAATAAAGAAGTCCATGATCTCAGACGGAGATTCACCACTGTCTTGGTAATTGATAGAATAAGTAGATTTTTTTAAAAAACCAGTGAGACTACGTAAGGTTGAAACAACATGATTTATGAGCAACTGAATTTTTAGAAAATTATAATAGTCTTATGACATATCTGTAAGGAAAATTTCAAAGCCTAAGACGTTCTACCACAAAATTCTGCTAAATTTCCAGGAACAGATAACTGTGTAACTGTTACACAAACTCTTCCAAAACATGGACAAAGAGGAAACACTCCTTAACCTGTTTTATGCATAACCTTGATATCAAAACCCAACAAAGACAGTATGTAAAAAAGAAATTACAAGCCATTCTCATTTATGAACATATATGTAAGTATCCCAACTTTAACCTGTAACAATACAGGAAAAGGGATTCTGGGAAGCATAGTACAAGGACAGAGAAATGATTATTTGCCAAATCAGGATAATGATTACCCTGGAGGCTGGGAAAAGATATGATCATGTAGGGTATCTCCGAGTGGGGGAACAGGTAGGGGGTAAGGGGGCTGGTGATCCATGGGGGTTTATAATTATTTTTATGCTCAGTGTATATGTTGTATGCACTTTTCTGTATATTTATTATATTTCACAACAAAAGGAAAACAAAACATCAAGTTTCAAAGTAACTTTTTTTGGCCACACCGCACGGCACGAGGGATCTTAGCTCCCCGACCAAAGATCAAACCCGCACCCCCTGCATTGGAAACACAGAGTCTTAACAGCTGGGCCACCAGGGAAATCCCAAAGTAACTTCTGAGTATGGGTAAATTTATGAAAAGTACACATTCTCTTAACATCCGGAGTTGATACTGGAGAGCTAACCGGCTGAGGACATTATTTAATTCTTTCTTTATAAATTTTTATACTGTTTGTTTTGTTGCAAATGTGTTCTTTTTCTAATGAAAAAATCTAATGGATCAAAGTTTACTAAGACTATAAATGTTTCAAGGACATCTAGTTTCCTCCAATACCCGTTTAGTAGCAGAACCTAGACTTATATAGGTGTATGGCTCTCCCTCCAACTGACAGTATTTTCAGCTACTCTTACTGGTAGGTGTGGCGTAAGTTGTGGCTAATGAGTTGACTGGCAGTGTTTTGGAGAACTTCTGAGAAGACTCATTTAAAACAGAACTGGCACCTTATATGCCATCCTCCATCATGCTGCCTGGATGTAAAGGATGGAGTTTAGCAGCTGCCTTGGACTACATGATAGGGATGGAAGCGAGGGAGATAAAAGGACCTGACCAAAAACTACATGGAACCAACCTGCTAACATTGGACTATCCATCTTCAAATTTCTTTTACATGAAAGAGAAAAGGAAACTTCTATATAGTTTCCTCTGTCATCAGTAGCTAAATCTAATTCTAATGAACATAGAAACAGCAAAACAAGTCATTGAGAGTTCTACCTGCTTATTGGTTGTACCTGACCCACAGACAGGTTTCATTTGATCTACATAGTTTCTGGGAAAAAAAAGTGAGTTTCTTTATAATGTTAAACATTGAGTCAGTATAAAAATCCAGACATCTGGCTTATCTTGAAAAAATCAGAAGATTTGGCATTCTTGAAGTTGGCTGAAGCAGAAGTGACTGATTTCCTTTTTGGGCATGAGCTTTCCTTGTTCATTCATTCACTCATTCAGTACCTATTGAACTTATATCCACTGGCATAGAGTTCCTACTATCAGTAGTTTAGTATATTTTCTATTTTAATATAGTTGAGTTATTCTGTTTAATATAATTTTATGTCTGACTTTCCTTTCTTATTATTAAAACGTGTCTTTCCTATGTGAAGGAATCACATTTTGTTGCTTGTTTCTTTCATAGTGGGTTGCATTGTGATTTGTAACAGAAATGATTTCTGGTGACTCTAGGTGACATCAGAGACATGCTCAGAGAAATAGTGGTGATGTCAGATAGCATCAAGAACATTCTAAAATTGTCTATGAAAGTTCATCGAGGATAAGGTCAGGAAACCTGGGCTAGAGAAGCCTCTTATTTATAGGGTTAATTTTTATAGGAACTGCTATTTAGTTTATGCATGCACTAATTACCACCCTTCATATGGAAATAGAGTATTCAACAAAAACATTCAAGTTCTGGGTGTCTTTGTTCCCATTTTGCTACCAAAACATACAGTGACTGAAAGGGTAAGTGTAATAATAATTTCTGATTTTTCCTTTTGGAGTTCAATACACTATTTTAATACTATTGTATTTTTGACTAATTCAAATAATTAGTTTCAATAAAGAAAATACATGCACAACTTTAAAATGTGGGTACTTTCCTAATTAACCTCAGTATGATTTTCACCTTCCTGTTCTCAATTGTGTAAAGAAAAAAAGAACAATTTATTATTTATATCAGCTAGGGTAGATGAACAATGCATATTGTTAGGCACATGTCTAAATTAGACTTCAAGGCAAGCTGAAGGATTACATTTGAAGGAAGATAAAATGTGAAAACATTAGAATTGAATTTATCAAAATTAATCATTTTAAAATGTGCTATAATTATAAAAAGTTGCAGACTCAGGTAGTGAATATTATTCTTTGGGGAGCTGAAAAGTCTTGCTATCTTAATCCCTTTAAAAAATCCATTGTTGTCTCAACTTTTATGGTTTTCTATTTTAAATGTAAATTCATTGCTCTAGGCAGTGTAAGGTGACATCAACATGCTGAGAAATACTCATGGGACCCCTTGTGGAATTGTTCTGCCACCACATGAACAAATCCATTTGTAGCTCATTCTCTGAGGATTCCCCACACACCTGACAGGTGTGCCAGACAGGGATTTTTTTCCCCATAAACTGAAAGATGCTATGAATTTTACATTTTGAAAAGTCTATGAAGTATAAGCATACAAAAAGTCAAACTTGTACTTTAAATGTTTAATATAGGAAGCATTTCTTGTCTCAAGGAACAAGTACACTGATTTTAATTATGAAATTTTGTTCATAGGGATTAATAGGAAATTGAAAGTAAAATTTATAACCAATTCTAAATTGAGGATTTTACGCTATGTAAGCCCTACTCTTCTCAGTTACATAAATACTATTACCTGTTTACTCAGACATTTTTCAGGTGATTATTGTATACAGGATGTTGAACTGGGTCAAAATATCATTATCTCATGTCAGTCTTTTCCAAATGGACAAGCTGCTTTGTGTGAATGTGTTAGCTGAGGGAGAAATTCTATTAGCGTGAACTTTAGGACAGAGAAATGTAACTTTTGTCACCAATATTTTTAAGTGCCTTCTTTGAACAACGCCCTCAGCTATGAGATAGGGTGCTTCTTCCAAGGAACTTTCATTTTTCCTAAGTAAAAGTTTGGCTTAAAAAAAAATTTAAATATTCTTTGAGTAATTACTATCTAATTTCTTTATAGATATGTATCATTCAAGAATACACACTGCTATATATAAAATAGATAATCAACAAGGACTACTGTATAGCACAGGGAACTCTACTCAATACTCTATAATAACCTGTATGGGAAAAGAATCTGAAAAAGAATAGATATATGAGTATGTATAACTAAATCACTTTGCTGTACACCTGAAACTAACACAACATGGTAAATCAACTCTACTCCAATATGAAATAAAAAATTAAATAAATAAAAAAAGAATATGTGTTTTGATGACAGATTAAGAAACTGATCTCTGGTGCGTGCCCTAAAATTAAGAAAAACTGTGAAGCCGATTTGAATTCTTCCTACATTGTATCAATCTCACCTCTGCTTGAGTCAGAGTTCTTCCTACCCCTTATGCCAAAGATTATACTCTTCAATCTAACATTCTTATTTCCTTAATATATAAAATCATTGTTATTTTTAAATTCAGGTGCTGGTGGACAAAAGAAGATTTGAGGCTTCTCAGTGTTCCTCCCAGAAAACTGGCAGCACAAGGGGAACTAGCCAGGAAATGTTTTGATGTGTGGTGCTCTCTACCTGTTACACACACATGAACTCAGGCCAGATGCAGACCTTGTATACTAGTAGCCATTTATAGGTTGAGCCCTGAATGACGGAATGGCCCATCAATACCTCATCTGATATGGTTAAAAGGAAGAATTCTCATGTTATTTTTGTCATTGTCATGGCTCAGTTGAATCTCTAGATTAGAAAATATTCTGCCATTGTTCAGTACTTGATGTTCATGTTGATCAGAAACAACCTGTTTGACACGATTATACTCACTCTGA
This sequence comes from Lipotes vexillifer, assembly GCF_000442215.2. Taxonomy (NCBI): domain Eukaryota; kingdom Metazoa; phylum Chordata; class Mammalia; order Artiodactyla; family Lipotidae; genus Lipotes; species Lipotes vexillifer. The sequence continues at coordinate 4,326 of NW_006781664.1, forward strand.
AGAAGGGGGACCATTTGCTTCCCCCAATGATGAAGCATGTTGGAGGGATCTAACCAAATTAACTTCTAACTGCATTTTTCCTGGTGACATTTATAAATATAAGGGTCACTGTGAAGAAGTAGGAGGCTAGGACAAGCTGTCGTAGGTGGTGATGGAGGGCTCCCTGTAATCAGGAGTAAAGAATTACATGGAAATGTTAGACAAATAAAACTGCATTTGTGACTTAACTCCTTGGACCCGTTCTATTTCCCATGTGTGTGCTTCACACATGTAAAGTTTTAGTTACAATATTCTTTATACTAGACTGATTCATCATGAATGGAACTAACTAACCTTTCAAGCACTAACCTTGAAATGGTTCATAAAAATTCACTTCGTCTGGATGAAGACCTCTGTTTTCTTTGCTCAAATTTGTTTTTAAACAGCTGTCCAGCCAGTATATATCTTCATCATGATCTTTTTCTTATCTGCCACATCTCTCGCTCCTACATAAAGTTTTCTCCGTATTTTTACCAGCCAAATTGCTTTGGAATTGTACCCTAGACAGGTCATGTATTCCTTAGTAGATTTGAAATTCCACAAAGATGTGGACTGTGCCCCACTCTCTGCTCCCCATCCCAGAGAGTTGTTCTCAGTGCAATATTACACACACCAATCCAGTTGGCTCCAGGTTTTGAACCAATTTAGTAAAGCAACAAGAAATCAATTAGAAATGTATTTTCATTACCATCAGGCAAATGTTTGAGATAATATGGTACCCATATTTCTGGGTGCTTTGAAATGGCAGGTAAAGGAGAATATTTGGGAGATTTCTCATTGCTTAACATGTCACTCTGTTTTTGACAAAAGAAATCACTCCTGTTGAGCTAATTAGCAAGGTAGCTTTGCATATCTTAGAGGTAATCTATTTCTTTTTTCTGTTTCAGCTGCACTTATTATTTCCACACTTTCCCCCCAGAAACCTGTGAACTAAACAAAAAGCTCTTTAACTGAAGTCAGAGGTCATAGAAGTTTGTAGGGTGGTAGGTGGACTGTACATCACCATGTCATTCAGTTGTTCCTAGTGGCATTTCTTCTGGTGCCAGGACAGAAACAGACCTATCAGAAAGCATCTCGAGCAACACTGTCTTTTTGGTTGCTTTATTCTGAGAACATTTCAAAGCCACAAGCTGGAGAAACAAATGCTTCCCTTTTCCTGGGGTGGGCGGGGGGCGGGCGGGTGGTAGGGAGGCAGTTGAAGACTTGATATTTATACATTCATGGATTCAACCTTGCAATAATAGCATCTTTTCACTTGGGGAACACTTTTGATAAAAGGAAAAGGAGTGGTTCAATGCTAAATTAGTTTGTGGTTTCTTTAGGGGTGCTTTGGACCCTCTTAAATTTATGTAGCTACTTGCTATAGCAATTTTTGGGAAGGAAGCACTAACCTTGAAATGGTTCATAAAAATTCACTTTGGATGAAGACCTCTGTTTTCTTTGCTCAAATTTGTTTTTAAATAGCTGTCCAGCCAGTATATATCTTTTCAGTCACTATATCCTCATTTTCTGTACATCGCTCCATTGTAATATATCAGTTTCTAGTCAGTTGAATGCCATTCAAATACAGTGAAGAAATATACCTTTAAGTTGAACACAAATATACTACAGGATTTTTGTGTTATTTGAAGCCACTGATCAAGTCCACATCTCTCCTCAGTTCTAAGGCATCTCCTCCTATTAGCATATACTAAAGAAATACAAATTAATTAATATGAAGGTCATATAAATCTCATAAACATCAATAATTTTTCATACTTTTAATAAAGAAAGAGAAAAGGTCAGCAGGGGCAGAAACATGGAGATCATGCCCACATTTTCTCATCTTTTTCTTTTCATCTTGAGAAGTTTGCCTCCCTAAAGCCAGAAATAGGAGGTGGCAAGGAGGTAACAGGAACTGTCCTGGGAGAAGCTGAGGCATCTAAACTGGTTCTGAACTTTATTTGGGTAGGAGTAACCACCACTGCTTTCACAATCACCAGTTCCACTCCTGTCTCTAGGGAAAGCGGCAAATTCACAACAATAGTTTAAAAAAATTTCTCCTTTCTTTCCTTTTTTCTTCCTTCCTTCCTTCCTTCTTTTTTCCTCTCTCTTTTTTTGTTCTTACCTTCTTACAATCTTTTGCCTTTTGTATGATTCCCTCCGGCTGCACAGAATCTTCCACCTCATACATTCCCTTCTTCCTGGCTTGTTAATACCTCCTTCCCCTGCGTCATCTTTGTTTAATGGACTGCAGAACTTATATAGGGGAGACTTTTGTAAGCTAGACTCTCATCCATGTGGGCTAGTGTTTGTCTCTTTTTTCCCAACCTCTTCTATTTAATTTCCTAGAGAGTGAAATAACTAGAGTTAGCAATGCAGCACTCCCAGACCTCACTTTTGGGATTAATGTATGCCACCATGGAGCTGCTTATTCCATGGAGAAATCGCCTCAGTTGACATGGTCTCAAAATTTGGAAATTATCAAATAATAAAAGTTCTCCTGGGACTTCCCTGGCAGTGCAGTGGTTAAGAATCCGCCTGCCAATGTAGGGGACACTGGTTTGATGCCTGGTCTGGGAAGATCCCACATGCCACGGAGCAACTAAGCCCGTGTGCCACAACTACTGAG
>NW_006781667.1:0-1410 GCF_000442215.2 Lipotes vexillifer
CACGAACCCGCGTCCCCTGCATCGGCAGGCGGACTCTCAACCATTGCACCACCAGGGAAGCCCGATTTTAAGTAATTTTTAAATTAAATATTATGTCTCAGTGTCTGTAGGTCAAATTTAAGTCTTCTATTCCACACAGACAATATATTAAAGAAGAAAAGTTATCAAAAGTGATTGGTTAGAAAGCTGTGAATTACAGTGTTTCTATGATTTGCTAAGTCATCCCTCCAGGTACTTAAAGATTATCAGCTAAAAAGCAAGAATTTTCCTTTATGGAGAAGGATAAAGTATACTTTTTATAAGAAGATATACTGTGGCATTGGCTCAAAACACTGAAAAAGTCAGAGCTAAATTTCCCCAGGAAAGGAAATATTCAAATTAGAAATGAAATCATTTAAAATATCAAATATCAAAACTCTCTTAGAGACAGGAAAATAATATGTGCCCTTTACATATCCTTCTTATAGTATGTGATATATTTTATAGAATAATTTTTCCAACATTTCTGCCAATAATTGACATGCACAGGATAATCTGATCATGTTCCTGCTACTAGATCTTGAATTCATCGTACTTAACAAATACTCTAATGGCTGTTAATTTTTAAATTCTGACTCTGCATAGGAATCCCACTGGTAACTTTTCTTATTAATACATTTTCATTTTCCACTTATATACCCAGGCATCCCTCTCCAAAATATAGTAAAAATATTCCAAGAATTTTTGGAGAAAATATTCTTTGATCATAGGTATCTTAAGTGGAAGAAACATACGTACATTATTAATGATCACAATGTAATTAAACCAAAACCATTTACACTTTTAATTTGAAGTTGTATTGCTTCATAATTAACCCAAATAGAGAATAAGATAATTAATTTTTCAGGGAACAATTTCACTGCATACAGTTAAATATCAACTAATATGTGTATTAAATTGCCAGTAGTGTTTTGAAAAATTAATTTTCTCCCAAACTTTCAGAGCAGCTGAAATTTTGTCAGTGTCGTCTTGACGTCAAGTAATTCACAAGTAAGACACAGGGTGAATTTAATTACAATAATCACTAAGAATATAATTATGGTTCTATTTAACTTTTCTTATGAGCATTCCATCCTAATTTTTATGATATAACCCAAACACCCTCCATATACCACTAATTTTTTCTAGCTATAAAATAGTGATTCTCAACATATCATTCTGGGAGATACATGAAAACATCTCATTCTTTAAAAGATACAGAATCTGTCGTATTTGAAGAATATAACTAGTTTATCTAGTAATATTAATAAAAATCAACTATGTGTGAATTTTAAGTTAAATATCGCATCCTTTAAAAATAAAGGACAGGGGCTTCCCTGGTGGCGCAGTAGTTGAGAGTCCGCCTGCCGATGCAGGGGACACGGGCTCGTG
>NW_006781668.1:0-299 GCF_000442215.2 Lipotes vexillifer
TTTAGTTTTAGCGTACGGGTTAGGATTAGGGCACTTGTTAGATTATGACCTCGGCTAAGGGTGAGGGTTAGGGCTAGCATTAGGTTTAGCGTTAGGGAACAGGCAAGGTTTATGGTTCAGGTTAGGGTACGACAATATTTGAGGGTTAGCGTACATGTTAGAGCACGGGTTAGTGTTAGCGTGCAGGGTAGCATTTGGGCACGGTTTAGGTTAAGGCTTCGGGTAAGCTTTAGGAGGAGGGTTCGAGTTAGGGTTAGGTAACTGGGACGTTTTAGGGTACAGGTTAGTGTACGACAACG
>NW_006781669.1:0-1832 GCF_000442215.2 Lipotes vexillifer
AGCCATGGCCGCTGAGCCTGCGCATCTGGAGCCTGTGCTCCGCAATGGGAGAGGCCACAGCAGAGAGAGGCCCGCGTACCACAAAAAAATAGAAAATGATTTCACAGTTCCCCAGGGTCAAGGCAGGAATATACAAATCAGAGAGTGAAAGAAAATTGCATTTAAATATAGAATGTATTGAGAATTTTTACCTTTATTTCAAGCTTCATGTGAGTCATTAAATTATAATTTTGCTGGGCAGATATACATGATATAATTTGTTATGTAAGAGATAACTAACTTGAAAGATTTGTGCAAAACAAAATTTGTAAAATAGGGAATATAGTTTGGGACTTTGAAAATTATAATTAGTTTTCAATGGAAATAAAATATGTGGTTTCCTTTAGAAAGTAAAAACTTAATATAATTTACAGATTACTCCTGTAACGAGTCCATTTACAATGAATATAAGTTGTTACTCTATTTTCATAATGAACAAATGAGGTTTTAATGAATCACACTTTAACATTCTACAGAAATATGGGACAATAGAGAATTGAATATTCCCTTTGATAGAATTAAACTGAAATATCCTTTATGAAAACTTTTAGGTTTTAGCATGCAGATTTCAAAAAAAGTCTATTTTTTAATTACCTTTTAAAATATATCCTTCATTAAATTTGTTTGAAGGTTGGTTAACTGTCATGGAAAAGTAAGCTACGTCCAATGAAAAAAGCTAGTACATTTGGTGATATTGCAAATTAAAAGGAAAAGTATATATCTTTAATCACAGAGCAGGGTCAACAATATTTCTATAGACAATAGTGATAGTTTGGTATCACATTGGTCTTACATTTTATGTCGTATGATTCATCCATCCATTCAACAAATGTTTATTGAGTGTTTTCTATATGCCACCTGTATGCTAGGTACTGTGCTTTAAGAATCATATCTGAGGATTAGAGGTCAGTTTGTAAAGTGATCCTCAGGGCATTCCCATAGCTTAGGGAAGTTAGGTGTATACCACGATGCCCTAGTGAAGATCAAACTTGTGCTTATTTTATTCAACTCTATAGAGAGGTGCCAGGAAGTTTTCTCCATCAGAAGGGAGTAAAATTCCCTTTTGATGAACTGAAGATAATTTCTGATCTCACTTCTAGCCCATCTGTACTCCCTCAGAAGCATAGCACGTATGGAAAAGGGCAAAATGGTAGCTGTATTGACTGGAAATGTACTGTTGTGGTATTTTTTTTGGTGTATGATGCTAAAAAGATAAGTTTCTAGACAGCAGAGAGAAAGGGGATAGGGAGGATGGTATGGTCTTAGAGTCCTTACAGTTACAGTAGCCTAAGTCCTCGTCTCATGGGGGTGGTGTGTGCACTCAAGGGAAGACAGCTGTACACAGCCCTGAAGCCACTGCCCTTGACAGACCACAGCATTCTGGTGGCCCAGTGGTTCTCAACTGGGAATGATTTTGCACTCCCCTCCCCCACAGGGACACTTATTAATATCTGGAGACATTTTTGATTGTCATGACTGGAAGGAGTGTTGTTACTGGCAAGAAGTGGATAGAGACCAGGGTTGCTGCTAAACATCCTACAGTTTACAGGGCAGCCCTCAGAACAATGAATTGTCCAATTCAATATGTCAATAGTGTGAAGGTTGAAAAACCGTGTTGTAACCTTAGGGCTTAGCGTAGTGCCTTGTACACAAGATACACTCAGTGAATGCTTATTGCCTGCATCAGTGAATGTGTGAGTGAGCAAGTGACTAAACTACCTAACTTAAGAAACTGATTACTCTGTCAAGTCAGTATTGTACTCAACTCCATGTGCAGTTTTTACCGGTGTAGG
>NW_006781671.1:0-232 GCF_000442215.2 Lipotes vexillifer
TCTTAACAAAACATGTCAAATGTCTGTTTTCTGTGCCAAGATCTTTACCCTGTGGTGCCTTTGTTCTATGGAGCCATGCCTTTCAAAGTATCTGTACCTGTGTCTCTTGACTTTATCATAATGCTTGCATATAAGTAATGATCAATTATCAGTTTAAAAACAATGGATATAAGAAGCAAATTATTGTTCCAGTGATTTCCAGTTACACCAACTTTGTGTAATATACTGTGGT
>NW_006781672.1:0-3662 GCF_000442215.2 Lipotes vexillifer
AATGCAAATCAAAACTACAATGGGGTATCACCTCACACTGGTCAGAATGGCCATCATCAAAAATCTATTGATACAAACAATAAATGCTGGAGAGGGCATGGAGAAAAGGGAATCCTCCTACACTCTTGGTGGGAATGTAAATTGGTAGAGCCACTGTGAAGAACAATATGGAGGTTCCTTAAAAAAATAAAAATAGAGCTACTATATGACCCAGCAATACCACTCCTAGGCATATATCCAGAGAAAACCATAATTTGAAAGGATGTGTGCACCATGATGTTCATTGCAGCTCTATTACAATAGCCGGGACGTGGAAGCAACCTAAATGTCCATTGACAGAGGAGTAGATAAAGAAGATGTGGTACATATATACAATGGAATATTAGTCAGCCATAAAGAAGAACGAATTAGTGCCACTTGCAGAGATGTGGATGGATCTAGAGACTCTCATACAGAATGAAGTAAGGCAGAAAAAGAAAAACAAATATCGTATAATATCTCTTTTATGTAGAATCTAGAAAAATGCTAGAGATGAACTCATTTGCAAAGCAGATATAGAGTCACAGATGTAGAGAACAAACATGGTTACCAAGGTGGGGAGGGGGGATGGCATGTATTGGGAGATTGGGATTGACATATATACATAACTATGTATAAAATAGATAACTAATGAGAACCTACTGTACAGCACAGGAAACTCTACTCAGTCCTCTGTGGTGAACTAAATGGGAAGGAAATCTAAAAAAGAGTGGATATATGCATACGTATGACTTATTCACTTGCTGTTAGCAAGATGCTAACACAACATTGTAAAGCAGCTATACTCCAATAAAAATTAATTTAAAATTAACTTAAAAATACACACCAAATACAAAAAAAAGGTAGGTATGTACATTGTTTTTTAAACATAATGCTATTGCACACTTGATAAACTACAGTAGAGTGTAGACATAACTTTTATATGAACTGGGAAACAAAAATGTTCATGTGACTTACTCTATTGTGATATTTGCTTTATTGCAGTGGTCTGGAACTGAACCCACAATATCTCCGAGGTCCACCACCATATTCAAATATCTTTGAAAACCACTTAAGTCGCTCATGAAGTATAGTCTTCCATATGCATAGACACGTATAGTAATGTGCATGTGTCAGTATATAATGTATAGCATCTATTTTAAAATATATGTGCAAAATAGAACTTTAGGCCACTATTTAAATTGCCATTTTTCTTTTAATTTTTCTGAAGTCAGGTAGTTGAATTTACATAAGGTGACAGTACCAGAGCAACTGTGTGACTCCACAGTGGTATACACAATGCTCCAAAGAACTTTGATCCACTCCAGTGGATTGGCAGGTGCCTCACTAGCCCCAGTTCTGCATCCTGCCCACCCCACCCCCAATACATGCCCTTTGCCCCTTTGAGGGGCAAAGGTGGAGGGAGCTTCAACTGCCCAGTGACTTTGTGCTCAGCCATGTGACTTCCTTTGGCCAGTGAAATGTGGGTGACAGTGTGCCACCGCTGATCCCAGGCCTTAAGAGGCATCATATGCTCCTTCTTGCTCTTTCATGACACTGCCTTCACAATAAGGCAAGTTCTAGAAGGATACAGGTGGAGCAGCCCTAAGCCTGACCCACAGAGGGGAGCCAAGCTCAGCTGGACCACAGCTTGCAGCAGAGCTGCCTGGTTGAGCCCAGCCCAGGTCAGCCAATGTCCAGCTGACCTGCAGAATCAGAAGTTAGTATAAATAATGTAACCTACCAAATCTTGGTGTAAGTTGTTATGCAGCAATAACTAACTGATACAGTGGGCATTTCTCATCAGCCCCTTTTTCTATTTCAGAAAGTTCAGGTCACATCTTGCCAAATTTCAACAGCCTCCCACCCCACCCTAGGAAATCTATTTTTATTTCTATTCATAGTTTCTCTCCTCTCTGACCAACACCAAGGAATTTTTAAATTGCCAATTTGATGTGCAAATAAATGATCTCCCTCTTTTTGCATTTCTTTTATTATAAGTGAGGATGAACATTTTTAAAATATATGTTTACTAGTGTATTGACTCTCTTTTGTGACTTGATGGTTTGTATTCCTGGGGTTTGAAATAATTCACCTCTGATTACCCTGCCACTGAAGAAAACTGAAGAGTGTTTGAATGAATGAATTCCTTGAGTTCTGAGGCCCTCCTCAGTCTCATAGGCTTAGAACAACCCTATCAGGTGAGTGCTATTTGTGTACAATTTTAATAATGCAGTTTCCTATGTTGCAAAAATACAAATTTTCTGAAAGCCTCCTGAGGCCAGCATGGTGCAAATGAAATAGTATTCAGAACTAGAAGAACTGGAGATGAGTTCTAATGACCAAAGGAAAGTCATTTTATTTCTCTCAGCCTCAGTTTTTCCATCTGTAAAATGGAGATAATAATAGAACATCCCACTCAATGTTGCTGTGAAGAATAAGTAAGGTCATGGGTCACCAACACAAAAATATAATGCAGCTAGCATGATGCATACCCTGAAGTAGGCCCTTAAAATATCAGATTCTGCACTGAGTTTTCCTTCCTTTCATAGATGGGCCAAAGGGATTAAGAGAAAGGAAAGATGTCTCTGGAGTGAGAGCCATCAGGGAAGGTTTCCTGAAGAAAAGTACAATTTGAGCTGGGTGTTAAAGGGTGGGGAGGATTCTGGAGTAGTGGATGGAAGAAGGGATGATATTCTGGGTGTGGAGACATGGTAAGAACAGGCTTGGAGTCAGGAGCTGTTCTAATAAATGTTGCTGTTAGTCAGTACCCAGTGTATGCCAAGAGCACACAAGCTAATCCACATAAGGTAATATTTTATTTTTGTTTTTATCATCATCATCATCATCATATTCCCATTTCACAGATGCGAAGCAGAAACTCAGAGAGGTTATGTGATGTCCCCAAAGCCACACAAGTGGTCATCGGTGCTGGCTTTGAATCTGATCCTAAGTCCCACCCTCTTTTAAGCAAACCATCTGTAGCAGCCATAGCAGTGCTTCTGGGTCTCTGGCTTCAAGAGAGAACCTGCTGTTCAGCTGTAGGAGTGCCCAGCTTCAGGGCAGCATCATACCAAATCCACCCCCACATCTAGGCCAAGGCCCTGCACTTCTGGCCAGGGGACTGAGTTGGGAGGAGGGACTAGGGCCTGGCTATTCTTGCCCAACATGGCACTCCTCTGAGGGGCCATCTTTGCTCCTGTCTCCCTGTAGAGGTGGCTGAGACTCTGTCATGGCTACATGTCGGTCTGAGACTCTGCCTCCACCTTGCATCTTTCACAGGCCTTCCTCGTAATAAACCTCTCCCACTCCCAGCTCCATATGTGTGGGCTTCTGGAGGACCCACAGACATACCATCCTGGTCCATCCTCTCCAAAAGCCTGATGCAGATGGGTGGGCCCTGAGGAGACCCACTGCCTGGTGCAGGGGGCTCAGTGGGGCAGTGTTGGGGGCGAGGGATGGCTGTGAAGGGTCTTGAAGGATCATAATAACCGAGACCAAGCATTTACCATGTGCCAGGCACCATTTAAGATGCTTTTTTTTTTTTGCGGTACGCGGGCCCCTCACTGCTGTGGCCTCTTCCGTTGTGGAGCACAGGCTCCAGATGCGCAGGCTCAGCAGCCATGGCTCACGGGCCCAGCCAC
>NW_006781673.1:0-1358 GCF_000442215.2 Lipotes vexillifer
CCACATGCCGTGGAGCGGCTGGGCCTGTGAGCCATGGCCGCTGAGCCTGCGCGTCTGGAGCCTCTGCTTCACAATGGGAGAGGCCACAACAGTGAGAGGCCCGTGTACCGCAAAAAAAAAAAAAAAATCAGGATGGGAACTTCCCTGGTAGTCGAATGGTAAAGAATCCACCTTCCAATGCAGGGGACGCAGGTTCAATCCCTGGTCAGGGAACTAAGGTCACACATGCTGTGGGGCAACTAAGCCCGCATGCCACAACTACTGAGCTCGTGCACCACAATTATTGAGCTCGTACGCCTCAACGAGAGAGCCCACACGCCACAAACTAAACAGCACATGTGCCCTGGAGCCCTCACGCCACAACTAGAGAGAGAAAACCTGCACGCCACAAGTAGAGATAAGCCCAAGAGCTGCAACGAAGAGACTGCGTGCCACAACGAAAGATCCCACATGCCTCAACAAAAGATCCTGTGCGCTGCAACTAAGACCCGATGCAGCCAATAAAATAAAATAAATAAATATTTTTAAAAATTAAATAAAAATCAGGATGAATAGATATTTGAAACTGTTGACATTATTAATCTCTGGCCTCATTTTATAGTTTCCCAGTCTTCCTTAGCATGGCCAGTTTCTTTTCGTTCTCATCAAATGAGGATCTGTGATGCAGATTCATCAGTCCATCCGATCTCTCTTCCTACATTCTCTGTTCAGGCACCATAGTATCCCCCAACCTTCCAGGTGTGTAGGCCGGAAACCTCAGAACCACTCGGGTCTTTCCTCCTGTTTCCCTTGAACACCTTGTGGCCACATCGTGTTGTTCAATGCACAGCATCTTTTGTATGTGCCCTGCCTTCCATTCCAGTCATCTCTGCCATCATTGAAAACCACAGCTGGTCTCTCCTTCTCTTTCTAATGGCCTCTTAACAGGTCTCCCTGCCTCTAAGCAGTATCTCTGTATAGGTATTTGACTGTTTGATGATCAGATGTACATGGGCTTAGAACTAGGAGAATAATAATAAAGAAATAGCTAATATCCCCATGAGGTAAACTAGTGTTTTTAAAATAGATTTAAAAGAAATGCTTGATTCCTCCACGGGTTCGATCCCTGGTCAGGGAAGATCCCACATGCTGAGGAGCAACTAAGCCCGTGTGCCACAATTACTGAGCCTGTGCTCGAGAGCCTAAAAGCCACAACTACTGAGCCCGCGTGCCACAGCTACTGAAGCCTGCATGCCTAGAGCCCATACTCTGCAACATGAGAAGCCACCGCAATGAGAAGACTGTGCACCACAATGAAGAGTAGCCCCTGCTCGCCACAACTAGAGAAAGCCTGTGCACAGCAATGAAGACCCAACGCA
>NW_006781674.1:0-2478 GCF_000442215.2 Lipotes vexillifer
AAGAGTGTAGATTTTGTAATTCTAAAGTCCAGGGTTTGTACTGTTTTCAAGCAGTGTGGCCCTGGGCAAAATTTTTTTTACCTTTCTTAGTCTCAGCTTCTACAAATAAAAAAAGCTCAGGGCAGGTGTGGGTTAAATGTTTTCCTTGCAGTGTTTCTACTGGGTTACATATGTGAAGTACCTGACTCCTTGTGAACACATAACACGTGCCAGCTTCCTTCCCAGCCTTGTATGGTCAGCATCTGTTTTAACACCAACTTGGGTTGTAGGAAGAGAAAATAATTCGCCGTGAAGATAACTGACTGATAATTGTCGGGAGAATTGTCAGTTGAAGCTAATTTAAGAATTTGTTTCCCTTCATCTTTAAAGAGTTGCAACACATATGTTATTTCTATATGTGTATAATTGATGAAATGTTTGCCATCTCTGTTATTCCTCTGTGACTCTATTTGATTAGTCTGGTTTTAAAAATCCAACTACATTTTTTAAAAAATCTGTACCGAATACCTATGGTACACCTCGCTGTAGGTGCTACAAAGACCCACACAGCAAACTCTGCCTTCTGGGAGTTTGTAAGAGGAAGGGAAAAACCTTAAGTTGTTTACAAAACAAAAAAAAGTTGAATTTGAAGGGTGTTATAATAGAAATATAAAATTGGGTGAGAAAGGATTTATTTTAACCAGGTGATCAGGGAGAGAATACTTTCTAGAGGAGATGGGAACTGGGTGTTAAAGACTGAGTAGAATCTTCGGCAGATAACGTTGGGCAGAAAGGAGGAGAAAGATCGAAGAGCCTGGGCCGAGGATCAGAGTTGGACAAGATCAACACCTGGGTGGTGATCGTCCAGCCAGTGGGGCAGGCATGTAAAAAGACAGAAGTAGAAAATAAAGGTAGAAGGATAAGAAGGAACATTTAGGGCTGGTTCATGGAGGGTCCTGAACGGTGTACTCACCTCTGGGGGTCAACAGGAAGGTTTGTGAGCGGTGGAATAAGCATGACCAAACCTGGATTTTTAAGCAACTAACTCTGCCAGCCATCAATTTAAAAGCCTTAAGAGATTAAATTACTGTATGTATTATATATATGTGTGTGCAATTACATGTATATACATATATATGTGTATATATATATAATGTTTGGCCATCGTATCTGAAAAGGAAGCTTAGTGCTCTAGCGTGAAGCAGACTAGAGATTTCAAAAGGTTACGTAGTGTCTGTGACTTCAACTACACATGCAGAGTCCACAAGACTCGAGTTATTTTCACTGTTGTGTAATAGGGTCAGTTTTGCTTTTAGCAGATTCTCCCAAGGAAGTGTGCTAAGTATTTTTCTAAAGCCCTTCCATTAAATACTGTTAGCAATAAATCATTGCTTCTGTGTTAAAGGTCAAAAATTTGCCCCCATAGAATTTCTTTACTATACTTCCTGGTATGTTTTGCTCTCCTGTAAACTTGTGTGTGCACGTGTGTGTATGTGTGTGAGTTAGCAATTGAGTAAAGATCAGAGGAGACTCAAGTTGAAATTCTCAAGTTATTTTGAGTCAAATGTTTATAAATATATTTTGGAAGTTATCACTAAAATACAGAAATATGTGTGTTATCTTTTTTGTTTACGGCTGAGTCTGTGTGTGTTAATTGGTATAAAAGGTGGAAGGCAGTTCTCAAACGTTCACATCAATATTTTTCCCCAAAAACCTACTTTCATATTTGCTGACTTGAATTATTTCATTCTTTGTTTAGTATTTGCATCTCCCCAAGGTACCCCACTCCCCAACATAGCCCCAAAGTTAAATTTCCTATATCTGGTCAGTTTACATATCTGAAAGTACTAAAATGAGAAATTAGCTTCTGTGTTACAGATATATGGAAGTTCAATGACAAGGACACACATTTTAGTTTTCAGTGTTCTTGAATAATCCTTTTGATAGTAAAGAAATACATTGTCACCTACAGTAAGCCCAGACCATTTAGCTCAGTCCACCACTGAAATGTTTCACAAAATTAATATCAGACACTTAATAGTATTTTGCTTGTATTTTTACCTTTGGCTTTTATGAGAAGTCAGTGTTAGAAACTTTTATAAGAATAGATGTCTCTATTTTTTGTGACACATTGATAAAGATGTTTTCCACTATATCAATGTCCAAGGTCATTTTCTCTTAGAATTTAGTTCTACTTTTCTTTAATAGAAATTATTTTTATTTTATATTAAATTCCTTTCTTTGTCCTGGCCACCAGGAAGCGCAAGCCTAAATTTAATACTGTGCTACAGTAACTATCTTTTTTTAGGTTTCTGGTACAGTTCTCTCCTCCATTCTTCTCTGTAGTCTCTGATTTTTTTTTTTTTTTTCAGATTTTAGTTGCAACAACCTTAATCAATGTGACTTTTACTTGTAATTCAAGTCAAATTCTTTTTTGAACATGTATATTTAAAATAAATAAAGCATATGGTTGAAAATAAACGTTTTTTTTTTTTTTGC
>NW_006781675.1:0-256 GCF_000442215.2 Lipotes vexillifer
CTCACTGGAGCTCTAGGGACAGTAGCACACACAATCTCATATGAAGTAATGTAGCAGTTATTCTATTCTCAGTCTTACTGATAAATGGATCATTTACACTTTCAACAGTAATTATTACACAAGAACACCTATGACTAATTTTCTCCTGACCCCTACGCAGAATTTGATTATCTCCACAGTAGCAGAAATCCAGTGAAGCCCCACTTGATTTAACAGAAGTAGAATCAAAACCTGTATATGTCTTCAATGTAGAAAA
>NW_006781676.1:0-209 GCF_000442215.2 Lipotes vexillifer
GTATAGTCATTTGGACAATATTGATTCTTCCAGTCCAAGAACATGGCATATCTCTCCATCTGTCTGTGTCATCTGTGATTTTTTTCATCAGTATATTTTTTCTTTTTATTGGAGTATAATTGTTTTACAATATTGGGTTAGCTTCAGCTCTACAACAAAGTGAATCAGCTATATTTATACATATATCCCCACCCCACCCCTCTAGTTCA
>NW_006781677.1:0-234 GCF_000442215.2 Lipotes vexillifer
GTTTGGACGAGCACATTGAACTCTAATTTCCACCAGCAAGAAGAATGAACCAAAGCCTCAGCAGGCCGGGCCTGAACCAGACTAGGCTCTGAAGTAATCCTGTGGGATGGCGGCCAGCTCACAAGAAAGCAAGGGGAGAAAAAGAGCTCAGGGCCACTGTATTTCACAAAGCTTCAGAGTTAGAGATGACAGCTTTCGTCCAAAAATATACTGAAGTTAGGCTGCGAAGAGAAC
>NW_006781679.1:0-2918 GCF_000442215.2 Lipotes vexillifer
AAACAAATTTACCAAATTTTCTTTTATGGATTTTGTGCTTTTGGTGTCATACCTAGTAAATCTCCTCTAACCCAAGATGACAAAGTTTATCTCCTATGTTTTCTTCTAGAAACTCCAGTTTTAATTTTCTTCTTTCATCTGGAAGGTATTGTCTCCTCGTTTTGCCTCTTTGTGTCTGTTTCTGTGTATTAGGCATATCAGCTGCATCTCCTGGTCTTGAAGGAATGGCTGTATATAGGTGTCTTGTGGGGCCAAGTGGTGAATCCCACCCCCAGTCACCAGAGCCAGGTGCTTCAGGGGCATCCCCTTGTGTGGGGTGCACGCACCTCCCTGCTGTGGTTGGGCCATGATTGCTGAGGGGGCACTGGTGGGCGGGGTTGGCCCCCAGGCCAGCTGACTGCAACTGCTATGGGCACACTGGTGCCCCATGGAGCAGGAGCCGCTTTGGAGGGGCTGGACGGGTTGGGCAGGGCTGGTCCTCAGGGGAATTCCAGGATGGGCCGCATGGTGTTAGCTAGGTTCATGGACAGTGATAGAAATGGTGCCTACCAGTACCAGGTCATCCAGGTGGAAGGAGAGTAAAAGAAAGATGGCAGCACTTCTGTCCCTGGAGAAAGTTCCGCCAGAGCCCTGCTCCTCCACAACCCCTACAATTAGTCATGAGTCTCCTTGTATGACCCAGTTGCTTTTCAAGCTGCTGCCTCTGCTGGAACTCAGAGCTAATGCATTGGTGCATGTGCCCTTCCTGAGTGGAGTCTTGGCTTACAGCAGCCCTCTGGCTCTCCTGGAGGTTAGCCTCTGCTGGTTTGCAAAGCCAGACGTTGTGAGGGCTCATCTTCCTGGTGTAGGTCCCCCCTGGGCGGGGGAGCCTGGACCCCTTGCTCCTCAGGGGCATGACCTGTGCCGTCACGATATCCCTCCTGCTGTGGGTTGCTACACTGGGGGGTGTGGGTTCTGACTAGACCGAGTCTCTGCGCATCCATCTCGAAGTGGCCTTTTCTTTATATCCCTAGTTGTTGAAAAGTCTCTCCTGGTAGTCTTCAGATTGTTCTCAGAGATGGTTGTTCCTTATGTAGCTGTAGTTTTGGTCCTGAGGCCTAAATATTGTTATGACTGTGAGTCAGTCTTTGACTTACTTGTCTCCCTAGCGTTACGCACTTGATAAAGGAAGAGGGATCAGACAACAGGGGCCTTTATTGTGCTGGTAGCATCCCAGGCGGGAGTGTCTCCTCCACCCTCCTCTCCACCCAAAGTTTAGTCATGATCTAAGGGTTAGTTCAGCACCTCTTTCTCTTACAGTAAAAATGTGATCCTGTCATTACCCTGCTCCCAGTGCTT
The DNA here is from genome assembly GCF_000442215.2 of Lipotes vexillifer. Classification (NCBI taxonomy): domain Eukaryota; kingdom Metazoa; phylum Chordata; class Mammalia; order Artiodactyla; family Lipotidae; genus Lipotes; species Lipotes vexillifer. Next base: position 1,339 of record NW_006781679.1, read on the forward strand.
TAAAGTCTTTTGCCATTAGAATAATTACCTGTTTCCATAAGGTGGCACAGAAGAACATTTATGCCTAACTCCGCCTGTATGTCCAACTTCATCTCTTGCCACTCCGAGCGTCAGAATGTAAGATTCTGAACCATCATGAATGAAAGGGGTGCTCTTCATTCGTGTTGGGATGGGAAGCAAATACTGCTGTGTACCCACTATGTCTTTGAATATGTTACTTCGTCTGCCGTGAATAATTTTGTCATCACCTATTCTCTGGCATAACCTAACATGCCATCTAAGAGTCAGCTCACCATTAACTCCACAGGTAAAGTTTTCCTTGAATTTCTCCCCCTTTAAGCTCCCTCCTGTGTACTCCCAAAATACTTTTCTCAGTCCTCCACATATCTGCCATGTCACTTGTCGCATTGTGTTCTAACTGCTCACTTTTCTCTTCGCTCCATAAAACTGTGAGCTCCTTAAGGGAAGTAATGGTCAAGTGTATCCAGTGTCTGCACATAGCATTTAGGACATGTGTGCAATGGAGGAACTCGTGTGCTTTTCAATATTTCATTTCACTTAACTGTACAAAGACTTTTAGTTGTGCCGGAAGTGTTTCATGTCATGAAAATCTTCTTAGGAAGACTCTCAATTCCATGAAGGGAATAAATGTTATACATACTTACTTGTAACTCTTACAGTACCTGTGTAGGGTCAAGAATATGAGTAGGAACTCAAAAATACTTTAAAATTCAACTCATACCACAACAGCAAATACAGAAATATAGAATTTCTAATTAAATCTACTTGACACAGCCATACACTAATATATTCATGCATGATATGGGGTATATAGTCTGAAGCCTGATAAATGCATTTTAACAGCTTTATTGAGGTATAAGTGACATATCATAAGCTGTACATATTTAAAGTGTATAATTTGATAAGTTTTGACGTAACTTGTGTAACTGTGAACCTGTTACTGCAGTCAAGATAGTGGATAAGTCCGTCACCCTCAGATGTTTCCTTCTGGCCCCTGTATAGTTCCTCCCTCACACCTGTCTCCGTCCCTCTCCCCCACACCCCCGCCCCAGCAACATCCCCAGGCAACCACTGACCTTTTTATAACTATAAATTAGTTCACATTTCCTAGAATTTTTATAAATGAAATCATAAACTATGTACTATTTTTTGGTTTCTTTTACTCAGTGTATTTATTTTAAGATTCATCAGTGTTGTTTCATGTGTCAGTAGTTCACTCTCTTTATTGTTGAGTAGTATTCCATTGTACGTATATACCACAATTTGTTTTTCCATTCACCCACTGAAGGGCGTTTGAGTTGTTTACAGCTTTTGGCTATTGTAAATAAACCTGCCATGGACATTCACATCCAAGTCTCTGTACAGACTTAGGCTTTCATTTCTCTTGGGTAGTAACTAGAAATGGAATGCCTGGGTGTATACTTCATTTATAAAGAAATGGCCGAACTGTTCCAAAGTGCTTCTACCATTTTATATCTCCATCACAAGTGTATGAAAACTCTGGTTATTCTACACCTTCACCAATACTTGGTATAGTCAGTCAGTTTAACGCTAGCCCT
>NW_006781681.1:0-317 GCF_000442215.2 Lipotes vexillifer
CTCCCTGGCCTGTCCTGCCTTTCTGGATTTTACACTTTTTTCAGATGTCCTTTTTGACCTGGGTTGGTGGAAGTGAGAGTTCATTTTAGTGCAGATTTCTATTGCAAGCTTGCTTGGTTGGCCAAAAAGGGCCTCTGAGTTTTTTTTTGAATATGTTCAGGAAAAAACGCATACGCCCTTTTTGGCCAACTGCATCCTGGTCAGCGTTCAGCCTATTTTCATAGGCTTTAAATGCATTTCCAAAGCACCTCCTTAAATCGGTTTCCTGCAATTCTGCCTCACTTTCAAGTTCTGTTCGCAGCCTTACTTCAATATAT
>NW_006781682.1:0-267 GCF_000442215.2 Lipotes vexillifer
CAGGCACCAGTCCCCTCCACCAGGAAGCCTACACAACCCACTGAACCAACCTTACCCACAGGGAGCAGACACCAAAAACAACAGGAATTACGAACCTGCAGCCTGTGAAAAGGAGACCCCAAACACAGTAAGTTCAGCAAAATGAGAGGACAGAGAAATACACAGCACATGAAGCAACAAGGTAAAAACCCACCAGACCAAACCAATGAAGAGGAAATAGGCAGTCTACCTGAAAAAGAATTCACAGTAATGATAGTAAAGATGATT
>NW_006781683.1:0-214 GCF_000442215.2 Lipotes vexillifer
ATCATCTCAATAGATGCAGAGAAAGCTTTCGACAAAATTCAACACCCATTTATGATAAAAAACACTGCAGAATGTAGGCACAGAGGGAACTTTCCTCAACATAATAAAGGCAGTATATGACAAACCCACAGCCAACATCATCCTCAATGGCGAAAAACTGAAAGCACTTCCACTAAGATCAGGAACAAGACAAGGTTGCCCACTCTCACCACTC
>NW_006781684.1:0-202 GCF_000442215.2 Lipotes vexillifer
TTTGAGCTTATTTTTGTGTATGGTGTTAGGGAGTGACCTAATCTCATACTTTTACATGTACCTCTCCAGTTATCCAAGAACCACTTATTGAAAAGGCTGTCCTTTCTCCACTGTACGTTCCTGCCACCTTTATCAAAGGTAAGGTGCCCATATGTGCATGGGTTTATCTCTGGGCTTTCTATCCTATTCCATTGATCTATCT
>NW_006781685.1:0-250 GCF_000442215.2 Lipotes vexillifer
ACTTCTGAATATCTCTTTGTAGCATACTGTATTTCCCCTTGATAGCAGCTTTATTCTTGAACTGCACTGATTTTTATTTTTATTTTATTTATTTATTTTTGTGATACGCGGACCTCTCACTGTTGTGGCCTCTCCCGTTGTGGAGCACAGGCTCCGGAGGTGCAGGCTCAGCGACTGTGGCTCACGGGCCCAGCCGCTCCACGGCATTTGGGATCCTCCCAGACTGGGGCATGAACCCGTGTCCCCTGCA
>NW_006781688.1:0-310 GCF_000442215.2 Lipotes vexillifer
CTGACTTATTTCATTTATCATAATGCCCTCTAAGCCCATCCATGTTGCTGCAAATGGCAAAATTTCATTATTTCTTTATGGCTAATATTCCACTGTGTATATATGTACCACATCTTCTTTTTCCATTTATCTATTGATGGACACTTAGTTTGCTACCATATTTTGGCAATTGTAAATAATACTGCTATGAATATTGGGGTACATATATCTTTTCTAATTAGTGTTTTTATGTTTTTCAAATATATACCTTTTGGATATATATGCTTCCCATATTTTCTTCCCACAGGAAGATGTGGGCCAATGATACTAA
>NW_006781691.1:0-6040 GCF_000442215.2 Lipotes vexillifer
GGGGGTTTTTTTTTTTTTTTTTTTTTTTTTAGCATCTTTATTGGGGTATAATTGCTTTACGATGGTGTGTTGAAGAGTGGTTATTTTTTACCTAATATACAATCAGACACCCTCAAGGACTTCCAGCCTCCCTTGGGAAATTTCCTGGAATCTCAGTAGGAGGAGGACCTCTGTCTTGTGTCATTAGCTGACTGCAATAGTCAAGTGCAAAGAGACATCCTACCAGCAGACAAGAGACATCCCATCAGCGCAGACAGAGAGGTGGATTCAGCCCTCCGGCTTGGAATGTTCCAGTTCCTTCCCCGGATTCCTCCTCCCCTCTCTCTTCTGTCCTCTGCTTCCTCCAGACTCTTTCTTGCTTTGGGTTCTTAGACATAATTAAGGTTTTCTGGGAAGCTGTCAGAGCTTCAGAACATCTCTGTGAGCTTTTAGAAATGGCCTCTGGTTTGTTGTTTATTATCATGTTGTTCCAAATACGTCAAGGTCTCTTTCTCACGTGGGAAAGAAACACACTCAGCTTCCAGGTGTCGGAACGCAGAGTGCTCAGTGGACCAGGCCGCTGGGTCCTTCAGCCCCATCTTTGGCGGGAGGCAGCGTAGTCTCGCTGGCTGGTGTGGGACCCTCCCTCTTTCTGCCCACCGCTGCAGCTCTGTCAAGCCCTAATTATGCTGGGTGTGGGGAGTGCTGAGGGTGTGTCTGCCTTCCCTCCCCCCGCAGGGGAGCACTGAGGAGTGGGATCGGGGCCAGCCCTGGAAGAGACGAAATCTTGGATGTGATGGTTCTCCCATCTCCTAGTCTCTGTCTGTAAGACATTTTCTCATTGCCTTAATGCTCTGGTTCTCACACTTAGTGTGTGCATTGAAATCATCCTGGAATTTATTAAAAATGCAGATTCCTGGCCCTTCCCTCAGACCCATTGAATTAATTTCTGGGAGTGGGCGGCCAGGAACCTGCCTTTGAACAACTTCCTACTCACATCCCATCCCTCTCCAAGCGATTCTGATGAGGGTGGCCTACAGTTCACCCTTAGAGCCACGCCAGCCTAGTGGGCCCCTCTGCCAGGGTCCCCAGCACACCCGCGAGCCCCCTGCCCTGAGTCCCCACATCAGCAGCCTCCTCCCCCGGCCCCGCGCATGGGGCCCTCCGACCTTTGCTCCTCTCCACGAGTCTCCGCTTCTCGTCGTCTTCTCTTCTGTCCCCTTAGGAGGCAGCTGCCATGTGGGGACCTCTCCTGTGCTTCTCTGTGACCCCTTTTTCCTTTGCATTGTGACCTGAATTCATGAGGTGTGAGCTTGCAGCATGATTTCTTTCTAAACCAATCTTTTTTCACCCCTTGAAACATTAGACTTCCCCGTGACCTTGAGTGTCAGGGAGGATGGTTTTTCTTTTCCTGCCTGTGTTCTGGGCGTCCCTTGACACTGTTCTCTTGCGGGTCCCTGGAGCAGGAACGGTTTTCGAATTTTCAGCATTAATTGTGTGAGCTTTTTTTCCCCTTAACCCCTCCTCCTGATGAAATCCTCTTCCTTGCCTTCTGCAGTGAGGCTTTCCTTGGCTGGCTTTGTCAGTCGGGCTTCCGATGGGTGAGCGTCCTCAAGGTACTTGCTGGTGTTCCCTGTGGGCAGAGTAAACCGCCGCACAGAGCCCAGGCCCGTGGCCCTCACGGTGTGGGCTGTCCATGCCCTGCAGCCTGCCGGGCCCCGGGAGACCTGAGATCTTACCCCGGTGCGTTTCAGCCTCATGCTGTCTGTCTGCACACTTTCTCCAGCCCCACTTTGTCATGCTGCCCCTGGGTCTTAAGGTTTAAACAATGAATATTCGAACCAAAATTGACCAGAAAGTCTTCTGCTTGATTCCATCAGTGAGGGTGTTGAGACCCATGGAAGTGAGCTCATTGTGCAGGGTCACAGGACACTCTGTGGGAATCTGGGGGCTGGGGAGAATTCGTCAGCTCTCAGAATTTAAAGTGCACACCCCTCGACCCAGCAGCTCCATTTTGAGGAATTCATTGCAAGGAAAGCTTTACACGCGTGAGCGAGAAGAAGGGTATGAGACTGCGGATGTGGCATTATTTGACTCGGGATCAATAAAAGATGGGTGAAATAGATCATGGCTCCTTCCAGACATGCAGCAGCGGTAAAGAATGAGGCTGGTCTGTCTGTGCCATGGGGTGCATTTGTCAGCGCTGGTTGTGGAGGGAAAGGTAACTATGCCACGTGTGCCACTTACGGTTTATGAAGATCAAAACCTGCACGAGTACACCAGTATGTGTATCTGTATATGTAAATACACAGGAAACTATACATCCTGGAAGAATAATCCTGTGACAATAGTGGGAGCAGTGGGATTTTGGGGGAAGGAGGGTGAGCCTTGGTAAAGGATGCCCTGGACTTTCTATGCTCTGTACTTAGGTATTTCAATTTTTTGTTGAGATATTATTTGTATATCGTACGATTCGCCTGTTTTAAGTGCACAATTCAGTGTTTTTTAAAGTGTATTCACCAAGTTGTGTAGCCATCACTGCTCTATCGCTCCGTTTTCATCGCCCTGAAAAGAAACCCTGTACCTGTTAGCAGTCAGTCCCCAGCCCCTTTTCCCCAGCCTACGGCAACTAAGAAATTACTTTCTGTTTCTATTGATTTCCCTCTTCTGGCATTTCATATAAATGGAATAATACTATATGTGGCCTTTTGCACCTGGGTTCTTTTACTTAGTATAACGTTTTCAAGATTCATCCACGTGTGGCATCTGTCAGCACTTCGTTCTTTAAAAAAGATCAAAACTTTTTTTAAATTGTGGTAAAATACATATAACATATAATTGACCATCTGTTTTGAAATGTACAGTTTGGTGGTATTAAGCACATTCATACTGCTATGTAACCATCACCACCATCCATCTCCAGAGCTCTTTCTATCTTACAAAACTGAAACTCTTCCGTTAAACAGTAACTCCCCATTCCTCCCTCCCCTCAGCCCCTGGCAACCACCATTCTCCTTTCTGTCTCTATGAATTTGACTGCTCTAGGTCCTTCATATAAGTGGATTCATACAGTGTTTGCCCTTTTGTGATGGGCTTACTTCACATAGCATAATGTCCTCAAGGTTCCTCCATGTTGTAGCATGGGTCAGAATTTCCTGCCCTTTGACTATTCACTCTACAGACCACATTGTGTTTATTCATTCAGCCCTGGACACTAGGGCTGCTTCCTTCCACCTTCTGAACATTTGGAGACAAGTTTTTTGGTATATTTTCAGTTCTCTTGGGTTGAATTTTTTTTAAACTACAAACTTGTGCTCATGTGTTGCTTTTGAATTTATAATGAAATGGGGAAGAGAAAATAAGGAGTCACATCCACGATATCAAGGTTTCCTGCGTTGTTGTTTTTTTTTTCTGGGACGTGGCACCGCATGGGGGAAAAAATCCCAACATCCCGGAGGGGAACAAACCCGAGTTGTCTGGGGCGGCTCAGCCTCTGCCTCTGTGCGTCTGTGCCAGGCCAGAGCCCCCACACTGGAGCTCCTGGGCAGAGGTTGTGGCATCGTGGTTCAGATAGCAGCCTCAGGACGCGAAGGCGGGTGCCACGTGCCAGTGCACGTGAGGTGCTCACCGTAGTGCCAGTGCCTGGGAAGCATCCAGTAAGTATTAACTGTCACTGTTATTGTCTTCTCCTCTGGGCCAGTCGCCCAATTCCTGAAGAGTTACACAGGCCAAGTGAGAGAGTGAGTGGGCGCACACCTTGGCGAGAGTGCAAACTGTCTAGAAATGTAACGGATTATCTCTGACTTGTCGGCTGGGTTGGATTTATACCCTGTTAATGGCCCAGTGGTATGGTGTATGTACAACAGGGGCATGAAGATATTAAAATGGATTATTTTTCCTGCAGTGAACATGTGTTGCTTTTATAATTTGAGAAAATAAACTTGTGAAAGGAACAAAGAGAAAACATGACCACAAGTTCCGAGAACCACGCTAAACGAGCCTCGTCAGCTGGACGGCATCTGCAGTAAGAGTGGCAGATCTCTGCTGACTGATTTTCTTGGTAGGTTGATACATTCAGACTCCAAGAGGTGTCTCTCCGCCCGGAATTATCGAGAATCTGATTTATACCACATTGGATTCTGGATGTGTTGTGGGTTCAGAGAAACAGGATGGAGCCTTTGCCTTTTAGGAGCTTCTAGTCTGGGTAGACGGTCAAGGTCACCATCTCATGTTCTGTTAATTACCTGAGAGCTCCCACCACCATCGCCCTGTATGCAGCATGTTTTCTGCTCCAGGCCTCTGCTAGCCGCTTCATCTCTTTTCTCTGGGAATCCTCGACTGTTGCCCTGCAGGGTGGGTGTGATTATCCCCTCTTTACCAAGCAGGAGACTGGGCTCAGGGCAGCTGAGGACCTTGCAGAAAGGGGCCCAGCTGGCATGCGAACCCAGGTCAAGCTCTATGCCTTTTGCACTGTTGTGTTCTTCTCCTGTTGACACATTGCCTTTTTTTAAACTGCCCCACATTTGCCGGTGGGATGGTGCAGAATCCTAGGGACCGAGGCAGTTCAGAGAAATCTTCCACGTGGGCTTTTGAAATTCCAAGAGCCTCTTCTTAAGGGCAGGTTGTACAGTGATTTCCTAAGGAAGGTTCGATGCCCGTAAACCCAGGGCTTACAGATGAACAATTCCTGCCTCTGTTAAATGTGGCATTGCTGCTGTAAGAATGAATTGCAGAAGTTACACGTGCTTGTTGTTCCGAATAAAATGATTCAGAGGTTTAGAATGAAAACACTGATTGTTATCTGCTGCTCTCCACACCCAGGTGACCGGGGTTAATAGTTCCGGTTGGCCCTGTGTCCTTGCTCAGACGACCAGGTAGACATCCAGCTCGTGCCTTTCCTCCTACCTCCCTCCCCTCTCCCTCCCGCCCAGATGGAACCACATTACACACATTTCTGCTACTAGTGGAATTCTTGAACCTAGATATATCTGTTTTGGAATGAACAGTTTTGTAAACAGCATTTGAAGCCGTCCGTGTCATTTTGTCCCGTTGCTGACAAGCTGACCCTCGTGGGTCTGTAGAGCGTGGTCAGGGCCAGAGTTCTGTTCAGCAAACACTTTTGCACCACTTAGATCACGGCAAGAAATCGCTCCGTCTGGCATGCCCAGCTGCTTGTTTTATTCCAGCAACAGAGTGGTTTTCACTCTCAAACTGCTTTTCACTTAGGGGGAGAAAGACATCTCTCAAGTTTCCATCAGAGCCTCTGCTAGGCTGCATCACATGAGCAGGTGAAAATGTGGTTGGCGAAGGGTGTGATGACAGTTCTGGTTTTATGCACCAGCCATTCCCAGCTGTCCCTGTGCATGTGTTATATATTTAGATGATCCCTTGGAAGAGAGATGTGGCATCTGCACAGGCGAGCAGATTTCTCTGGAAAGGCCTAGAGGAGATGGAAACTTCTAATGAAAAGACTTTCTGATTTGAAAAAGAAGGCAGGCTCTCACTTTATATTTGCCTTTAAAAAATGATCATATCTTTAGTGCTCGGAGCGAGAATATAAAGTAGCTTGTATTCTTTTGTTTAATCCTCACAAGAGGTATTATTATCCCCTTTTACAGATGAGGAAACTGAGGCTCAGAGACTTGAAGTCATGTGCCTACGATCTCACTCTGCTTAGTGACAGAGCTAAGGTTTGAATCCAGGGATGCACTTGTGTCTCTGTCCACACTTCTGTACCTCTGATCATGTATATAACTCTTTGTCTGTTAGAAAAACGGTATCCCTCTCGATCCCATGGTTCCCCGTCCTGTTCTTGGATAGATGTTGTTGGTGTGGATGTCACGTGCTAAGACATTGTTGGGTAACATTTTCTTAGCTTGGCTATCACGTGTCCCCTGATTTTAACCAGAGAATCATCTATCTGTGAGGTGACTGGGTGTATATCAAGTTTTTGGAGAATCAGGTTTCAGCTTTCTGGAGAGTTTGAAATTTATAGTTACCTGTGAGCAGGCAACCAAAAATGTGAGCACGTGTATGTGTGTGTGTGTGTGTGTGTGTGTGT
>NW_006781692.1:0-309 GCF_000442215.2 Lipotes vexillifer
GGGGCTGCCCTCTTTACAGGAACCTCATCCAGGGTACAGGATAAATATGCACGACAGCAAAAAGTGGATCAAAAAGTTGTGGCACTTACCTGCGATGGAATATCACTCAGCAATGAAATCAATATCATCAGGCCCGTAGCAGCATAATGAGTGGATTTAGGTACGATGATTCTAAGTGAAATAAGTCACAGAGAAACAGAAACATCATAAGATATCAAAAGTACAGGGAATGTAAACTTGGCTACACATGGATTGAATTACAAAACATAACAGAATCTCACATTTAGAAAACAAACTTTTGCTTGCACA
>NW_006781693.1:0-214 GCF_000442215.2 Lipotes vexillifer
CACCTCAATACTTAAGGCAAATGCTAACAGCCATAAAAGGGGAAATCAACAGTAACACAATAATAGTTGGGGACTTTAACATTCCACTTTCACCAATGGCCAGATCATCCAAAATGAAAATAAATTGGGAAACACAAGTTTTAAATGACAAATTAGACAAGATGGACTTAATTGATATTTATAGGACATTCCATCCAAAAACAACAGAATACAC
>NW_006781694.1:0-205 GCF_000442215.2 Lipotes vexillifer
ATCCGAACCAGAAACCTTACCCGAAGCCTTACCCTAACCTAGCCCTAATCCTAACCCGTAACCTAACACTAACCCATGCCCTAACAAGTACGCTAACCCTAAACCGTTGTCGTATCCTAACCAGTACCCTAAACCGTCCCCGTTCCTAAATTCTATCCCTACCCCTAAACCAAACCCAAACCCTTACCCGAAGCCTTACCCTAAC
>NW_006781695.1:0-11342 GCF_000442215.2 Lipotes vexillifer
GTGTACTGTTAAAATAATAACAATAATGAGACAAGTCTTCCCAATGCAGGTGGAATCCTGGGTCCCTATACTGAAAAGGGAAGCCAAAAAATGGCTATTTCAGTTGACATGAGAGTCACCTGACATTTGAAAAACTTCAAACCCACTTCACACACTCATGACACATTGTAAGAGCTTTCCCTGTGCCAAGCAGTTCTAAGTCCTAAGAATATCAAGTTAGAAAAGACATCATGTCTTACGGGGAGGAGAAACTGAAATGGGCAATGAATAAAAATTATCAGTGGTTAAAGAATTCAGTTTTTTTTGGGGGGGGGGCATGAACCCATGTCCCCTGCATTGGCAGGCGGACTCTCAACCGCTGCACCACCAGGGAAGCCTGTGGTCCTCAATTCTTTTCACTGTTTTTTCTTTATTCTGCTCTGCAGTAGTTATTTCCACTATTTTATCTTCCAGGTCACTTATCCACTCTTCTGCCTCAGTTACTCTGCCATTGATTCCTTGTAGAGAAGTTTTAATTTCATTTATTGTGTTGTTTATCATTGTTTGTTTGCTCTTTAGTTCTTCTAGGTCCTTGTTAAACGTTTCTTGTATTTTCTCCCTTCTATTTCCAAGATTTTGGATCATCTTTACTAGCATTCCTCTGAATTCTTTTTCAGGTAGACTGCCTATTTCCTATTCATTTATTTGGTCTGGTGGGTTTTTACTTTGCTCCTTCATCTGCTGTATGTTTCTCTGTCTTCTCATTTTGCTTAACTTACTCTATTTGTGGTCTCCTTTTTGCAGGGTGCAGTTTCATAATTCCCCTTGTTTTTGGTGTCTGCTCCCAGTGGGTAAGGGTGGTTCAGTGGGTTGTGTAGGCTTCCTGGTGCACGGGACTGGTGCCTGTATTCTGGTGGATGAGGCTGGATCTTGTCTTTCTGGTGGGCAGGACCACATCCGGTATTGTGTTTTGGGTGTTGTGAACTTATTATGATTTTAGGCAGCCTCTCTGCTAATGGGTGGGGTTGTGTTCCTGTCTTGCTCATTGTTTGGCATGGGGTGTCTAGCACTGTAATTTGCTGGTTGTTGAGTGGAGTTGTGTCTTAGCATTGAGATGGAGATCTCTGGGAGAGCTTTCGGCATTTGATATTACATGGAGCTGGGAGGTTTCTGGTGGACCAATGTCCTGAACTCGGCTCTCCCACCTCAGAGGCACAGGCGTGACACCTGGCCAGAGCACCAAAACCCTGTCAGCCACATGGCTCAGAATAAAAGGGAGAAAATGGAAAGAAAATAGAATAAAATAAAGTTATTAAAATAAAAAATAAATATTAAAAATAAAAGAATTAAAAAGTAATAAAAAAGCAAGAGAGAGCAACCAAACCAAGAAAACAAATCCACCAATGATAACAAGCGCTAAAACCTATACTAAAAAAACAAACAAACAAAAAAAGGGACAGACAGAACCCTAGGACAAATGGTAAAAGCAAAGTTATACAGACAAAATCACAGAAAGAACACACTCACAAAAAGAGAAAAAGGAAAAAATATATATATACATAGTTGCTCCCAAAGCCCACTGCCTCAATTTTGGAATGATTCGTTGTCTATTCAGGTATTCCACAGATGCAGGGTACATCAAGTTGATTGTGGAGATTTAATCACTGCTCCTGAGGCTGCTGGGAGTAATTTCCCTTTCTCTTCTTTGTTTGCACAGCTCCTGGGCTTCAGCTTTGGATTTGGCCCTGCCTCTGCGTGTAGGTCGCCTGAGGGCATCTGTTCCCCACCCAGACAGGACGGGGTTAGAGGAGCAGCTGATTCGGGGGCTCTGGCTCACTCAGGCTGGGGGGAGGGAGGGGCACGGAAAGCGGGGTGAGCCTGTGGGGGCAGAGGCTGGCGTGACGTTGCAACAGCCTGAGGCGTGCTGTGCGTTCTCCCGGGGAAGTTGTCCCTGGATCATGGGACCCTGGCAGTGAGGGGCTGCACAGGATCCCGGGAGGGGAGGTGTGGATAGTGACCCGTGCTTGCACATAGGCTTCCTGGTGGCTGCAGTAGCAGCCTTAGCGTCCCATGCCTGTCTCTGGGGTCCGCGCTGACAGCCGCGGCTCGCACCCGTCTCTGCAGCTCGTTTAGGCGGTGCTCTGAATCCCCTCTCCTCACGCACCCCGAAACAATTGTCTGTTGCCTCTTTGGCAGGTCGAGACTTTTTCCCGGACTCCCTCCCGGCTAGCTGTGGTGCACTAATCCCTTCAGGCTGTGTTCACGCCGCCAGTCCTCTCCCTGGGATCCGACCGAAGCCCGAGCCTCAGCTGGCATCTCCCCCGCCCCGGCGGGTGAGCAGACAAGCCTCTCGGGCTGGTGAGTGCTGGTCGGCACCGATCCTCCGTGGGGGAATCTCTCGGCTTTGCCCTCTGCACCCCTTTTGCGGCACTGTCCTCTGAGGCTCTGAAGCTTCCCCCCCTCCCCCCCCCCGTCTCCACCAGTGAAGGGGCTTCCTAGTGTGGGGAAACTTTTCCTCCTTCACAGCTCCCTCCCAGAGTGCAGGTCCTGTCCCTATTCTTTGTCTCTGTTCTTCTTTTTTCTTTTGCCTTATCCAGGTATGTGGGGAGTTTCTTGCCTTTTGGGAAGTCAGAGGTGTGGGTGGCGGAGCGGGGAGCTTCGGAGCCGCGGAGGAGAGCACAGCCACAGGGGCGCGGAGGGCAAAGCGGAGAGATTCCCGCACAGAGGATCGGCGCCGACCGGCGCTCACCAGCCCGAGAGGCTTGTGTGCTCACCCGCCGGGGCGGGCGGGGCTGCGAGCTGAGGCTCAGGCTTCGGGTCGGAGCACAGGGAGAGGACTGGGGTTGGCTGCGTGAACACTGCCTGAAGGGACTAGTGCGCCACGGCTAGCCGGGAGGAAGTCCGGGAAAAGGTCTGGAGCTGCTGAAGAGGCAAGAGACTTTTTCTTCCCTCTTTGTTTTCTGGTGCGCGAGGAGAGGGGATTAAGAGCGCTGCTTAAAGGAGCTCCAGAGACGGGTGCGAGCTGCGGCTAAAAGCGCGGACCCCAGAGACGGGCGGGAGACACTAAAGCTGCTGCTGCCGCCACCAGGGGACCTGTGTGCGAGCACAGGTCACTATCCACACCCCTCTTCTGGGGAGCCTGGGGAGCCTGTGCAGCCCGCCACTGCCAGGGTCCTGGGATCCAGGGACAACTCCCCCAGGAGAACGCACAGCGCGCCTCAGGCTGGTGCAACGTCACGCCGGCCTCTGCCGTCGGAGGCTCGCCCAGCACTCCGTGCCCCTCCTTCCCCCCCGGCCTGAGTAAGCCAGAGCCCCCGAATCAGCGGCTCCTTTAACCCCGACCTGTCTGAGCAAAAAACAGACGCCCTCCAGCGACCTACACGCAGAGACGGGGCTAAATCCAAAGCTGAGCCCCTGGGAGCTGTGAGAACAAAGAAGAGAAAGGGAAATCTCTCCCAGAAGCCTCAGAAGCAGTGGATTAAAGCTCCACAATCAACTTGATGTACCCTGCATCTGTGGAATACATGAATAGACAACGAATCATCCCAAATTGAGGAGGTGGACTTTGAGAGCAAGATTTATGATTGTTTTCCCCTTTTCCTCTTTTTGTGAATGTGTATGTGTATGCTTCTGTGTGAGATCTGGTCTGTATAGCTTTGCTTCCACCATTTGTCCTAGGGTTCTATCCGTCCATTGTTTTTTTTAAAAAATTTTTTTTCTTAATAATTAATTTTAATTTTAATAACTTTATTATACTTTTCTTTCTTTCTTTCCCTTTCTTTCTTTCTCTCTTTCTTTCTTTCTCTCTCTCTTTCTTTCTTTCTTTCTTTCTTTCTTTCTTTCTTTCTTTCTCTCTCTCTTTCTTTCTTTCTCTCTCTCTTTCTTTCTTTCTCTCTCTCTTTCTTTCTTTCTCTCTCTCTTTCTTTCTTTCTCTCTCTCTTTCTTTCTTTCTTTCCTTCCTTCCTTCCCTCCCTCCTTTAGACAACGAATCATCCCAAATTGAGGAGGTGGACTTTGAAAGCAAGATTTATGATTTTTCCCCTTTACCTCTTTTTGTGAGGGAGTATGTGTATGTTTCTGTGTTAGATTTTGTCTGTATAGCTTTGCTTCCACCATTTGTCCTAAGGTTCTATCCGTCCCTTTTTTTTAAAAAATAATTATTTTTTAATTCAATAACTTTATTATACTTTATTTTATTTTACTGTATCTTCTTTCTGTCTTTTTTCCTTCCTTCCCTCCATCCTCCCTTCCTCCCTCCCTCCTTTATTTCCTTCTTTTCTTCTTTCTTTCTTTCTTTCTTTCTTCCTACTACTACTTATTCTCTCTACTTTTTCTCCCTTTTCTTCTGAGCCGTGTGGATGAAAGGCTCTCGGTGCTCCAGCCAGGAGTCAGGGCTCTGCCTCTGAGGTGGGAGATCCAACTTCAGGACACTGGTCAAGAGACCTCCCAACTGCACATAATATCAAATGGCAAAAATCTCCCAGAGACCTCCATCTTAACACCAGCACCCAGCTTCACTCAACGACCAGCAAGCTACAGTGCTGGACAACCTATGCCAACCATATAGCAAGACAGGAACACAACCCCACCCACTAGCAGAGAGGCTGCCTAAAATCATAATAAGTCCACAGACACCCCAAAACACACCACCAGACGTGGACCTGCCCACTAGAGAGACAAGATCTAGCCTCATACACCACAACACAGGCACTAGTCCCCTCCACCAGGAAGCCTACACAACCCACTGAACCAACCTTAGCCACTGGAGACACACATCAAAAACAATGGGAGCTACGAACTTGCAGCCTGCAAAAAGGTGAACCCAATCACAGTAAGATAAGCAAAATGAGAAGACAGAAAAACACACAGCAGATGAAGGAGCAAGATAAAAAGGCACCAGACCTAACAAATGAAGAGGAAATAGGCAGTCTACCTGAAAAAGAGTTCAGAATAATGATAGTAAAGATGATCCAAAATCTTGGAAATAGAATGGACAAAATGCAAGAAGCAGTTAACAAGGACCTAGAAGAAATAAAGATGAAACAGACAATGATGAACAACACAATAAATGAAATGAAAAATACTCTAGATGGGATCAATAGCAGAATAAATGAGGCAGAAGAACGGATAAGTGACCTGGAAGATAAAATAGTGGAAATAACTACTGCAGAGCAGAATAAAGAAAAAAGAATGAAAAGAACTGAGGACAGTCTCAGAGACCTCTGGGACAACATTAAACGCACCAACATTCGAATTATAGGGGTTCCAGAAGAAGAAGAGAAAAAGAAAGGGACTGAGAAAATATTTGAAGAGATTATAGTTGAAAACTTCCCTAATATGGGAAAGGAAATCGTTAATCAAGTCCAGGAAGCACAGAGAGTCCCATACAGGATAAATTCAAGGAGAAATACGCCAAGACACATATTAATCAAACTGTCAAAAACTAAATACAAAGAAAGCATATTAAAAGCAGCAAGGGAAAAACAACAAATAACACACAAGGGAATCCCCATAAGGTTAACAGCTGATCTCTCAGCAGAAACTCTGCAAGCCAGAAGGGAGTGGCAGGACATACTGAAAGTGATGAAGGAGAAAAACCTGAAACCAAGAGTACTGTACCCAGCAAGGATCTCATTCAGATTTGACGGAGAAATTAAAATCTTTACAGACAAGCAAAAGCTGAGAGAGTTCAGCACCACCAAACCAGCTTTACAACAAATGCTAAAGGAACTTCTCTAGACAAGAAACACAAGAGTAGGAAAAGACCTATAATAACGAACCCAAAACAATTTAGAGAATGGGAATAGGAACATACATATCGACAATTACCTTAAATGTACATGGACTAAATGCTCCCACCAAAAGACACAGATTGGCTGAATGGATAGAAAAACAAGACACATATATTTGCTGTCTACAAGAGACCCACTTCACACCTAGAGACACATACAGACTGGAAGTAAGGGGATGGAAAAAGATATTCCATGTAAATGGAAACAAAAAGAAAGCTGGAGTAGCAATTCTCATATCAGACAAAATAGACTTTAAAATAAAGAATATTACAATTATACCCCAATAAAGATGTTAAAAAAAATAAAAAAAAATAAAAAAAAAAATAAAAAAAAAATAAAATAAAGAATATTAGAAGAGACAAATAAGGACACTACATAATGATCAAGGGATCGATCCAACAAGAAGATATAACAAATATAAATGTTTATGCACACAACATAGGAGCACCTCAAAACATAAGGCAAAAAGGAACAGCCATAAAAGGGGAAATCGACAGTAACACATTCATAGTAGGGGACTTTAACACCCCACTTTCACCAGTGGACAGATCATCCAGAATGAAAATAAATAAGGAAACACAAGCTTTAAATGATACATTAAACAAGATGGACTTAATTGATATTTATAGGACATTCCATCCAAAAACAACAGAATACACATTTTTCTCTAGTGCTCCTGGAACATTCTCCAGGATACATCATATCTTGGGTCACAAATCAAGCCTTGGTAAATTTAAGAAAATTGAAATTGTATCAAGTATCTTCTCCGACCACAACGCCATGAGACTAGATATCAATTACAGGAAAAGATCTGTAAAAAATACAAACACATGGAGGCTAAACAATACACTACTTAATAACGAAGTGATCACTGAAGAAATCAAAGAGGAAATCAAAAAGTACCTAGAAACAAATGACAATGGAGACACAATGTCCCAAAACCTATGAGATGCAGCAAAAGTTGTTCTAAGAGGGAAGTTTATAGCAATACAGGCCCACCTTAAGAAGCAGGAAACATCTCGAATAAACAACCTAAACCTGCACCTCAAGCAATTAGAGAAAGAAGAACAACAAACCCCAAAGTTAGCAGAAGGACAGAAATCATAAAAATCAAATCAGAAATAAATGAAAAAGAAATGAAGGAAACAATAGCAAAGATCAATAAAACTAAAAGCTGGTTCTTTGAGAAGATAAACAAAATAGATAAACCATTAGCCAGACTCATCAAGAAAAAAAGGGAGAAGACTCAAATCAATAGAATTAGAAATGAAAAAGGAGAAGTAACAACTGACACTGCAGAAATAAAAAAAATCATGAGGGATTACTACAAGCAACTCTATGCCAATAAAATGGACAACCTGGAAGAAATGGACAAATTCTTAGAAAGGCACAACCTGCCAAGACTGAATCAGGAAGAAATAGAAAATATGAACAGACCAATCACAAGCACTGAAATTGAAACTGTGATTAAAAATCTTCCAACAAACAAAAGCCCAGGACCAGATGGCTTCACAGGCGAATTCTACCAAATATTTAGAGAAGAACTAACACCTATCCTTCTCAAACTCTTCCAACATAGAGCAGAGGGAGGAATACTCCCCAACTCATTCTACGAGGCCACCATCACCCTGATTCCAAAACCAGACAAGGATGTCACAAAGAAAGAAAACTACAGGCCAATATCACTGATGAACATAGATGCAAAAATCCTCAACAAAATACTAGCAAACAGAATCCAACAGCACATTAAAAGGATCATACACCATGATCAAGTGGGGTTTATTCCAGGAATGCAAGGATTCTTCAATATACGCAAATCTATCAATGTGATTAACCATATTAACAAATTGAAGGAGAAAAACCATATGATCATCTCAATAGATGCAGAGAAAGCTTTTGACAAAATTCAACACCCATTTATGATAAAAACCCTGCAGAAAGTAGGTGTAGAGGGAACTTTCCTCAATATAATAAAGGCCGTATATGACAAGCCCACAGCCAACATCATCCTCAATGGCGAAAAACTGAAAGCATTTCCACTAAGGTCAGGAACAAGACAAGGTTGCCCACTCTCACCACTCTTATTCAACATAGTTTTGGAAGTTTTAGCCACAGCAATCAGAGAAGAAAAGGAAATAAAAGGAATCCAAATCGGAAAAGAAGAAGTAAAGCTGTCATTGTTTGCAGATGACATGATACTATACATAGAGAATCCTAAAGATGCTACCAGAAAACTACTAGAGCTAATCAGTGAATTTGGTAAAGTAGCAGGATACAAAATTAATGCACAGAAATCTCTGGCTTTCCTATACACTAATGATGAAAAATCTGAAAGTGAAATCAAGAAAACACTCCCATTTACCACTGCAACAAAAAGAATAAAATATATAAGAATAAAGCTACCTAAGGAGACCAAAGACCTGTACGCAGAAAACTATAAGACACTGATGAAAGAAATTAAAATAGATGGAGAGATATACCATGTTCTTGGATTGGAAGAATCAACATTGTGAAAATGACTCTACTACCCAAAGCAATCTGTAGATTCAATGCAATCTCTATGAAACTACCACTGGCATTTTTCACAGAACTAGAACAAAAAATTTCACAATTTGTATCAATTTGTATGGAAACACAAAAGACCCCGAATAGCCAAAGCAATCTTGAGAACAAAAAATGGAGCTGGAGGAATCAGGCTGCCTGACTTCAGACTATACTACAAAGCTACAGTAATCAAGACAGTATGGTACTGGCACAAAAACAGAAAGATAGATCAATGGAATAGGATAGAAAGCCCAGAGATAAACCCATGCACATATGGTCACCTTATCTTTGATAAAGGTGGCAGGAATATACAGTGGAGAAAGGACAGCCTCTTCAATAAGTGGTGCTGGGAAAATTGGACAGGTACATGTAAAAGTATGAGATTAGATCACTCCCTAACACCATACACAAAAATAAGCTCAAAATGGATTAAAGACCTAAATGTAAGGCAGGAAACTATCAAACTCTTAGAGGAAAACATAACCAGAACACTCTATGACATAAATCACACAAGATCCTTTTTGACCCACCTCCTAGAGAAATGGAAATAAAAACAAAAATAAACAAATGGGACCTAATGAAACTTAAAAGCTTTGGCACAGCAAAGGAAACCATAAACAAGATGAAAAGACAACCCTCAGAATGGGAGAAAATATTTGCAAATGAAGCAACTGACAAAGGGATTAATCTCTAAAATTTACAGGCAGCTCATGCAGCTCAATAACAAAAAAATAAACAACCCAATCCAAAAATGGGCAGAAGACCTAAATAGACATTTCTCCAAAGAAGATATACAGACTGCCAACAAACACATGAAAGAATGCTCAACATAATTAATCATTAGAGAAATGCAAATCAAAACTACAATGAGATATCATCTCACAGCAGTCAGAATGGCCATCACCAAAAAACCTAGAAACAATAAATGCTGGAGAGGGTGTGGAGAAAAAGGAACACTCTTGCAATGCTGATGGGAATGTGAATCGGTTCAGCCACTATGGAGAACAGTATGGAGGTTCCTTAAAAAACTACAAATAAAACTACCATATGACCCACCAATCCCACTACTGGGCATATACCCTGAGAAAACCAAAATTCAAAAAGAGTCATGTACCAAAATGTTCATTGCAGCTCTGTTTACAATAGCCCGGAGATGGAAACAACCTAAGTGCCCATCATCGGATGAATGACCCTCAACATTTGCTCTGGCCTTTACTCCAGGTTGACCAGAGATCAGGGTTACTAACACCCTATCAGCTCAAGAGACCATCCTTCTATCAGTGGGTACAGCCACAGGTAAGAGGTTTGATTGACATGAACATTGCATGTCTAGGTTGAGAATGGAAAGACACCAAAGAGATCATGGCGCCCATGTCACATTTTGCATATTGAGGTTCCTAGAGCACAGAGCAAGCAGTGGCTTGCCCAAGGTCACACAGCAAATTAGTGACCCGGGTTTGGGCTGAAACTTTGGTCTCTGATAACTTTTCTGGGAAGAAGTCATTCCTCTACCACAAGGTTCTTGGAGCATCAGAGGCCTCTGGTAAGTGACTTGCAAAATCTCCAAGCATGGATTCTGGATAAATCTCTTGCAGCCATTCCTACCTGATACCTTTAAACCTGAAGAAGTTGCCTGGAGGGGGTCAAATCGCTCGGTCACATGCTGACCACAAAGCTCTTTGCTGACATGGCTCCCAAAGCCTTGATGAAGGAAATTGAGGCAGGGACTGTTGGTCATTCCCATGCCTGAAGAACTCTCCAAGGCCACCAAATGATCTGTTCCCAGAAAAGAGCCATCTTCCAGTCGCCTTTCCCATTATGATTATAGTAATGACAATTACGATCCCTTAGAGGTAGGTTGCATTTTACAGTTGATTAAGCTCATTTGCATAATGTGCCTCACTTCTGGTCTCTACACCAGTCTGTTCTAGAGACACTCTATTTTCTGAACCTAAGGTTCAGAGATGTTAAACAACTTGGCCAGGGCCACGTAAATAGAAAACAACAGAACCGAAGCTCTAAATCTGGGGGGGTTTTGCTATATTACTCTCACACAGAAACTCATAATAAGTTCAGTTGTAATAAGCACCTTCAACAGCTTTGACTTTTTTTTTCCTTACAGCAATCTTCTGAAGTCACCTGTATTGAAATTCAGTGATTAAGTGACTGCATCACAAATTCAGGGCCCCTCCCACTGCCCGGCCTTGTCTTCCATGCCCAGGCCCCAACCCTATGGCGAAATCCCCAACTGGGCCCCGGCAAGCCTCACAGGCAGATGGACAAGGTCAGGCCAGCGGCCAGGACCTGGCTTCCTGCCCAGAGCTCTCTATTCACTGACTCCAGTCGGGCCTTTCTGAGAGAAGGTGGGGGGCTTTCTCATCTGAGCTGACTGAAGTTTCCTGTCACCCTCATCTCTTCAGGGCATCCACTGTCCCTAAAGAGAAGATAAGACAAAAGTGATAACCAGTGTTGATTAGATTAGCAGTGACCTTGAGAGAGGTATCAGTGGAAGATTTTATTCATTCATTCATTCACTCACTCATTCATTCCCCCTCCTTTAACAACGTTTTATCAAAGATCTATTCTGGGGACTTCCCTGGTGGTGCAGTGGTTAAGAGTCCGCCTGTCAATGCAGGGACACAGGTTCAATCCCTGGTCCGGGAAAATCCCACATGCTGTGGAGCAACTAAGCCCGTGCACAACAACTACTGAGCCTGTGCTCTAGAGCCCATGAACCACAACTACTGAGCCCATGTGCCACAACTACTGAAGCCCACGTGCCTAGAGCCTGTGCTCTGCAA
This sequence comes from Lipotes vexillifer, assembly GCF_000442215.2. Lineage (NCBI taxonomy): Eukaryota > Metazoa > Chordata > Mammalia > Artiodactyla > Lipotidae > Lipotes > Lipotes vexillifer. The sequence goes on from NW_006781695.1 coordinate 11,117, forward strand.
CAAGAGAAGGCACCGCAATGAGAAGCCTGTGCACTGCAACGAAGCTCGCCGCAGCTAGAGAAAGCCTGTGCACAGCAATGAAGATCCAAAGCAGCCAAAAATTAAAAATTTTAAAAAATAAAAAAAAAAGATCTATTCTGTGCAAGGCATCATGCTAGCTGCTTAGGAGGTTGGAAGTTGACATAACATTGTACATGACTTCAAAGAGTTAAATTTTGGTTCAGCA
>NW_006781695.1:11352-70709 GCF_000442215.2 Lipotes vexillifer
GTTCAGCAGATTGAATAGAAAACTAGAAGTCGCCCTGGGCTCTTCAATCTACTTTACACTCCACGTCCAGCTTTCTCCTCGTCATCATCATTGGCATTGCCCTTCTTCGGGTTCTTGAAATATTTTTTTCCTGGATACTGCAAGGCTCCCAGCTGGGCTCTTAGCCCACAGTCTCACACCTCTAGTCCATTCTCCATCCTGATTCCAAAAGCTTGAAATGCCAATCCCACTGTGTCTCTTCCCTGCTGAAAATCCTTGATGGCTCCCTCCTGTCCTCAGGATAAACTCTAAGTCCCTCAGTGTGTCTGCCTGAACTTTGGTGATGGCTTGGTCCTTTCCTCTTGCTCCAGTTTCATTTCTCCTCTCTTGCCTCTGGCACCCTGATTATTATAGGACCAGAAAGGCCAAGCAGTTTGCAGGGACTCCACCTCTCCCTCCCATCCACCAAAGACACACTTCTGGGTTTTTGTATAAGCTGTTTCCTTTTCCTGGAGGATCTTACCCTCCTTCATTAACAAACCAACGTCTACCCTGTGGGGCTCCTGCGGAAGCCTTTCCGTGTCCCCCATTTCTTGTAGGGAATAGGCTCCAGCCTCCATGACCTTCCTTGAGCTCCAAAGGGCAGATTCAAGCAGTTGCTAATCAGGGAAGGGAGGGAATGCAGAGACAAGGGAGGGGCAGCCAAGAAACAATAGTGCAGCCTTGGGACAGGGTCCTAGTTCCACCTCAAGGGATACACATAACAATATCTTTGAGCTCTTTACAGAAATAAACCCCCAACAAATGGAAGATGTTAGCATTCTTCATTCCAGATTAAATGAACCAGAGAAGCTCTTCAAGAGACCATTTGAGGCCAGATTAAAGGAGTGCAGGCCCTGCATACTCCCTAATCCTTATCAGCAACCCTGCCCTTGAACCATTGCTATAAGACTCCTCACAAAATCCTTCCAGGTTGGCACACACAGTTACACAGTTTTGAGGGGCAAGAGCCTGCTGTGTTCCCCTTTGCCTGAAAGCAATACATATATTCTTTCCTACCTCACCCAAAACTCTGTCTCTGAGATTCGATTTGGCACTGATGCACAGAGGCCAAGTTTTCGGCATCACTCATCCTGCAAAACCCAGCTCAGAGGCTCTTTCCTCCTGGAAGCCAAGGCTGGAAAAGATGCTTTTCTTCTACATTTCTACAGCATCAATGTTCACCCCAAACAAGAATTCATGTATTCTATTGCATTATTGGTCTTGCCTGTCTCCCGTTTATCTGTGGAATCCTGGATCCCTATTACATAGAGAATGCCTAGACCAAGAAGGTGCTTAGTCATGTTCTATTGAATGAACTCAGGAAACATTTCAAAGAAAGAAGCTATTTATCCTCTCTGCTCCAAAGAAGCTTGCAAAATGTAGTCAACTTTGTCCTCCTTCGTGGGTGGTTGGAGCTCAGAAGGCAGGAATGTGTCTGTGTCTGTTTTTCTGGAGAAAAAATGGATCGCTTTCAAGCCCCATTTCAAGATGCTTCAAAAAGCAGGAGCAGCTTAGTCATTGTAACTGGGAAAGTCCACATGCTTTCCTGTGGCTTTTGCCTGTAGCATAGGTCCTCGGGCGGTTTTCAAGAGGAGAATAAAAAGCCGTTTGATTTTTCCCTCTTGCTAGCCGGAGTTTCTTTCTCTCTGCTCCATGGTCAGGGCTTCTGCCCAGCGTCTTTCTGCTCTTCCCACACAGGGCCAAACGGCCAAAGCTGGAGCTTGGAGAAGGAGCTCGGTACACAGGTGCCTTGCTGCACCTGGGAACTGGGACCCATGCATCTGCTCATGTTTAAGTCCCCTGAAATCAATGGGGAACCGCTGAACTCAACTGGCTTCCCTCATTGTTGTCCTGCTGTGGATTCATCCTCGTTGCAGAAAAATGCTGGTGCTAGGAGTAGAGGGAACGACTATCATCAGACCTACCATTTTCAAGACCCTGCAATAGGTGGAACATTTCTGCTGGACAGTTTACATATTAATTCATGAAGATAATTAGAACTTAACATGGAACAGATACTGGGTCTACATCAACTCATTAAACAGGCGTGGTTCCTGCCTTGGTGAAGCTCACATTTAATCTTTTTTTTTTAAATTGTAGTATGGTTGATCTACAATATTGTGTTAGTTTCAGGTATACAGCAAAATCATTTTGTGATATATATTCATTTTCTGATTCTTTTCCATTGTAGGTTATTACAAGATATTGAAAATTTTTCCCTATGCTATCCAGTACCTTGTTGTTTATCTAAAGCTCACTTTTAAGTCTCCCAATAGCTCTATGAACTAAGAGATAGTACCCATCCCTGTCCTTCTGCAAGTGAGAAAACTGAGGTCCGGGGAGGTAAAGTGACTCGCTCAAGGTCATGCAATCAGCAGAAATCAGAATTGAAGTCAGAGTTCAGGGCTTCTGACTCCTATCATGACACAATTTAAATAAGTGACACCTGCGACCTCCCCAGCTAGCCTCCAACACTGGTGCACACCTGTCTGGGTCCATCACCTGACTCACATATGTCCCATGTACAGCAGAAGCAGCTGGCCACCGTCACCCAGAGCTCACCTCCACTCAGGCCTGGTCTCACCTGATTGATGAACCCAGACCTCGCCAGCCCACCTGTAATGCCGATTTTGCCTGCCAGCCCCATCTCCCCTCTCCCCAGCTTCATCTCCCAGAGCTCATACTTGGTGCTGGATGGGGCTCTCTGCTCAGCAAATTTTGGTCTTTTAGTCTTTTTTTTTTTTTTAACATACCTACTGGCTGAATGAATGAATGGACAGGGGGGGAAAAAGGTGGAGTTCATCCTAAGGGTACATGAAACTCACCTTCAAAGTTGAGACTCAAGGGCACATTAAGAAAGTCTGGGATCCAGACACCTTCCCCACCAGCTGGCCCAAAGGGTCTGGAATTGTCACTGTTACAGTGTGTGTGTCTTTTAGCTAAATCATGTCCCCAGTTCTGGCGTTCTATTTTTGTGATTTTTCACAAGTCTTTGTAACACCATTTTCTCATATACTTGGTGATTTTCTTTAAGATGATTCATTTTTTATCTTAAATAAATTCATTTTGGAAGGAAACAATTTATAACTGCTATACATTTGAAAATGCTATACATTTAAAACCAATATTAATGCTCCACATACAATCAAAACAAACATTGTTTTTCAGTTTGTACTTGATGCAGCTGCCTGCCTGCTCTTCTGAGTCCTGAGCTAACTCTCTGGTTGAAGAAAAATAGCAGAGAGAGAAGGAAGGGGGATTGGCAAGTACTGAGACTTCCTTATTAATTGAATCAGAAAAATTAAAAGAATACACTTAGTGAAGCAAGACACGCAGAGAAAGACAAATACTATGTGATATCACCTGTATGTAGAATCTAAAAATAATACAAATGAATCTATATACCAAGCAGAAACAGACACACAGACATAGAAAACAAACTTATGGTTACCAAAGGGGAGAGGGAAGGAGACAGGGACAAATAAGGAGTATGGGATTAGCAGACACAAACTACTATACATAAAATAGATAAGCAACAAGAATTTACTGTATAATGCAAGGAATTACACCCTTATAATACACTTATAATAACCTATAAAGAAATATAGTCTGCAAAAAAACTGAGTCACTTTGCTGTACACCTGAAACTAACATACTGTAAATCAATTATACTTCAATAAAAAAAGACAACAGAAAAGGGAATGCTTTTCTGTACTAGTGCTCATTGCTGTTTAATGTCCTGGTCTCGGATAACCATGGACTACAGGATATCACGTCTTACACATTTGTCACCAGTGGTCAGTTAACAGAGTGATTCTCACTTATTAACACACCATGGGGCTCCGTGGAGCTGAAGCCTGACAAAAAGAACAGACACATTTTGCTGAGGGCAGCTGGGGTAGAGCCAGATGACATGGGCCATGCCAGGGCAAGTGGTCCAGGCAGAGTTCTGGGGAAAGTGGGCTGAGGGCAGGTATTCTCGGAGTGCCAAGGTCATAATAATGGGTGATGGGGAAGCCCCAAGAAAGAGTTGGCTCACTCCCATTCTGCCCAGCTGTGGCTCTGGGCAGACCCTGGGGGACTGGGGAAGAGGGAGTTGACTGCTGTCCCTGCGAAGAACTTGAGAAAAGAGAATCCGTGTTAGAGGCCCTCTGGGTAGCTGAGCATAGGTCCTCACATAAAGCTGGGGAAAGGCTCTGGGGCTGGAGGACTTCCTCTTACAAGGGCAGGGGAGTCTCTATTTGCTGCATTTCACAAAAGAGAAGGGAAACTTCTCAGAAAACCACATGAGATATGCTGATGGTGGGCAGAGGAGGTGATGAAAGCGTGTCGAGAGTAGTGAGTGGACTAAGGGATCAGTGTCCAGGGTAGGGACCCCACCTGTCAGGCACAGAGGTGGGCACCTGACAGACATTAGCTCCTTTAAATGTGACAGTTTAATCATCACCGGTTAACACATGAGGAGATGGAGGCCCAGAGAGGCTAATCATCGATGAAGATTGCACAGCCGGGGAGAGGTAGAGCCAGGAGGCAGCCCCACCCTTCTGGTGCTGGGTTGGGGGAGTAGACCTGGTCTGGTTGCCCACATGGCCTGGCCCTCCCTCTGCAGGTGAGACAGCCTGCTGCCTCCAGCAAGTTTGAGTTCACAGTCAACCCCATTCCCCAGACCTCCTGCTCTGCACTGTTTTATTCATCGTCACCATAATTCGGGGAGGTCACCCCTGTCCCCCTTTCAGGGATGTGGAAACAAAGGCTGCTCATGACCTGAAGTCACTTTGGCCTCCCTCTGATTCTAACAAGTGTCCAGACCACCAGAGCACCTGCGATGGCTTCCTTCTCCCCTGAGGGTGGGGAGAAGTCCCAACGTACCAGCGCAAGGGATGCAGGCTGGGCTCACCACACTCACCACTGGAAAGAGGCCCCCCCAGCAGTGACCTGCATTCAGGGCTGGGAGGACAGGCCTGTCAATGGGGTTTCACCTGCCTTTTGGAGACAATCAACATAGCTGGGACTTTCCCAATTTCAGAGTCTGGGAGGAAACTCCAGGCTTTCTTTTCTTTCTTTTTTTTTTTTTAATTCTTTTTCTGTTGCCTGTTGGGCTCCTGGGGGCCAGGCGGGGAAGTGGGGGTGTTCCCGAGGCCTCCAGGGCCAGGCTGGAGCATCCATCCGTAGCACATGGAGCAGGTGGGGCCTGCAGGGCAGGTCGGGGCAGCTGTGTCCACCTCCAAGTCCTTTTGGAAACAGGACCCCAGGGGAAGCTGGGCGGGGCTTCAGCAGAGGAATCAGGCTTTAGAGGTGGAAGACAGGATTCTGCCTGCTTCTGGGGAGACCCCTTTGGAGCTTGGCCTGACCAGATTAATCAACTAAATCTGTAGTTTATATCTCCAGGCACACCTGAAGAGCTGGAGGGGAAAGTTTCCATGTCCTTTTAGGAGTGCTTCCTCCCCACCCTACCCCTGGGCTTTCAGGTGTACCTGGACCTCAGGTGTGGCAGGAAGGGGTTCATCTCCCTTTCAGGGGACAGGTGATGGAGATGCTTAGCCTTGGCAAGGCTGGTGCACTTCTCTGATGGATTCTGTCTCCTGGGGGTCACCCTGGCTTTCATCAGACTCAAAAAATAGTCACTACCAAGTACCCCTTACTAGAGACTCTGTATTCACAAGCCAGACACGGTCCTTCAACTCTCCATATTTCTATAAGTCTGGGTCTGTATCTCTGTTTTGTGTCAGTCTCAGCCTGTTGATGCTATGAGCTGGCAGTGCCTGCAGGACCTCACCTGGGCTGTACTCTTTGTGGGAGCCCCACAGACATCTCCCGGACTGGAGCCAATGTTGAGGCTGGACCAGCCATTGTGGTTCTTATTATGACTGCAAGACACACCTCAGCAACAGCCATCAGGGGACTTTGAAAAGACAAGGTTTGTTACTCACAGGTCCCGGAAGGTACACGGCACTGCTGGAGCCACACAGCGAGGTTGCCAGTAGAGAAAAAGAGAGCTTGGACCTGGGGTTCTGCCTCTACTGGGGTGAGGGTACCCAGGGTTTCATGGGTTCACTCTTTTTGGGTGAATTTAAAACATAAGAGAAAGAATGAAAGCTTGGAAGGGAAAATTGGGGTCAGTCAAGTGGTCAGTTAGCTATAGGTTCCCCAGAACTTTCTAAAAGGGGAATTTTGTGGATGGGGTGACCTGGCCCTTTATCAAGTTGTGTAGCAAGCAATGTCTTTATCCAAGATGGATGTCTTTGAAGTGGATCCCTCAGCAATAAAAAGTATGATGTCAGCCCCTTGCATTACAATCAAAAGCTAACAGTCAGATGCTCACACGACAATCTCCAACTCTTTGTTTAGAAACATTGAATATCTTGAGTGCTGGGGCATCTTTCTGGGTAAAGTGCTAAATACCTTCGTCCACCCTCCACCCTCAGCCTTAATGGATATCCCGGATGAGGTGACTATCTCAGACTTCACCAGCCTGGATTTTTCTAGGTCAGCGGCATAACGGTCACATAGCGTAGTGGTTAAGAATGTGAGCTTTGGTGTTTGGGCTGTGTGGGTTCAAATCTGAGCTCTGATGGTTTTAAGCCAGGTAACTTTGGGGGCCTTCCTTAACCTTTCTTTAGTCATCTGTGAAACAGAGAGGCTAATGGTACAGATCTTCCAGGGCTCTTGGGAGGATTAGATGTCATAATATGTGCTAAGTGCTTAATGCCTGCCACGGAGGAGATATTTTACATGTCTCCTCAGTTCCCTTCTGCCTTGCCTCTGCAGGCCCTTCAACTTCACTCTTTCTGCACAGGCTGCCTCATGTTAATCTTTCTAAGAACTGCCTTTATCTAGCCACACCCTTCCTACACAGTGGCTTTGAGCCATCATAAGACATCAGTGTATAAAATACACTTAGAGGCCCTCTTTTAGGCCCTCAGAACCCTCCACAATTTGTCCCCAACCCACTCCTCCAGCTTTATTTCCTTTCATTCCCCCTAGGACCCTTCAACCAGTCTAGCTGACCCTATTCCCATAAAAGCTCCCCACTTAGGCCAAGACTGTATGCTGACCTCTTCTTCCCTTCAAGCCTTACTCACCCTTGAAGCCTCAAGTGGAAGACCCTCCTCCTCCAGGGAGTCCTCCCTGACTAGACAAAAATTTGGTGCCATCCACATGCTGATTAGTCACCCACAGAATTCTCTCTCTGTGGTTTTGTTTTTGCCTGCATTTGTATCTGATCTTCCCCCCAACATGAGAGCTCTTTGCAGGCAGGCAATGTTTCCATGGTTTATATTTGGCATTCAGTAGCATGAAAGGAAAATCAAAATGGAGTCGGTATTGCTAAGAGAGCTCTCCAAAATGGAGCCGCAGGAGACCATTAAGAAAGTGTAACTTATGCATATCTCAGCCTGGATGGAATCTAACCTTTTGACATGATGAAGTCATCCAGAACACCTGCCAGAGACTCAAGATGCTTCTCGGACCCTTACCCTAAAATAACTGGTGACAGTCTCTGTACTTATTGCACCCCTACCCTAAAGCAACTTGTGATTCTTTAAGGTCAAATATTTTCTGACTCACATTGGAGTCCATCACTTTTCTCACCAGGCAACTTTTAACAACCTCATGGCTTTTTGTCTTTATGAGCCCCTGACTCTTTCTTCCAGAATACTCTTTTGGGGTTACCTGAATCTGTGTCTCCTGAATTGCAATTCTTAAGACTCCAAAAAAACTCTTTTTTTTATTTGCAGCCTCCTGCATTAGTTTTTTGGTTGACATTAAGTACTTATTAAAAGCTGGCTGGCTAGACAGTTGGATGGTCATAGGTCTTAGCAGACTCCTAAGAACTGGGGACATGGGACAGAGATAACAGTGAAGCCCTGAATGTTGCTGCCCTCCCCCCATCCCCCGCAGAGGACATGGTGGAGGGATAAACCATTCATTCTTCACCACTCCTGGGAGAAACATTCACCCCTCTACAGCCAGTAGCCTCCTCCACTCCCCACAAGGCTTGTTAAAATGGTCGTTTAGTAAATAGTTCAGTAGTTATGGGTCTGGGGTCTAGATCCAAACCCAAGTTTCCAGTGCCAGCTCCAGCTTTTACCAAGTGTGTAACCTTCTAAAGTTTGTTAATTTCTCAGTGCTTCAGTTTCACCACCTAGCTTTAAAATGGAAATAAAAACAGACCCTATCTCATCTAGCTGTGAATATGGGATGAGTTAATGCATGTAAAGTAGTTACAATGCGGCACCAATGAGCACTCAGTAAACATGAACTTTTCTATTAGATCCTACATTGAGCATCTTGGCCTACAAGATTTGGACAGTGTTATGTGGAAAGAAATATCAGACTCAAACCCCATCTCCAGCACTTCTAGCTCAGTGCTTAGGAAACTATTCTCCCTCTCTGAGCTTCCCTTTGATTATCTTTCAAATAAAGAGAATCATGCCCATGATATAGGGTTGAGGTAGGTAGGAAATATTGCTTATTATTAAGAGTTCATTGGGTGTGTTTCCATCCTCTTCCATTTAAGTTTCCCCATTCTGTATGGCAGATTGGCTAGGCAGAGATAGTGGCAACTGGAGGAAAGAAATACGGAGGGGACACGCAGGACACAAAGGAGCCTGAAAATTCAACTTGGTGTCTTTAGAGGTTGGTGTGAGCCTGCCACCATCTGCTGGACTGAGCAGGAAGACGCCACGCCATCTTGCTTGCTCTAGTTTTATACTAAATCTTGAAATCAGGTACTGAAAGTATCTAACTTTATAATTACTTTGACTATTATAGGTGCTTTGCATTTTCAAATAAATTACAAACCGTTCATCAGTTTTTATAAAAAGGCCAGCTGTAATTTTGACTGTCATGCATTGAATTTGCAGATACCCTTGGACAGAATTGGTGTTTTAAGCTTCTATTCCACAAACATGGTATAGCTCTCCATTTATTTAGGTTTTCTTTAATTTCTCTTTTCAGTTTCTTGTAGTTCAGTGTCGATGTCTTGCACATATTTTCTAAAATTTATCTCTAGGTAGTTTATGACTTTAGATGCTATTATAAATGATGTTCTTTTTATTTCTTCTTCCACTTGGTTGTCACTAGTATACAGAATTATAACTTTTATATATTCATCTTGTATCCTGAATCCTTGCTAAATTCAGTTATTAATTCTCATTTTTTATAGATCCCTTAGGATTGTATTTATCAAGAATCATGTTATCTGTGAATAAAGATAGCTTTGTTTCTTCCTTTCCAATCTGTATGCTTTTTATGAATTTATCTTGCTTTATTATCCTGGCTAGGATAGCCAATGCAATATCTTGTAGAAGAAGGGGAAATATCCTTGCTCTGGTTCTAGTCTCTGTGGAAAGTATTTAACTTAGTACTATCATGTATTCTGTTACTTGTAGGCTTTTAAGTTATTATTACCCTTTATCAGATTGAGGTATTCCATTTTATTTTGAGTTTATACTCAAAATACCTTTCTTTAAATTCATGAATTGAATTCATCAAATGATTTTCTCATATATTTTGAGGTGATCATCACATGATCTATCTTTCTCGCTCTCTTTTTTTTTTAATGTGGAGAATTAGTTTACTTTTAAATGTTGAAACTCCCTTGCATTGCTAAGATAAACCTCACTTGGTTATGATGTATTATCATTTTTTTTATATTGCTAGAGTCTATTTGCCCTTTTCTGAGAATTTTTATATCTATGTTCATGGGTAATTTTGGTCTAGAAATTTCACGGCTTATAGAATTCTTAACAGGCTTTGGCAGTAAAGTTTTGCTGGGCTTATGAAATGAACTAGAAATTGTTTCTCATTTTCTGAAATAATTTGAGGAGTACTGTTATAGAAGCTTTGGAAATTTTACTTGAACTCTCTTGGGATATGTTTTCTCATCTGCACAGTGGTACTGAGTTGGTACTGTCTACCTAGCCTGGTGTGATGAAGAATAGATGAAGTGATATCTGGAAAACTGCCTCGTAATGCACCTAGTAGGCCCTCAACACATGATAGGTGTTTTATCAATAAGTATGATTATTATTATTACATCACTAGGAGGACTAGAAACTTAGCACATGGTGATTCTTCAGGCCCTTTCAGCGGTGAAATTCCAGCTCTTTCTGTCGAAGAACTTAATGTTGAACCATTGCATCACATTTGCTGAGCTTTAAAAATTGGTTTTAACTGCTATCTCATTTGATGCCACCAGAGCCTCCAAAGGTGGCCGTTATTGATCTCATTTCTCCCTTTAACAGATTAGGAAACTGAGGTTTGGACAACTTGCCTGAAGCAAAACTGTAACAGAGAAGATCAAACCTGACTCCATATTGAATCTATTCCTTTAGCTCTAACCCTTGTGCTCTGTTGCCTGTGCTTAGTCATGCTGGATCTGCATCTTTTGTAAAAGAATATTGCCTGTAGCCTGAAATATACAGGAGAGCCCATTCTCAAGGCTCTGACCTTTAAAGGTACAGTATAACATTTTTCCGTTAAAAAGTTGCAGAACAGAGAATAACATTTGTCCTGTTGGAGGTTTGAAGGAACATTTTGACCAGACCTATGTGAACAGCTGAAAGAACAAAGGATTCCAGCACCACAAAGTTGGCAACAACCAGTCACACTCCCCTCCCCTTTTTAGTATAAAAGAAGCCTGAATTCTAACTCATGGAAGATGGTTCTTTGGGACACTAGTCCACCATCTTCTTGGTCTCTCGCTGGCTTTCCAAATAAAGTCGTTATTCCTTGCCCCAACACCTTGCCTCTTGATTTATTGGCCTGTCGTGCCGTGAACAACAAGAGATTGGACTCGGTAATAACTTGGTAGGTTGGTTCCCATCACTCATTCTGAAGCCAGAGTTGCAGGATAGGGAGCCAGAGCACAGGAGACGCCCTGTTCTCCCAGCTTCCCGGTCAAGAGAACCACTCTCACATGGTTTGGGGGATCCCTTCAGGAGAAGGCAACTTTAAAGTTTTCCAACATGAAGAGTCAGGTCGAGCGGTCAGCTGCCTTCTCTACTCAACTGTGTGACCATAAGCACATTTCTAACCTCACTGTGTCTCAGACTCCTTATTTGGAAACAGGTGTGTGAGAACCACAATATCAGCTGTTATTTATTGGGCTCCTAGTGTATGCCAGGGGGTGTACTGCATAGTTACACACATGATTTATTTTGTCTTCTTAAAAACACTGCAAGATAAGTATATAAGCCATAGGTGAGGAAATGGAGGTCAAAGAGATTAAATAATTTATCCAAGGTCAAGAAAGATCCACATCCAGAATTCAAATCCAGGAATAACTGATCCTATTTTTTATGTTAAAATTGATTAAATTAGGGGCTTCCCTGGTGGCGCAGTGGTTGAGAGTCCGCCTGCTGATGCAGGGGACATGGGTTCGTGCCCCGGTCCGGGAAGATCCCACATGCCACGGAGCCGCTGGGCCCGTGAGCCATGGCCGCTGAGCCTGCGCGTCCGGAGCCTGTGCTCCGCAACGGGAGAGGCCACAATAGTGAGAGGCCCCCGTGCCCCAAAAAAAAAAAAAAAAAAAATTGATTAAATCATACATGTTTAAAATGTACAGGTGTTGTAAGTCAGTTATACCTCAATAATACTTTTTTTTTTAAGCAGCATCCAGAGTTGGATATAAAGTTGAAGAGAGGAACAAAAAAGTAATTACATTCACAGGAAAAAAAAAATACACACACACACACACACACACACACACACACACACACACACACACACACATATATATGCCAAAATTCACCCAGCTATGCACTTTGGATTTGAAATTTTTATTGTACATAAAATATGTCAGAATAAAGTACTGCTGCATTTTTTCTTTAACGAAAGTAATTTGACCTAAAGTCATAATTCTTAAATATCACCTGGATCTCTTACTGACAGAAAAATAACACTAGACTGTGTCTAAAATAAATCATTCTCTCGACTCCTACTCACCCTTTAAAAATTGCATTTTTTCCTTATTATAAAAGCAATACATGTTCATTGTAGGAAAATTAGAAAATACAGATGAGCAAAAAATATAAAAATAAAAGACAGCCTCGGTTCCACATTCAGATATAACAAGATTTTACACTCTGGTATCTTTCTTTCCACTACTTTTCAGTGCCTATATGTTTATTCAGATGTATATATAATTATATGGTATATGGGGAGTTTCAGAAAATGGGGTCACACTCGAAAAATTCTTTTATAACTTACTTTTAACACTTAGGAGTAATCCGTGAAAGGCTACTGTACCAGTGAATGGTCATCAAAAGTAAGAGTTTTAAATTAAACCCCATGATGCATTGGGCTACTTTGGGAATGTCTCAGGTTCTGGGGGCCAGGGTAGGGGAGAAGATGAGTGTCTGGTGGAGGTTAGGAAGGAGACCAAGCAGGTGAGGTCTTCATTTGCCACTCTTACTTAATAGAGCTGACTTTTTTTTTTTTTTTTCCGGTACGCGGGCCTCTCACTGTTGTGGCCTCTCCCGTTGCGGGGCACAGGCTCTGGACGCGCAGGCTCAGCAGCCATGGCTCACGGGCCCAGCCGCTCCGCGGTATGTGGGATCTTCCCAGACCGGGGCACGAACCCGTGTCTTCTACATCGGCAGGCAGACTCTCAACCACTGTGCCACCAGGGAAGACCTGTTGTTTTTTTTTTAATACAGTCTTCCCTCAATATCCGCAAGGGATTGGTTTTAGGACCTGCGCATTCCTGTGGATGACAAAATCCACTGATGCTCAAGTTCTTTACAGATGTGGAGCCTGCAAATATGGGGGGAGCAACTGTACTAATTTCCTATGTAAGATTTCATTTGAAAAGGCACTTCCTTACCAAAAACGATTTTTAAAAAGGAAATCACGATTGGAACATTATTCTTATTTCTGCTTCATTTCTTTTCAAAATGAAAATAGCTTTATTGTTTTATAATTATAAAAGTAACACCTACGCATTTTTCAAAATTCAAACAATTCAAAACCATAGAAATTGAAAATCATGCAATAATCTCATTACTCTTTATAAACATCACGGAGTGTATATGTGTATCAAAATATATTGTACATATACTATGCCCTGTCTTTTTTCCTTAACACAGCCTATTTTCCCATGTCATTTATTGGCCTTTAAAAATATGATTCTTGAGTGTTTACTATTTCGGTTGTATTATTAGGTTTATTGATAGAAAAAAAAGGGCTTACAAGTTAAGCTGAAAGGCTTAAGGAGAGTTGGGTTTCTAATTTTAAAATGTGTAATTTTAACACATTGAATATCCATGTAAACATTGTAAATGGAACATTCTCCACATAAACAACTCCCCAGGCTTCAAAAGTCCCGTGTTGGCAGATCATCATGACTACAAGAGCTTCCAAACTTTTCCACTGGAATGCTCGTAATGGCAAAGCAGAGTTTGATCAAGAATCCCCAAAGGTCTGGGGGAGGCAGGAGTTCTGGTGGCCTTTTCCAGACCCAAAAGGGCTTTGATATTTTTTGTTTTCCTTTAAATTTGATTGGCTTCCCATTTTTCTATTCCATTTCACTAGTCTCTTCTTCCTACACTGAGTTTGTTTCAATTATTTTTTTATAATCATAGCCAGCGCTGCAATTTATCTTCTTTTACATAACTCTTTGATGACATCTCTCATGATTTCCTTAGGAATAAATCCTGGAAGTGGAATGATCTAGTCAACCAGTACAAGTATTTTATGACTTTTATGTATATGCCAAATTATCTTTCAAAATGGAAGTGCTAATTTAAAATCCTCTTATTTCATCTCATCCTCACCAATATTGGGTTGTATTGTCAAAAGTGGGATTGGGATATGAAAAGTTGTATCTTGTTGTTGTCCTCATTAGTATTCTTAAATTACCACTGAGGGAAAATAATTTTATTAATGTATTAGACATTTCTGTCTCTCACTTTGTAGACTATATACTTTTGTAATTTGTATATTTTGCTGTTGGAGTGTATTTATATTATTTTTATTATTTTGTTTAGAAAGGGCTCTTTATATTTAAAGGATGTCAGTCCTTTGCCATTATAGGTGATCTTTCTTTCCAGTCTTTAACTTACTTACATTTTATTTTCACTTATGATGCGTTACCCGTAGTTTTTCCATTGTTTTTTATATTGGAAAATCTCCCTCATCCCTCACTGCCAGTCTCACCTGCATTTTCCTCTTACTTATTTATGATTTCATGTTTATATAATTATTTTTATATAGCAAATAATTTAAAGACCAACAATATATGTATATATGTTGAATTCTTCTGGACTTTATTTAGTATTTAGTACTGGTTTAAGGAAGGTATTTAGTTTTTTTCCCTTCTAACTGTTGAAAAATTGTTGCAACACTATTGTTGAATAATTATCTTTGTCCTCACTGATCCAAAATACCATCTTTTTTTTTTTTAAGATTTTTTTTGTGTGGACCATTTTTAAAGTTATTATTGAATTTGTTACAGTATTGCTTCTGTTTTTATGTTTTGGTTTTTTGGCCACGAGTTATGTAGGGTCTTAGCTTCCCAACCAGGGATCAAACCCATACCCCCTGCATTGGAAGGCAAAGTCTTAACCATTGGACCACCAGGGAAGTCCCCAAAATACCATCTTAATCATATAATTAATTCATATATGTATCAAGGTATAATTCTTGGCTTCCTACTGTATTCCATTGATCATTGGTAGTCTGTACCAATACCATACTTTTTGCATTGTTGTAGCTTTATGACATGTCTTGATAACTATTTCCTTCTATTTCCTTTAATCACTCTTTTTCTCATGAAAATTTTAATATGTATTTAATTTTTTATTGAAGTGCAACATACATATGAAGAGTGCACATGTCATAAGTGAATGGCCCAGTAAATTTTCACAAACTAACCACATCTGCCTAATCAGCAGGCAGATCAAGAAACAGACTATTACAGCACTCCATTCACCAAGCTCTCTTCCAGCTGCTGTCCACTCTAAGGGTGACTATGCTGTTTGACATTGATCAAGATTGGTTTTTACATGTTTTTGAACTTTATATAATATGAATCATATTGCCTGCCCCTTTATGTCTGTCTTCTTTCATTCAACTTCACTTTTGTGAGATTCATCCATATTGTTAAATATAGTTTTAAATTGTTCATGCCCATAGTTGTCTAATAGTCCTTTTTTTTTTAACATCTTTATTGTTTAACTGCTTTACAATGGTGTGTTAGTTTCTGCTGTATAACAAAGTGACTCAGCTATACACATACATATATCCCCATATCTCTTCCCTCTTGCATCTCCATCCCTCCCACCCTCCCTATCTCACTCCTCTAGGTGGTCACAAAGCACCGAGCTGATCTACCTGTGCTATGCAGCTGCTTCCCACTAGCTATCAGTATTACATTTGGTACTGTATATATGTCCTTGCCACTCTCTCACTTTGTCCCAGCTTCCCCTTCCCCTTCCCCATGTCCTCAAGTCCATCCTCTAGTAGGTCTGTGTCTTTATTCCCATCCTGCCCCTAGGTTCTTCATGACATTTTTTTTTTTTTTAGATTCCATATATATGTGTTAGCATACAGTATTTGTTTTTCTCTTTCTGACTTACTTCACTCTGTATGACAGACTCTAGGTCCATCCACATCACTACAAATAACTCAATTTCGTTTCTTTTTATGGCTGAGTAGTATTCCATTGTATATATGTGCCACATCTTCTTTATCCATTCATCTGTCGATGGACACTTAGATTGCTTCCATGTCCTGGCTATTGTAAATAGAGTTGCAATGAACATTGTGGTACATGAGTCTTTTCGAATTATGGTTTTCTCAGGGTATATGTCCAGTAGTGGGATTGCTGGGTCCTATGGTTCTATTTTTAGTTTTTTAAGGAACCTCCATACTGTTCTCCATGGTGGCTGTATCAATTTACATTCCCACCAACAGTTCAAGAGGGTTCCCTTTTCTCCACACCCTCTCCAGCATTTATTGTTTGTAGATTTTTTGATGATGGCCATTCTGACTGGTGTGAGATGATATCTCATTGCAGTTTTGATTTGCATTTCTCTAATGATTAATGATGTTGAGCATTCTTTCATGTGTTTGTTGGCAATCTGTATATCTTTTTTGGAGAAATGTCTATTTAGGATGTCTTCCGCCCATCCTAAAGATGCTACCAGAAAACTACTAGAACTAATGAATTTGGTAAAGTAGCAGGATGTCTAATAGTCCTTTGTGTAAACATACCATGATTTACTTATGCATTTTCCTGTTGGTATCTGAGTAGTTTCCAAGTTTGGATCTACCACAAATAATGCTGCTATAAACGTTCTAGTACCATGTGTGGACATATGCTTACAGTTCATTGGTGCACATACATATGTATGCAGTTCTGTTTTGTCTATTCCTGGGAGTGGAATTACTGGGTTATAAAGTAAGCATATGTTGGGTTTTTGTAGATACTAGCAAATAGTTTTGCAGAATGACTGTAGTAATTTACAATTCTACCAGAATGTATCAGAGTTCCAGTTAACCATACTCTTGTCAACACATAGTATTTTCAGTCTTACTTACTTAGCCATTCTGGTGTGAGTGGTGTTGAGGTATAAATTTCCATTTTTATGATGATTTATGAGGCTGAACATATTTTTGTAGCTTTACTGGTCATTTGAATATCCCTTCTAGTTAACTGTCTCTTCCACTCTTTTGCCTTCTTTTTATTGGGGTGCTTTTTAAAAAAACTGATTTGCAAGAGTTCTTCAGCTATTTGGGATTCACGTTCAATGTCATGTACATATATGGCAAATATCATCTCATACTCTCTAGGCTGCCTTTTCACTCTTAATCATGAACTTTGGTGATATCACTAAAATTTTAATATTATCTAGTACATTCCCTTTTTCTTTTATGGTTAGCACTTTTTATAACATGTTTAAGAAATCTTTGCCTTCTCGAATATCACAAACATGTTTTCTTATAAAATCTTAACGGTTTTAACCCTCACATTTAGATCTGCAGTCCACCTGAAATTGACTTTTGTGTGTCATATGAGGTAGGGGGTGAACAAAATACATTTTTCCATATGGATATCCAATTGGCCCAGAACAATTTATTAAAATGACTATCTTTTCTCCACTGCATCAGAGATGAACACCGCACAAAGGAATACTGCAGAGCAATAAGCTTGAATAATTTCATACCGTATTCAACAATATGGATGAATCTCACAAGCGTAAAGTTGAATAAAAGAAGACAGACACGAAATGGGCAGGCAATGTGATCCTTTGCCTGTCATAAATCAGGCAACCCTATAAGTGCAGAGCTGTTTGTGATCTCTCTATTTTGTTCCATTCATCAATTTGTGCAAATACACTTTGTACAAATACCACAATATCTTAATTATTATAACTTCCAAATAGGTCCTACTACCTGGTAATGTAAGCCCTCTAGCTTTGTTCTTCTCTTAAGATTGCCTTAGAGAAGGCACTAGGTCCTTTCCACTTTCGTATACATGTTAGTATCAGATTACCAATTACTACACAAAAACCTGCTGGGATTTTGTTTGAGATTGCTCTTGTCTGTTTTTGATCTTCCAAATGAACTTCATTCTGTCAAGATTAAAAAAAAAAATCCCTTTGGAGTTTTTATTTGGATTTTATTAATCCTATAATTTAATTTGTATTATATTGAATTCTTTTTTGATTATTTCATGGCTATGAATATTGATTTCCCTACCTACCAGACCATCAGTATATTTTGGAGAAGGTGTCTGTCACATAATTCTTTTGTTTTCTGCATAATTTTAGGGCAACCTGTAGCCAAATAACAGCTAATATGTGTTTCTTGAATAGACTTCATAAACTGTTGCAAAATGACCTTATCAAATGCTTTTCTCGAATATTCTGGGATAGATGGTCCTTAGCTTCTTACTTAATTTATTTTCATAAATCATTCAGGTATTTATGAATTCACCTAGCAAAGCCACTAGCATAGTCTGGTCTTAAATAGGTATTGACACACTCTACAATTTGTCTCATCTACTCAGGATTTAGTCATCTTCCTTTTCCCTGGGAAGCCTTCAGTCCAATAAAGGCAGTAAACACAAAACCAACTATCTAAAGTGTTGTCTCTCTTTTTTTTTTTTTTTTTTTTTTTTGCGGTACGCGGGCCTCTCACTGCTGTGACCTCTCCCGTTGCAGAGCACAGGCTCTGGACGCACAGGCTCAGTGGCCATGGCTCACGGGCCTAGCCGCTCTGTGGCATGTGGGATCTTCCCAGATCAGGGCACGAACCCGTGTCCCCTGCATCGGCAGGCGGACTCTCAACCACTGCGCCACCAGGGAATCCCCTAAAGTGTTGTCTCTTTAATGCCAGAGTTTTAGAGCCACAGGAGTGATTAACTGAGAAACCACAGTGAAGTGGATATATCCTAGTCAAGTAGACAGCTGAGCTGCGTCTTGAAGTGTGGGTAAGAGTTCTCCAGGCAGTAGAGTCCAGGAGTCGGGGAGATGTTAGGGAGCATTCTGGGTGTGAGGAAAGAAAAGACATAAGAGCATGGGAATTCATCCCATGTCTGAGAAGCATGAGTGATCCAGCGTGGTTGAGGCATAAGGGAATGGACTGAGAGATAGGTGAAGGTGGACGTGTAGGGTAGGACAGACTATAAATGGCCTTTTAATATATGCCAACGTATTTTTAAAACCTTGTTATTTAAGATGGTTAATATGAGAGTGTCATGATCAGATTTGTGTTTGAAAAATATTGCTCTACTAGCATTGAGGAAGGTGGCTTGTATGTACTGTGGTCTTTAGGAGGTTACTACACTGGTCCAGGGAGGAGATAGATAGTAAGACCTTGGGTAAAGGCACTGGAAATCGGATGGTGATTGCAGGTTATTCCAGCGGTGAAATCAGTGTGACTTGGTGATTGATTGGGTGCATGTAGGTGGGAGGAGGCCCATCCTGGACGTCTGGAGACAGGCCATGGGTTGTCACCGTGCTGAGCTCCAAACTGTCTGCTTGGATCATTGGGTTGAATAGAGCAGCTATTCTGAAAATACGCCAGGGTGTACCTCTGATTGGCAGCTGAGCGAAAAGGCTCAGAAAACTGCCTGTGGGGCTGTTTTATTCTCTTCCTCAGAATAACCACATTTTGCCATGTGATTTCATTTTACAGGATTTGTAGGTTCTTCTGTGCCCTGTCCATCTGGTATACTTATTGCTGCTCTCCTGGGAAGAGAGAAGACAGGTTATTTCAAAAATAAAAACTCCAACCAAAAATATTCCCTCCTCCAGCTGCTCTGAAATTAGATTAGTTGGTCAGATCAGATTGGCAAGGAACCGTAAGTCATGCAGCACAAACTGCTCGTTTGGTAGATGATGAAGCCAAGTCCAAGAGAGGAAAGGTGATGTGTTAGCCAGTAAATGGGACCACTGTGTCTGCCTGGACGTGGTGGGAAGCAGTAGATCATAGATCTGGGCTCGGTCACCTACCAGATGTGTGATCTGGGGAATGTTATTTAGCTTTTTCTGAGCCCCAGTTTACTAGACTACAAAATGTAGCTGTTGTGATAACTAACTGAAGAAATGTACATATTTCGGGTGTGAGGACACATTTAAATGTTCAATGCGTGTCACTGATGATGAAGATAAACATAATGGTGCTGCTGATTGTGCTGATGGTAGTGATGGCAACGATGTTGGTGATGATGACGTCATCAAAGGAGTGTGGGCTTTGACATCAGCACACCTGAGTGAAAGTATCTATGATAGTTGTTTGACCTTGTTAAAATGACCTAGCCTCTCCAACTATCAATTTAATTATATGTAAAAGAGAGAAAATCATCTCTACCTGGCACTATTTCGAGAATGAAATAAAACAATACATATATTTAAATTACCAAGCACAGTGCCTGGTACAAAGAAGGTGCTTCAGTAATGTTTGTTCTCTATTCCTGAGGCCAAACTTCTTTCTTCATTTCCTTCTCCTCCTTCCCTTTCCCTCTCCCCTTTCTCTTCATCCTTCTGTAATAGCAACCTTATGTTTTAGTAACCCTATATTGTAAGCTATCCATTAGCTGCAAATCTTGAAATACGTATGGCCATCATTGCTCTTAAGGCCCCTCCATCCTCTCATTTCCATGGATGGGAATTCATTCTCTCCAGTGTCTGTTCATCTCTCCTGTAGCTTGTGGACAACCCTGACCCCAGACACTGACCCTCCACTCAGAGCTTCCCTGGGTATTAACTTCAGGACAAAGATACTTACTCTGAGAAGATATAAGGCAGTATGTGTTGTCTCCCACCAGGTTCCCTCATGTCCATCTAGACAGTATTTTGCGGATGGAGTTAATAATTTGTTGTTCGGAGGCTTTGGGTTGTTTTCTTGCTTCAGCCATTAGAACAATATTGTATCTTGTTGTTTTTTTGGTGGGGCTCTGGGAATGAGAGTGGAACAAAAATCTTCTGAAACTCTTCTATGGAACCAGGTTTGTTGCCTTTATGTGATGGGGAAAAAACGAATGAGCTACATATTCAGACATCTTTTGTGAAAGCAGCAAATCGTCCGGCTCTAATGTGGACAGACCAGCTTGACGGTTCACAGAGGCTGAACATGACTGAAAATCAGCTCCAGGACTGTCATATGAGGAGCATGGAAAGGTCAGTGACCAATGACAGAATATCCTCATGGCTGATAGAAATGCATCATGGAACCGGCAAGTTACCAGCCCAGGGGTCTCCATCTTTTCTGGAACTGCGACATCCCATCTGTTTGCTTTTATGCTTTGATATCCCCAAAGTCACCCCCTCTAAATGATAGAGAACATATATTTATTGTTTCAATTAAAGTAAATAGGTTTGAGGATTTCAAAAGAGAAAATTTAATACATCTAAGGGGGTTACAAAATCAGAGCGGGAAAGCTAACGCCAGAGAGAATTAGGGTCACATAACTCATTCCAGCTTCGTAAATTTATGCATGAAAACAGCAATGGGGTCAGGGAGGGAGGAAGGGAGAATGGATCCAGGAGGGGTATGAACTTGAGTATCAATTTTTTACTTATAGAACAAAAAAAAGAAGAAAAGAATAAAGGAAGGAAAGAAGAAACAGTGAAACTCACTTATTTATTTTGTTTCCATTAGACACAATAGGTCATTCTAAGTGCACCTGAATATAGCTGTGGCTTTAGATAACTCTCTCGTCCCCTTCTGACCTTTATTATGACTGCAAAATGTCTGTGTGTGAAGGATAAATAATGCATGCCTTCAGCCAAGAAAAGAAAGAAGACCTGAGGACACATTGCAGAAGAAACAACCTTCCTTCCTCTAGTATATTTTTACTCCTGACCCACTCGCATGTCTCCATCCCCACTCCCTGCCCTCTCCTACCCACCAGTCAGGACCCCAAAACCTGGAAGTGGATTGCTTAAGAGCATAGATGGTGGTGGGTGGTGGTCAAACTTGCATTTAAAATACTTATAGCTCTGGGAATTCCCTGGCAGTCCAGTGGTTAGAACTCGCTCTCTCACTGCTGAGGGCTTCAGTCCCTGGTCGGGGAACTAAGATCCCACAAACTGCATGGTGCAGCCAAATTAAAAAATAGTAATATAATAAAAATAATAATAAAATAAAATACAGCTCTGATATGTCAATTGTGTGAACCTGAGCGATTCCCCTCTCCCCTGTCCTCCTTGGTCTTCTCTATAAAATGATAATACCCATCTCTTTGGAAAGATAATAAATGATGATGTAGACAAATGAACCTTTTCAACTGCACCCTGGGGAACAAACAGATGAAAGCAGGTTTATTCCAGTCAGCTGTGGGCCTCAGACATCAGAGGAAGAGCTGTGGAGGAGGGGGCGCCTTCTTAGTGAGCCTAGAACGACCTTGAAGGGGTCGGTGAGAGCCCAGAAACCTGGTGTTGGCTTTGGATCTTCCAGGCTGGCTTCTGTGGTGAAAAAGCAAACAAAAGGTCTCTACCACAGCCTTGGAGTGAAAAGCTTGGGTTTCTTACCACGTTTAGAAGCCAGATCCCTCTGTTTCTTGCTGTCATAACAGAAACAGATGAAGGGACAGAATGGAACTCTCAGCTCGAGCTATATTCAATGTGGAATCTTATGCAAGAATAATTTGTGTGTCTACCTGCATGTTTGTTTCTTTCTCAAGCCTCTACTTTGCTGAGGTTATTAGGGACAATGGATCTCTTCCAGTAGGTGTTTAAAGTAAGACCCCAAGTGTTTGACCCTCAAGCCTTTGGATTAGAAAATGAGATGGGAAAGGAAATGATTGTAGAGAAAGAATATAGTTTGGGTACTCATCATTTGGGCGAGGGAGTTGGAATTCATAACAAAAAGGAAGTTTGGGGATTATTTGCTTTTTTACACATCACCCCTGTTCTCCGATTACACACCTAATTAAGAGTTGGACAGTTAGGCAAACTGTTTAGATGTATGACGAGGGAGTTTGGGATTAGCACACAGTGCGGGAAGAGAACCGTCTAGTCTTTAAAAAAACTTGGAAAGAAGTGTCCTTGAAATATGTCTTTTAGGGCCTAAGGCTTGGAAATGAGAACCTAATACTCTCTGGGCATTTCTCATGCTCTCTGGACAGGAGGAAAGAGGGGGAATTGCTCCCATTTCAATGTCATCATTTTCAATGTTTCTGCTCTCTCTCTGTGCCCATTTTCTTTGCTGTGATCCCCCATTTTTCTCCTAGATTTTCCTGTATTCCCCCATAATACTGGTTCTCAGAGCCTTGATTCCCTCTAATGTTGATAAGTCTGGGTAGAAAGGGGATGAAGTCTGCCTGGTAACTAAGACCATCCCTCCACGAGTGGGGTTGTCTTGAGTTTTCTGGGTGCCAACTAGATCTATGGAAAAATGAGTGGCTAAGCACCCCTGTGGGCTCTCTCTCCCTGACCTGTGCACTGAAGCTCCGATGTCAGTTTGCTACAGATGGTTTTTGTATAATCACGGGGGGACTTCCTTTCTTGTTCCTGGTCCAGTTTCACCACTTATTTCAGAATGACTATCTCACAAAAGGTATCAAACTGAAAAAGGGGAACTGGCTCCCTCTGTGTAGTGGACTTGGAACAGAGCTGGGGTGAAAGTGCAGCAACGGGGGTGCCAATTTGAGGCCGTTGAAGACCTCAGGGCTTTTGCTATTACCCAGAGACATCTTTGACTCTGGATGCAAAGGGTCATTGCTCGGGGGTTGCCTGAGGAAGCTGTTACAACCGTTTCTTCCATGCCTACTTCCTATTAGATACATCCTTGCCATTTCCATGGCAATTGGGAAGCTTCTTGGGTTTCACCGAACCACTGCTTGGGGAGATATGGGAGGACAGTTGGACGGGGCAGGTAGATGCTGAGATGTGTAAATCTTCCTGTTTTATCCCTACCTCCGGCGCTCACAGGGCTATCCCCCAAAGCAGGTGCAGGAGCGTTAAGGACCATTATTCACCTTGAAGCCTCTAGGGCCCCAGATGCCAGTCCAGAGCGTCACAAAACATGCACGAAGTGACTGGAGGTCCGCGCTAGACACACTGTGTGGCTCGGCTTCCTGTTGTGACTTTGTCTGCCCTTATGCTCCTCTCCGCCCTGCCCATCTTTCGTCTTTCTCCTTCTCTACCTCTAGCTTCTTCCCCAAGCCTCCGGCAGAGACCAAGCTTAGTGCCAGAGTCAGGGAACAGGCATCGCTGGGTGCTGTGGAGGGAATGGGAACTAGAGCACAGAGATTAAGAGCAAAGTCTGCTTTCTAGCCACGTGGCCTTGAACTTCAGCTTCCTCATCAGCAAAATGGAGATGATAATTGTTCCTCTTTCTTAGGGCTGTTGTGAGAATTAAATGGATTAATATATCCGTGGCACTTAGAATGGTGTCTGATATGTAGACGGGTCTATGTAAGTAGGGTGACTTTACATCCAGATGCTTCTCGGACAGTCTCATTTAAAGCCTATTGTCCCCGTGTTGTTATGAACAGTGCCCTCTTTCCATTTCAAAAGTATCCAGGGTTTGGATATTCAGTGTGGTTACCCTGCATATAGTCTTAGCTATTTTACTAAGGGGCAGTGATCCATTATTTTGAGGATGTACAGAATTGGATGCCACAGGCTAGGAAGTAAGGCAGGTAAGAACATCTACAATGAACCAATTCAGGGTAAACTACTCTTATCTTTGGAGACAAAGAAAACCCTGTAACACTGAAGTTTTGCTCTTCCCCAACCCCTCCCACCTCTGTGGTGAAAGGTACAAAGAAACAATAGGCATGCAGCCCACCGGGGTCCCACCAGTAAGTTTTTTCTCAGAAAGCAAGTGTTGAGAACCCAGCACTGGGAGTTGCTTTTTGCTTGGCTCTGGCCAGGTAACTGAGATCAGGGTTCCAGGATCACTAAGGGTGGCCAGCAGGACAAAGTGTTCCTGAATAAAAGAAGAATAATTTGAGATGACCAACCTTCCTCCCTGGTGGAAGAGAACGACTGGGGTCAGTCTTGACCATACAGCCTTCATGTTGCCAGAGTGGCAGGCTAAGGGCTCTGCTGGATGCCTGGCCCATTGGCTCCCCTTCCTTACCAAGTCCCTGAGGTCGTTGTGTACCTCAGATCATACCTGTCTGCCTATCTATCTATCTATCAATCTATCTATCTATCTACATATCTATTTATCCATTCATCTACCTGTCCATCCAGCCACCCATCTATTTTTCTATCATCTGTCTATTATCTTTCTATCTATTATCTAGCTATCATCTATCTATTATCTATCTATCTATCTATCTATCTATCAACAGGCATTCCTTGTTTTATTTCCCTTTGCTTTATTGTGCTTCACAGATAATTGTGTTTTTTTACAAATTGAATGTTTGTGGCAACCCTGTGTCGAGTAAGTCTCTTGGCTCCATTTTTCCAATACCATTTGCTCACTTCATGTCTCTGTGTCACATTTTGGTAATTCTCACAAGATTTCAAACCCTCCACCAGCAAAAAGATTATGACTCACTGAAGGGTCAGATGGTGGTTAGCATTTTTAGCAATAAAATACTTTAAATTATGGTATGTACATTGTTTTTTGACATCATACTATTGCATATTTAATAGACTGTAGTGAAGTGTAAACATAATTTTTATATACACCGGGAAACCAAAAAAATTGTGTGACTCAATTTTAGTGCGATATTCGCTTTATTGCGGTGGTCTGGAATGGAACCCGAAATATCTCTGAGGAATGTCTGCATCTATTTATTTACCTATCCATACATCCATCCATCCATCCATCCATCCATCCATCCATCCATCCATCTCCCTATCTCCCTATCTTAACCGTCATCATTAGAAATACTGCCTGCCATTCTAACATATTGGAACCTAGAATCAAATTCCGGTTTTTCCACTCACTAACTGTGCAACTTTGGGCAAGTTCCTTAACTTTTCTGTGCCTTGGTTTCCTCATCTGTAATATAAGGATGACACTATATCTACTCTGTAGGTTTGCACTAGAATAACTAGTGCCATTGTTTGCATATTATTTCCTTGCTTTTTTTGTGTGTGTCTGGGGAGGGTTCTGACTTTTTCATCCCATCCTTTTGGTTGCCTTAATGTAATTTTAAATTAAAAGACACCTCTTCACATGTTATTTGGAAGAATACCCTGACCAGCTTAGGTCCACACAACATTGCATTCACCATTTTGTTATGCAGATTGGCAGACCAGGAAAACAGAACTGAGTACAGAAGGGGTTGGGATGGCCTCTATGCCTGTTTAGCTCTTGGAAAAAGTGGTCAATGCACAGATTTTTAAATTCGACCATGGTTTGAATTCTGGATCATCTGATTTTAACCATGTGACTTCGGGTAAACTATCTAACTTCTCTGAGCCTCAGTTTACTGATACATATAATAGAGCAAATTGCATGGTTGGTGTGAGGCTGAATGGGGGCAAAAGTTCCTGGCAGGATTTCTGGTATGCTGCAGGTGTAAGTGCTGCTTTCTTGTCCCCTTCTGAAGTTAGACTGTAAGCTCCTTGGAGTGAGGGAGGCTGTTTTTGCTCATTGTTGTTATCTCCCAAGCGCTCAGCAGTGCCTGTAACTGAGCAAGCAGTAAATGGTCAGTAAGCAACTTTTCATGCGTTTCATGCCTCCTTTGACACAAATGTATTAACTTCTTGCTTACCGCATATGCCAAATCACTGCTAGAGATGAAAGCTTTGGGGACTTAATGATTTTTGAAAACTATATTCAAGGTTAAATTATGAGTCAAGCCATGACTCGAAAGTGCTGGAAGCAATTTCCTCCTGTTTCCACAGTTGCTCAGCCTTATCTGCTTTGTTTATTCCAAGCCTGCTAACCCCTCCCTCTCACAGTCTCTCAGATCTGGAGTGTGGACCTCATGGCAGCACCTTGCTGGAGTTCCCTGGAAAGGAAGCAAAGACAGAGAACACAGTTTAAGGCTGAAGCGCCTCAGGCCTTGTGTTTCAGAGGGAATTAACTAGAAGGTGTGTGTGTGGGAGTGTCCTTGGCACCAATCCTTTCACTCCCTAAATTCTCCATTTTCTCAGCAGCAGTGTGTGAAGGATGGGCAGGGTAGACTGATTTAGAAATTGGCCCTTCTTCCGGGTCTCTCCACAGCCTGTCTGGCTCATGAGCCTCGCCCCCTGGAGACTCTATGAATTCAGGGCTGTCTCTTGGTGGAGTGGTGGGAGTGGGGCTGACAGCGGAAGTAGCGAAAATCATCTCGAGCTGCTCAAGGTGGCCTTTCCCTGCATACGCCTCAGTGGCCATCTCTGTCTTACGTTTCTTGGGCACCTAGGATGTCTCTGTGTCCCTTAAGACATTCCTGATGGGGTGGGATTTGGTTAAATGAATAGAGCAGTCCCATATGCCTGGAGTGGTCTGGGGGTTAACTGATGTCTTCCCTGGATTGTAAGCTCCTCA
Organism: Lipotes vexillifer; assembly: GCF_000442215.2. Lineage (NCBI taxonomy): Eukaryota > Metazoa > Chordata > Mammalia > Artiodactyla > Lipotidae > Lipotes > Lipotes vexillifer. The sequence continues at coordinate 38,269 of NW_006781695.1, forward strand.
AGGGCAGTGCTTTGTTTTATGCTGTTTTGAATTTTTAAAAACCAAAACTGGGCTTCTGGTCATATACAACTGCAAGTGTGTAGGGGAAAAACTTGCAGCCCTCCTCTGTGAAGAGAATCCAGTAGCAAGCATGGAGCTGACGTTCTGTGATGCGAAGCACTCATGTTCCTTTGGGAAGCTGGTAAGAGGACTTTCAGTGTGTGTATTGGGGGGTGGGTACTGTTGGAGGACTTCTGGGGCCTTGGCAGAAGCTGCCTCTCTCCTTGTCATGCAGGGACTTGGAAGGTATGGACTTGTCTGCAAAGGGATCCCACAGGCCCACAGGGTGGAATGGGGAGGACATGGTTGTCCGGATCCAAGGCATGTGATGTGGGAAAACAGCAGAGTGGAGAGCCGTGGCCCTCATCAAGCACTCAGGCTGGAAGAAAGGGCCATGCGGACTGGTCAGGGAGACCTGGCTGGAGCTGGTTGAGTCTGGAAGCGTCTTAGCACCTGACTCCCCTGACAAGGTGTACCTACCTAGGAACAACAGCTGAGCATGTGTGCTTGTGAACTAACAGAACTATAGCCTTGGCCTAAGTGTAGGTCCCCATTTCAGCCTGGGCAATGATCTAGGCCAGCATGGGCGGCATCATCTCAGCCATGGTGGGCGAGAGTATCTGGACCTACGTGAGGCCATTCTTTAGCAGTGACCTCTTGTGGTCAGCAGACAGATAAAGCTCTGGAGTTCCTGACTAGGTGGTGGGAATGGGGAGTGAGGGCGAGGAAAATAAAATAACATCAAGAGGGAGGAAGATTCTGGACTTCATGCTGATTAGGAGAAATGGCTTGAGTGATTCACTTCACAACAACAAAAACACGTGACTGTAACTGTACCCCAAATTGGCAAAATAGATCATACCAGTTCCAAAACTTATACAGTGCATGGGACTTTGCATATAGCTGGACTTCAGTACATGTTTGTTGAATGGAGAGAATGGATGGATGGATGGATGGATGGAAGGAAGAGGGAATGGAATTAACACGTTGGAATCCACACACTGAGAGAAACTTCATATACTTCTCCAATTTATTCCTCACAATCTGGTAAATATTGTTGCCCTCGTTTCATAGATGGGTCCATATACAGTAGCAAATGGTGGAAACAGTCTCTGAACCCAGAGGTGACTCCCAAAACTGTGCTGGTCCTTGGCCAGATGGGATGCTACAGGGATGCTGAGGGGTAAAGGGATTATCTGGATGTGAGCATAGTTCATGGAGGCCTGGGAAAGTGACTTAATTGAAAAAAGTCAAGAAAAGCCTTGACAAGTGAGAAATTCTAGTTTTCTCCAGAGAGTGATGACCTCATGTGAGGATAATGGTGCTGAAAACCCCAGCAAAACTATCACCAACAGAATCTGGGGGAGGATGGAAGGGGAGGAGGGAATCAAGGAGAGAGAACAAATCGAAAGGTATATGGATTGAGGGCTAGAAAAAAATAGGCAGGGATGTGGGAAAAGAAGAACCTGCATGAAAAAAATGGATGCATTTAGATTATTCGAATGGAAGAAACATTAAGTGCATACGGGTGATTTTGCAATGAGTCCTACCAAAATCACATGAGGTTAATTATTTTGACCCCTGTTTCCTGCTATCACACTTGACTGAGGGCATCCTGGGCTGGAAAGGACACCACTGCCCTCAATAACGTGTCTCCAGCAAGTAATGACCTCTCTGGAGTATAACTCAAGTTCCTGGAGTACAAACTCCTGAAGCAAATTGGCTTTGCAGTAATGGCTTCGACATAATTGCTAGCAGTTTCTGGTCCAAGTTGGCAAGAGGCACAAGGAGTGAAATTGTTCAGCCCTTTTTCCCCCTTTTTTTCCTTTTTTTTTTTGTGTGTGTGTTGTTTTTCACACTTTTTCCCCCTTTTCTTCCTTTTTTTTTTTTTTTCCAAGGCCTGGGGTCCATCTTGCAACATCGGAGAATATGTGACTGTTGGAAACTCATTTGTGCAGAAGCACTAGGTAGACTGAGCCCGGGGAGGGTGGGAGCCATAACGCTGTGTGTACACGGTACCCAAGAGCCTAGCACATGGCAGTAAGTCAGTGCATATTTGAAGAAAAGGGTGAATATGTCCTGAAGCTCTGTTTCTTTGAGGCCATGCTTTTTTTTTTCCTAAATAGTTTTGAGCCTCTTTGATGTATCAAGCTCTCTGCTAGCCCTTGAGGATCTAATGCACAATAGGACATGTCCTGTATCCCCAAAGAGCTTATAGTTAGTGGGGCAGTTCTCCTGTTTGACAGAGAGGGGGAAACTGATAATAACGAGGGAGTCAGACACTATGGGCCTGACTTTGTTACTTTTTAAAGAAATTCTTCCACTTCCGGTTGGATACCTCTGTATACATGAAAAACTACAGGGCCCAGGGACACTTTTAGAAAATCAAGAAGCACAGTCGTTTGTTTTAAGGTTCACTCATTCATTCAACAAATATCGATTGAGTCTCCATCAGGTGTTAGGAGCTGGATTTGATGTTAGGAAACTGGCGTGAATTAGGCAGCCCCCAAATCGTTATCTTCCAGGAGTTCATATGCTGGCTGGGGAGGCAGACAATACAAGAGAGAAATAAGTCATAGAAGAAATATCGTGATTTTACACTGTGATGGGTGCGGGACATTGAAAGGACTTTAGCTTTTATTCGGAGATGGGGAAGTCAATAAATCGCCATGTTTCTTTCATTTCCTGTTCAGACACACAAATCTCTCCAACCTTCTCTGTTTCTCCAACCACATTTCACACCTTTTAGGAGAAATTCTGAAATATGCACACCCACCCACCATTTCCTAATGCTCAGAATTCTATCAAAACCGTGAACAAATGAATTAACTTCCATGCTTCTCAGGTGCCTCCCCTATCAGATAAGCATCATAATACCTGCAGGTCTGCTGTACGTCAAGATAAAAATGGATGTAAAAACAGCTGAAGCCCAGTGAGGGCTTGGTCCCTGTTTCCTCTGAAAGCAAAAGAAGACTCTTTATGATGCTCTTTCAGGGCTTAAGTAGACAAAAATTTAAAGTGCAGATCCTTGTGTGATGATGTTCCCACAAAGGAGGGGGAGCTCAGCAACACAGTATTTTTAGGGTAGGGAGACCTGCAAGCAATACATAATAGGGCATAGATGACCCTATCAGAGTGTCCCCACCCATCTCAGGGGAGACGGCCCTGAACCTGGTTCTGAGAGTTTTCTCCTTGTCAGCAGGACCTACCTGGACCCTTGCTCCTGAATACTGATGTCACACCCTGCTTGTCTGCTCTCATGTTTAAACACTGATTCCTCACTGCACACTTCCCATTTTGCGTGGGGACAGGGTCCACAGGGTGTGGTTCCATGTCACCTGGGTCTCCTTTTGACAATATTAGTAATAATAGTAATGGTGTTAATAATGGCAACTATAGTTACTGAGCTTTTCTTAGATACTTATTAGTGCTTACACATTTCAACTCATTAGATCCTCCCATCAGCCCTAGGAGGTGGGTACTGGGACTATCCCCATTTTACAGATGAGCAAACGAAGGCTTAGACAAGTTAAAGAGCGTGCTTTAAGTCACAGAGCTAGTGAGTGGTGGATCCAGGACTTATCTCACAGCTGTTCCGGTACCAGCACGTGAATCCTGGACTGTAGCGCTCCATGGCCTCTCGAGGCACGTGGGCCGCAGGATTCAGTGACACTGGACTCTCATTGGAAGCTCATTCCCACACCAACAGTGGGACCACGACAATTTACTTAACCTCTTGAAGCGTTAGTCTTGTCTGTAAAATGGGCAGAATAACCTCATAGGATGAAATGAGATGTTGGCTCCTGATACATGTTGATTCCCTTCCCTCCGTGGAAATCGCATCTGTACAGAGAACTAAGTAGGACATTTCAGTGTCCACGGATGTGCAGCCCACAGAGCCCACTAGATGCACACATGTACGTGGTTACTTTAGAATCGGGATTGCCGTTCACACTGCTCAAGCACTGGCATTGTTTTAATCAACAACTCCAAGCTCGAGTGGATCGTAACTCTCCTCCTAGGACCGCGTGTATCGTTACTTTAAGTCAAGATGGTGTTTTGGTTTCAAGCGGCAGCCTCAGACTGTTTTCCCAGCAAAGTTAATTAAACGTAGCCACGTTGTCCGTGCACCTTCCCCGTCTTTCATGCAGTCAGGCTTGTCATTTCATGTGCTCTCCTTTGATCTAGTTTTATACCATCCCATAATAAAGGTATATCCGTTATCGTGGATGGATAAATACCTCCATCATCCTGGATTTGCATTTATTTTTTATGAAGTCTTTTGCCTGCCTCCCGTCGTTTCATCAGTGTTTACTCCCCTCTGAGTAACGAAGGGCATACGATTACCAGACGTGGGACCAAGTCTGGACCCCGGTGGCTTACCTGCTCTGTGACTTGGGGCAATTCCCTCCCGTCGATCCAGCTCTCCGTGGGCTCATTTATAAAGGGGAGTGAGATCTACAATGAAGCATTGTCCTGTGGCTCACGGAAAGAAAGGTAGTAAAGTGGAGGATGGACGGAAGGGACTGCCTTGAGTAACGGTCCATCTCTGCATGGGGTTATTGCACGTTACCGAGCCCTCAGCACCAGGCATGCAGTGATAAGCAACACGGCGAATGGAACACCCGTGGGCTGTGGAAGCAGACTGGCAGCTCCCCGTGATTCTTAGCTGTGTGACCTTGGATACACGTTTAACTTTGCTATGCCTCAGTTTAGGGAGGGAACAGCTACGAAGTGGACATGGTAATAGCACCCACCTGCCTGGTCTACATTAGGAGTCGCTCAGTGCGTCTTGAGTGTTTTTGCCCCCAGGAGTCAACATTTTTGGTTGTCACAACTAGGGGCAGTGATGCTGCTGGCATCTGGTGGGTAGAGGTCAGGGATGAGGCTAAACATTCTATGATGCACAGGATAGCCTCCCACACAACGTAGAATTATCCAGCCCCAAAGGGTGATGGTGCTGAAGTTGAGAAACTCCCATGAACTGATTCAATTCAGGTACATTCTTGACATAGTTACTGGCACACCATAAGTGTCTATCTTTTTTTTTATAAATTTATAAATTTTATTTATTTTTGGCTGCATTGGGTCTTCGTTGCTGCGTGCGGTCTTTCTCCAGTTGGGGTGAGCGGGGGCTGATCTTGGTTGTGGTGCGCGGGCTTCTCATTGCGGTGGCTTCTCCTGCTGCGGAGCATGGGCTATAGGCACGTGGGCTTCAGTAGTTGTGGTACGTGGGCTCAGTAGTTGCGGCTCACGGGCTCTAGAGCGCAGGCTCAGTAGTTGTGGCACACGGGCTTAGCTGCTCCGCGGCATGTGGGATCTTCCTGGACCAGGGCTCGAACCCGTGTCCCCTGCATTGGCAGGCGGATTCTTAACCACTGTGCCACCAGGGAAGCCCCATAAGTGTCCACCTTAAGGAATAAATTTGGATATGTCTGGAGAGAGTTCTGGAATGCCTCCGTGTCAGCCTAGGGCTGGGATTGGAACTTTGATGCTAATTTCACTCTCAGCCCACCTTAGTCCCCTGCACACCGCCAGCCCCATCACAGACCTGTGGCCAGTGTGCTCACAGCAGGCCTCTCACCCACACAGCTCATGGGAGCATGTCTTATTGAGCAGTACATCTCCGTAGGCTGGTAGAGAACTTGATATGTAAGTGACCTTATCAGAGGGTCCCCACCCACCTCAGGGGAAAGGCCCTAAACCCAGTGGTGAGAGTTTTCTCCTTGTCTGCGGTACCTGCCTGGACCCTGGCTTATGAATACTGCTTGTCTGCTCTCATGTTTAAACACTGAGTCCTCACTGCACACTTCCCATTTGGCATGGGGACAAAAAAAAGATCACAGGTCCACAGGGTGTGGCTCCATGTCACCTGGGTCTCCTTTTGACTATAGTAGTAATAATAACGGTGTTAATATTGACAGGTATGGTTACTGAGCTTTTCTTAGATACTTATTAGTGCTTTACACATTTCAATTCATCAGATCCTCCCATCAGCCCTAGGAGGTGAGTACTGGAACTATCCCCATTTTACAGATCAGCAAACCAAGGTTTAGACAAGCTAAAGAGCATGCTTTAAGTCACAGAGCTAGTGAGTGGTGGATCCAGGACACAGCCGTTCCTCACCAGCACCTGAACCCTGGACCACAGGCCTCCACAGCCTCTCGGGGCACATGGGCAGCAGCAGGATTCAGTGACCCTGGACTCTCATTGGAAGCTCATTCCCACACTAACAGTGGGACCACGGCAATTTACTTAAGCTCCTGAAGACTTAGTCTTCTTGTCTGTAAAATGGGCAGAATAACCTCATAGGATGAAATGAGATGTTGGCTCCCAATGCACCCTGATCCCTTCCCTCCACGGAAATCCAATTTGTACAGAGAACTTAATAGGACATTTCAGTGCCACGCCCCTGATAGCCCACAATCTCGAGCTTTCTTTGCATTATGCACAGACCCCTGCCCTGCCCACTCCCTGGGGACAACCATTAATTTACAAACTGGCCCCTGAACATGGAGGGCAAGGAGAGACCAAGGAAAGAGGTAGCCACTCTGGATTGGTTGGTGGCGGGTTTAACAAGCAAGGGAACTTACAGAGGAGGCTTGTCTTGGGCGCAGCAAGATGAATAGATCTCTGCACCTGCCCACCAGAATCTTAGAAGTTTATATAGAGGCCTTAACTGGGCTCAGTCACTACACCATCCAGATGGTCTCAACACCACATTGCTCTCTCATGCCTGGTCCTTGAAACCGGCTCCCACTGTGGGCTCTGTGAGCAAAAGGTACATTCCAAGGACAGGGGAGGCATGAGGAGCCTCTCATTGCCTGGGGCCAGGTGGAGGGTCAACTGACAGTCCTGTCTCATCAATTACCTACTCCAACAACAATGAAATGGTGTCTCTCACTTGTTGGTGTCCTCCCACAAGGGTTTATCAAAGTATCTGGACCAAATTAGCAGGCAATAAATCCTTGCTATTTGAAGGCATAATCAGATAAGGAAAAAGGAGAAGTATACATATGTATACATTTATATGTGTATAAACAGAGATTAAGGGAAAAGACAATTACCTCTTTCTTACTCCTTCCACAGTAAGCTTTTGAAAACAGCCTCTCTGTAGCTCCTCCATGGCCCTTTGGATGATGCGTACAAGGACACACAAGGTCAGAAAGGACTCCCCAGTGTAGCCCTCTGGCCAAGTCCTGTCTCTTCCTCCGGACTCCATGTCCCGCCTATCTTTCCTTGCTGCTTTCTCCAACCTTCATTGATTTCATTTTCCCTAGAGCCAGCAATTCTTGTCATGGCCAGTCGACATGGCATTGCCACACATCTTCACCGTGTCATAGCTCTGGGAAGTGTCAGGAGGGAGCCTGGTTAGAATAATAGCAGAGTAGGAAGGACATGAAATCTGGAGTCAGGAAACTGGGATTTGAGCCCAGATACTCCTACTATGTTATCAGGGTCCTTCAACTCTCTGAGCCTCAGTTTCCTCTTCTGCTTACAGAAATCAGATAGGAAAATGCCTGTATGAGAGCTTCACATCAAGTGTGATACAGATGTAAGACATTATTAGTGCTTCGCCTGTGAGATGAAAAGTTCCATGGGAGCAGGGCTATGCTTTCTACCTCTTTATTCCCTTCAAGTGCTGACCGCAGGCTTGGACACACTAAAATCTGTGTAATGAATCTGCAGTGGGATGCATATAGATGCAGAGAAAAAGATGAACGTGATGATAAACATAAATGTGTTGCTCCCTTTTTCCTCAATCCTGTTTACCTCTTTCTTGTTCCTAGTTCATTGCTTTGATTTCATGTTGTTTTATGAAAGAGCTAGGGAGTAAATAAATGGAGTGGAAATGAATGCAGGAGATACAGAAAAGTCATCAAATGCAAATAGGCCCCCAAGTGAAGTGCACCCCGACCCACACAGTGAAACCATTTTGAAAAGAGCAGATGGATGAATAGAGAGGGGAACAGGGTAGAGGAGGGGTGGGCACTGATATAAGAAGGTAGGTGGTTAGGGGAGAGGGTTGATGAGTCAAGGAGGCTGTGAAATTAGAAAGAGATCAAGTTTTGATAAAATACCACCACCATGAACGACTTGTTCCAGAAGATCAGAAGCAGCTGTAACCACAAGGGGGAGAGGAAGTTCCACTCAGCAGCAGGGCAGGACCAGCTTCTTTGGCCCTGTTTCTTTGGCTGGTCTTCTAAGGCTCACCTAAGGCCAGAGTGGTGCTAATAATGTTTTTTTTTTTTTGAAAGCCTGTCTGTGGCTTGCTGATTTCAGGGCATTTCCATTTCTTTGTCCTTATGTGGGAAGCAGCTGGCTCTGGGGATGGAGAGACAGAGCAAAAACAAACAGCAGTGGTTTCTTTCTCCGACTTCCTTCCCAGGGGAAAGAGGAGCAGAGGCAGACTCAAAGAGGAGGGTGAACAAAGACAAAAACACAAAATAAAGAAGACCTAGAGAAGAAAAACATAAAGCAGAGGGTGGACAGGAGAGAGGTGGGGTGGAGCAGACTTCCACACCCTGAGGATAAGGGAAATGACATGAAATCAAAGCAGAAATCAGGGCCTTGGTGCCCTGGGTACCGGCTTCTACCCATGGGGTAGATTTGAGCCAGGCCTGCTTCATTTATATGAGAGAGGACTTTGGTGTCTTTAAACAGGATAAAAATGAGCATGGTCTGGGAGTTTTCCTCGGCCTACCTGGAGGGGCAGGCTGTAGGTGACTAAGGAACTTCAGGTCTGTGTGTCTCATTGAAAGCAAACTAAATAAGAGAAAGCAGCCACTGATTCTGTACGAAGGGGCGAGGACTCATTAAAAGTTAACATTTGGTTATATCCAAAAATTGACTGAGGGTAAAGAAGAGATTGGAGGCCCTCTTGTGTTTGTCTTCCTTACTTCACGCTGGCAAACTGTTATTAAACACTTATTGTTTAGTTATTTCTTTATGATATCATTATCCTATCTGATTAGGAAAGTGGAGAGAAGCTTGTATGGGAAGTGTCAAGGTCAGCTGTCCATGAAAAGTCAGGGCGAATCAGATGCAGCAACCTCTTAGTTGGGTAGGTAACTAGCATGTAGTTCATACCTGACCTCAACTTTCCCCAGGACCCATGAATCTGTAGACCATGAAGTTAAGGAGAACTTAGTCAATGCCCTTGAAGTCAGGATTTTCTGGTCAAATAACCCCAGCTGAGATTCCCTGGGTGCGTAGACTCCTGCTGAGTCACAGGCTCTGGCTCCACTGAGGTCTTTCCTGGGTGCTGGGGACACAGTGAACAGGTTTGGGAGGCAGGAGCTGCCCTTCACCTTCCTCAGGAACAAGGCTCAGGGCAGGTCCCAGTTTCCCTATAGTCAGAAGAGGGTCCCCATTCTTGCATCTCAGAGAAGCAGCATCAGAGATAAGGGAATTCATCCGGTGTTGATTTATTCACGATTTTGCATATTAACAAGCCCCTCCCTCTTCCCTCATGCTGGGGCACAGCCTCCAACAAGCCAGGCAGGGTCTCTGTGCTGGGGATGGGGGTGGAGTGAAGGGCCTATGCTCCAGTAGAAGCAACAGATAATTCACAAGGAGATGAGATGCATTGCAAAAAAATGATGAGTGCTGAGAAGAAAAGGGAGCATGTGATGGCATAGTGAGTGGGGTGGAGAGTGGAGACAGGAGGCCAGCCACAGCCTCTCCAATCAGGTGATTTATGAGCAGAAGCCAGCCACGGGGGAAACCTGCCCAGGCAGAGGGAAATGCAAAGGCAAAACCAGCTTGGCATGCCTGATAGAGAGGAAGAGCTCCTGGGACATGGCTGGGTCTGGGTGGGGTTCCCAATGTGCCCTCCATAACCCTGTAAGGGAAGAGAGCCTTCTAGGCCCCGCCCCTAGAGAGTCTGATTCAGCGAGGTGAAGGGGATGGGAGGGGGAACAGAGCAGGAATCTGCAGAATCTGCATGTTTAACAAGCATTGGGTGATTCGAATTCACCAGGCCCTGTCATCCCACTGCTCCAGCAGATGGTGACATGGGGTTAATGATCAGAATCCCAGATTCAAATTCATTTTTATCCCATTAACTAGGCATTTATGATTTGGTGAGGGCTTGTGTCAAATTGCAGCGGCAGAGGAAGATGGCGCAGGAGGAGGCCTCTGCAGTGATTTAGCACAAATGAAGAAACAGCACAGAGATGTCACCTGGTTTTCCAACAGCCACACAGCAGGTTGTATCCATTCCAGGACTCAGATCAACTGGCCGCTGAGCCCCCAAAGTCCACTCTGTGTGCCCTGGCTTCTGTAGTTTCCACCCGGAAGAAAAAAAAAAATAAAGCAACTATAAATAAAATCTCAATAAGCTACACTTATGCCCAGCTTTGCTTAATGCCCCTGCCTGGTATACCCTTCATGACAAATTGTTTGCTAAGTGTACACGGAAGTAACTAAATGGGAATAGTTGTTGTATGAGGTGTTTATTTATAAACCAACCAACAGCAGAAAAATGCTTTGGTTTATAACAATTGATCTTTACCCTTTCTTTAGGGGAATGGCTTGCCAGGAGAAAAAGTTGTATACTGAGGCCCCTCTGAGTTTGAAATAATAATTATTAATGCTATCTGTATATTAGAAAGGAATGCATCTTTTTTTTTCAACTAGGGAGTGATGGTGGCAGCAACTTGTATCTAGCAAACGTTAAGTAGCAAATTAGCATTCAAGCTGATTGTAGATCTCAGCTTCCTAACCCTCCTCCTGTCACTATTTGCAGGAGACTGGAGGCTGGGCGGTGGGGGGGTGGCACTTTGTCCCCTCCCCTTCCTCGGGCTCCAGGCTCTGGGCTCTGGACAGGGCCCAGGTTCCCCAGGGTTAGGAAAGGGTCCCTCTCCTTGCATCTCGGTAAAGCAGCCTCAATGCCAAAGAAAGTGAATTCATCCATGTGTTCATTTATTCACTTGTAAGTGAATACATTTACCACAACAAAAATCTGGGCACATTGTCTATTAGGGAGCTAAATTATTTTATTTGCAAATAAATTTATCTGGAAAATTTTTTTAGTGTTTAGTCATACTTATTTTGCCTGCATCAAAAAGACCATTATTACACAAAATTAAGGGAGAGCATGAAAGTCTGGGCCACACAGACCCAGTCTAAACCCTATCCCCTTGTACCTCTACACACCCCAGAGTGCTAAGTGAATAGGCATTGTAAATCAGAAGACAGAAATCCTTAACCAACTGAACACCACGAAAGCATTTTTAAGGATCCTGGACTATCTGATGTTTGTATATAAATCAGACTGCTAATTGCAAAAGGAGTCTTATCTATTGAAGAGGGTCTTTAACAATAGCCATGTAGCAACATTCTATTAGCCATCAAGTTGAATTCCTATATATGCCAGGAAACTGTGCAGCAGGACTTCTTGAAGGATATTCTATAACTTAGATGTTTCATATTCAAAGCTGGCACCATGATGGTCTGCATTATTGAGACCTTGTGGAAGCATTTTTTATGAGGGTCGTGGAACATATCTTTTAGATTCAGACATTCCTGGGTTTGATTATCAGCTCTGCCATGTCTTAGCTGTGAGACTCCGGGCAAGGTAGCTCTCCTCTGCGTACTAGGCTTTAACATCTGTAAAATGGGCTTTGGGAGTACTGCTCTCTCACTGTTATTGATAACATCCACACAGTGTCAAATACAGAGCCAAATGCTTGGTAATGAAATGCACCATCATGGCCATTCTCCCTGATCCTCCCACCTTACCCCCAAATGCCCAGGCCGTGTGGGAAAACTTTGGTCAAGAGCCATTTCAGAAGACGTTGAGAGGAACTTGAGGGCATGAAGAAGAAGCAGAACAGAATGAGGAGTATGTTTGACCCTGACCAGGAAGGATCTCTGTCACTTTGACTTACTGGTAGGGATGGTGATACCCTCAGGTATGTAGTGTTCTGGGAAAATGACACTTTCAAGGGCTCTAAATGGTCCCCCAATCACCTGGAAGGGAACACCCACATGGAAAGAACCTTCCTTGAATAATCATCAAGAGCCAATCGCTAAGTGTCTAAATTGTATCAGAGACTTTATAAGCTGTATTTCATTTCATTTGCACAAGAGATGCTATGAGGGAGCCATTATAATTCTCACCATTTTGGAGGTGGGGAAACTGAAGTCCAGAAAGTTTTAGTAACTTCCCCAAAGTTACAGAACAATAAGAGGCACAGTAGATTGGAGATTCAAATTCAGGGTGACTGCGTGACTCTGCCATGTTGTGCAGCCGTGTTATGTTTGTAGTGGTCAAAACACACCAGTGGGGATTTTAACAAGTGAACGAGTTTTAATGGGGGAGAGGTTAATTAGAACAGCTTGGAGATCCATTTCTACACACAAGAGAAAGCATGTGTGGGGTGTGAACTGAGAGAAAATATAATTGTGTGAAAAGAAGAGGTTTCAAGGGGAAAAGCAGATCTGAGCTGTGGGGACAGAGGGTGGAAGGCAGCACAGGTAAGGTTGGGGGTGGAAGGAACATGGTGGGGATGGAGGAACTTGGTTTCCAGCTGGGCACTGCTAGACAAGGAACCCATTTCTCTTGCTCTCCTTGCTGTAGAGAAGGGACCGTGTGTATTATACTGGGACTTGTGTCTCTCTACCTGTTGTAAGAGGTCACTGAGAAGACGTGACTGCTGGTTGATTCAATCAGCTAGACCCAGGCAATTAGAGATTCCCTGTCCTTGGAAGGTACATTTCACCCACCATTCCCATACTAGGCGCTATTTCAAGGGTGCAACCTTGAGAGAGTGAGGTGGTGTGACTCAAATCAGTTAAGGCTTCTATATAAACTATTAAGATTTGGCAGGTGGGAGTGGAGATCTACTCATCTTACAGCCCCCCAATAAGCCTTCTCTTGCTTATTACACCTGCTACCGACCAATTGGGAGTGGCTGACTCTTTTCTTGGTCTCTCCTTGCCCTCCATGTATGGGGGCCGTTTGAGAACCAACAATTGGCAAGCCAGGAAAGCAGAGAAATGGGTCTTGGAAAAGAGGAATCCACAGGGGAAATCTGGACACCCACGGAATGCCAGCTGCTTTAACGTGCTTGTCTGATGAACTGCACATAGTGCCCTGTGACAAAGAAGAGAAACGGATCGTTGGCCCCTACTGTGGACAGTTTGGCTGGACTCTGATGCCCACCCAACTAGTGGCTAAAGCTCAAGTTAGAAAGTTGGAGGAGGAGCTGAGGTCAGAGAAGGACATGCAGGCATCTAGTGCTCTGCTAGCTTTAGGGCTGCAGACAAGGTGGGAGAGCAGAATAATAAGATGGAGACTTAGTGTGCTATTTTGCAAAGCTAGGAGGGCACGAGCTGCTGCGGCAGATTACACTCTGAGCACTTGCGACAAAGCCTGATTAGGTAAGAGGTAGAATCCCTGGGAAAGTAAATAGATAAAAGAGGAGGATGTTACCATGATTGACAATGAACTGGAGTCCTCAGACCCCTAATGCAAAGGAAAAATTTAAATAGTAATTACCCTAGACTTCTGACAATAGAGAAATGGACCCCAAAACTCCTAGGAGAAAACTGGCATTCTTTCTTAGTCCCTAAGTTGTAAATCTCATCATGTATTTGAAATGTAAACAATGCTCACAGTTGTCTGGGACTGAAAAAAAAAAAGATGGGGGGAAGAGGCTTTTAAGAATACAGACTGCTATAGGGCTTCCCTGGTGGCGCAGTGGTTGATAGTCCGCCTGACAATGCTGGGGACACAGGTTCGTGCCCTGGTCCGGGAAGATGCCACATGCCGTGGAGTGGCTGGGCCCTTGAGCCATGGCCGCTGAGCCTGCGCGTCCAGAGCCTGCGCGTCCAGAGCCTGTGCTCCGCAGCGGGAGAGGCCACAACGGTGAGAGGCCCGCTTACTGCAAAAACAAACAACCAAACAAACAAAAAAAGAATACAGACTGCTATAGAAAGTCCCTTTCCCCAAATCTAGTCCACATCCTCGATAAGGTTGTTTGTCAAGGGCAAATACAAATTTTAAAAGTCTTCTCCACAAATATCAGTAGAAAGCTTTAGTCATTTGAGAGGGTAACCCGAACGTGTTCTGTCGGTCAGAGACAGCATATGGATTCAACTGTTACTTATAAACTGGTGAGTTTTATATTGTTGTGCCATGGCTAAAGTTTTGGAATGAAAACTATGGGGTCTCTGTGTCTGTCTGTGTGTTTATGTATATCTATGGATAAATGTTATATATATGTGATTTTTTTTTTGCACATCTGGAGTGTATTGCCAAAATTAGTTTGTAAAAGCTCTATTTAATTGGCTTAAAGAAAAATAAGCTTTAATATCAACAGCATATCTATGTAAAACTAAAACTTAACTTTCTTTCATCTGCTAGAAGAACAAAGTTTTCTTGGACTAATGTGAAGAGAAGATTAATATTTAGAATTGTGAAACGTTTTTCTTTCCCTTTTAAATGATCTGCCTAGAAAACAAAGATTCTGTGTTTTATCAAAATAATTTCCTGTGCTTCATGTTATCTTTATTATGTCTTTGATTACTTAAGAAACTGAGTTTTCTCTATTAAAACAGCTAAGCTTTTTTTTTTAAACTATGTAACTTTCTGCATTTGCCTTTGAAGTCTTCAATTGTCACTTTGGTTAAATGGATAACTAAGTATTGTTTCACAGGGAACTACGATCCTATTTAACCCAGCATTTTAAAACCTTTTGATATGTTTGACAAACTTCCTAAAAAAATCAAATTCTAAATGAATTCTTATTGACCTTGAGCTAACTCTGGAATTCTCCAGATGGCCCCTGGAATATCTCAAAAGATGTGTTCGTTCTCCTTAAAAAAGAAGAGGGATATTAAACTAATTAGGCTTTAAAAATACGTTAAATTACATGGGAAGCACTGTCAAATAAGTAAATGCTAAACTTTCTTTACAGTATGTTTGTATGAAATTCCTAAAAACCTGATATGTCCTGGTATAACATTATCAGCCACAATTTTAAAATATATGTCACAGAAATAAACGAATGCCCTTGTCAATTGCATTATAAAAAACTCTCCTCAAACTTTTAACCATGGCCATTGTAAAGTCTTTTGTTATTTACAGACAATTACTGTTTTACTCTGATGCTTTTGCAAAAGTGTTCCTGCAAATGTGTTTCATCTTGAAGATTCATGAAACACTCTGATAAGTACAGGTTTCTGATAACTAAGATCAATTTGCCCTCACGGGGGAGGGGCAACAGTGGACCTTTCAAGGGCTTCCCCAAGGCTACTGTACAGCCCACCACATGTCATGGATGGTAGCCCAAGACCTGTCCCTGTTTTCCTTCCCCACATCAGTAAAATGGATCCATTATGTTGATGATAGAATGTTAACATGTGAAGACTTGCCTCTGAAGCAGGACCCCTCTGCAGACTTTGCTGGAACATCTGTGAGGAGAGGATGGGCAGTGAATCCACAAAAAACTTCAAGGCCAGGCACTACCATGAGGTTTTTGAGAGTCGTTTGGTTGGGTAAGATGTGTTGTCCCAGAAGCTATGATTAACAAGGTGCAAGCCCATCCAACCTCTAAGAACATGAAAGAGACACCAGCCTTTGTAGGGATTTGGGGGTTTGGGAGGACTTTTTTCCCCCACCTGTCCCTTATACCACCTGGTAAAGTGTGGGACTGGGGATCAGATGAGTGAGCCGCCTCTGAGAAGGTAAAAATACTAGTGAAGCAGATGAAAGTTCCGGGCATCTCTGGAGCAGGGCTATCATCTGAGTTAGATGTGTCTGGGACTCCTAGAGGTATGACTGGGTACTGCAGCAAAGACAGCAGAAGGAGAGAGAACCTCTAGGATTTTGGTCCCAGCTCTGGGAGGGGGCAGAAACCCAATATACTCCTATAAAACAGCAGGTCCTGGCAGGGTACACAGTGCTCCTCTGGGTTGAGTCTCACAAAGGAACAGCACATCCTGGTAAGAACTTCCCTTCCTATCAAGGGGTAGGTTGAGAATATGTTCCATCTACACACTTGTCTTGGCTCAAACCCCAACTTTGACTAAGTGACACAGAGATTTGTAGCAGGGGAGTACCCTGTCCACCAGCCCACTGTCTCTAGAAAGGTAGGTGCTCCTAGGCCCTGTAGAGAAAGTACATTCTCCAAATGTACCTGCCGTTATTCCTGTGGCCTGTAGGGAGGGAGTGGGAGAAATTCCCTCTGATGCCTTGTACATAGACGCCTGGAAACAGGAACGAAACACAGCAGCCAGAGGGCTGAACTCCAAGTGATTTGGCTGGTGACCACTCATGAGCCCTGGCTGTTAACCCTTTGCACTGATGGTTGGGCTGTTCTAAAGGGCTGTTCTAAGGCTTGGACAAAGGGAAGCCTAGGGGTGGATGATCATGAATAAGCCCCTGTGGGGTCAGGATAGGCGAAAAGACATTTGGGTTCACCTGCAAGAGCCTGAGGCCATCCTCACTGTTTCCATGTCCCGACTCAGGAGGCACTGACACCTGGTGATCAGGAAGCTGATGCCCTAGCTTGGGTACAAGCCGTAGCAACTGACCTTTCAGTAGATACGGCTGATTGGGTACATAGGAAGAGAGGACACGTGGTGCTCCGGTGGGATGGTGTGTTGCCAAGGACACCGGGTTGCCCTCGAAATACAGTGATTTGGTAAATGTAGTAACAGCATGTCTGTCCTATGTGTTCTAAACAATGCTCAAGGCAACTGCCAAAGGAGAGTGGGGCCGTCCACTGGAGTACCCAGTGGTGAGAGATTGGCAAATTGATTATATTTTGCCCCTTCCTGTTGAGTGAGGGTTCTAAATTTGCCCTGGTTTGTGTGGACACTGCGTCTCGCTTAACCCAAGCTTTCCCCTGTGACTGTGCAAACAAGGCTGCCACCACCGGGGGAGCTTAGAGAGGCTGAGTACTGTGGATGGATACCATCATTGAATAGATAGTGATGGGGGTCACACTGCAAAGGTCATGGTGTACAAGATGGGGCAAAAGA
This sequence comes from Lipotes vexillifer, assembly GCF_000442215.2. NCBI lineage: Eukaryota > Metazoa > Chordata > Mammalia > Artiodactyla > Lipotidae > Lipotes > Lipotes vexillifer. The sequence continues at coordinate 55,303 of NW_006781695.1, forward strand.
AATAACAGTGAATGAGGGGTCCTTCTCCCCTATAACCTGCAAGCAGCAGGGTCGGTAGAAAGGAAAAATGGGATATTAAAGCAGCAGATAAAATTACTAACAGGTAGCACCACCTTGGCCAGGTAAGGGCCTGTTGCCCCACATACCACACTGGGGACCCCTGCCGAGGCACCCGATCCCGTAAAGATATGGAAATGGTGGGAAACAACCCATTGTCCGGACTCTCACCGTGGATTAGCTTGCTGTGCTGCTGAGAATACCAAACCCCGTCACGCCTGGGAGAGGCTTCATCTACTGGAATTTGCAATGGCACATTCCGTTGGGATGGGTGGATTGCTTTGCACCCCTGGGTAAGGAACAGCTACCCAGTCTCCACTGAGATCCCGTTGTCCTGCTGCAGGCTGAGCCTGTGGAAACACACTAGACCTGGAATGAAACACACAGCTTTGAGGGTAAAAGGTGGGGTCCTGGTCTGGCCTGTCCCACCCTCAGTCCATCTCCTCACACCTGACAGTGCTGCCTCCCCTGGCCAAGATGAATGGTGCCCACAACCAGGTCAGGTTCCTAAAGCTGCCACCTCCCTCTCCTCAAGTCTGGGGACACACGTTCTGTTTCCCACCAGTACCAGCATTTGGCCGCCATCTTTGTCCCCTCCATCAGCCTGGAGGACACTGTAGCACACACGGAGGGCCTTATTAAATCCCCCAGCAAGCCCTGAATGAAGGCCAACAAAGGCTGTCCTTACTGAACACTGACATGTCTCTAATGAGAAAAGCTGCCTGTCCTCCAACTTAAGATGGACTTGGACATCATCACTGCCTCGCCAGGAGGCACCTGTGCCATTAGCCAAGCAGAATGTTGTGTGTTCATACCTGGTGAGTCTTCTGTCTGCTACTGTGCTGGCTTTACTAAATCACACAAGGCCACAAGTGGATGCCCTAAGTGTTCCGGCCCCCAGCTAGGGGACTTATAAATCAGTGGTTCTGAACAGAGGGCTCTTGGTGGGAGAAGCTGCCACTGATTTGGGGAATTATTGTTTCAACCTGTGCTTCTCTTGCATGTGCTTGTATTGTTGCTGTGGCATCTGCCCCCAATGCAGGCAGATAACCATCTAAAGAGCTCCATGCTAGTGAAACCGGGGCTGACCTTTCCTGGAACGTTTCAGAGGAGGGCGGGGGCGCTACAAACTAAAGCGGGTCACGAGGAGGGGTGGAGTCTTGGGGGAGGTCATCAAGAGGACGCGACCAGGGCAATCGGAGTTTCCTCAGGCTCCCCCGTCTTTGGAATGTGCGTTCCCCAAGCTAGAAGCTGCTTAAGGACACAGCCTCGAGAGAGTAAGGTGGTGTTGAGACCATGTGGATGGTGTATGTGCCTGAGCCCACTTAAGGCCTCTGTATCAACTTCTACAATTGGGTGGTGGGTGCAGATATCTATTCTGCTCGCAGCGCCCAAGACTAACCTCGTGTGTAAGTTCTCTTGCTTATTTAACCTGCCACCGACCAACCTGGAGCGGCTGCCTCTTCCTTTGGTCTCTCCCTGCCTTCTGTGTGTACAGGGCCAGTTTGCAAACGTACACTGGCTCCAGCCCCATTGAACCCTGAGTTATCAAGGGTGGGAAATGTGTCCCATTCCTCTTTGTTTCCCCAAAACCAACAGAGTGTCTGGTATGGAGTTAGAGATCCACAGACTTGAAAAGGCTGATGAGCCAGAGACTGCAAAGGAGCATCAGGGAAGTCTTCCTGTAGGAGGAGTGCCTGGCACTGTGAGAAACATGGACACCAGGGATGTGGCTTGGTGGAGAGGAAGAGGAGGGCTGCTTCACGTCTGCGGAAGGAGGAGCTGGTCTGTGTGTAGTATAAGGTGAGTTTGTGAGTATGTGTGTGTGTGTTGGGGGACGTGGGGTAGAAATGTTTGTCCTCTTCCTAAATTTGGGAAGGAGTGTCTTGGCTTTGCTTTTCAGCCTCTGTTTTGGAGGCAAACGTGCCTGAGTTCAAGTCCCAGCTCTGTCACTTATGAGCTGTGTGACTTTACTCTCGTGAACCTCCATTTCCTCGTGTGTATACTTGGGGTAATAACACACACCTGTCAAGGTGTTTGAAAGCATTAAGTGAAATCAGACATCTTCACCCTGTCCTGACACGGTAGAGTCTTAGTTAATTTTGGCACCCCTGTTTTGAAAACCCCATCCCCATCTAGGCAGCCTTAAGGTAGGGATTCGGGACCTCTGGGATGACACACACATGAGGTTAACTGGCCTCTGTCATTTTGCTAATTCAGGACGTTTCTGCTCTTTGAGCTCCCAGGATCAGTAAACCACTCATTTAATGTGCATCCGGACACTGTTCCTGGTTTGGCTCTGGTTTAACGAGAGGGCAGGTGGGATAGAGAAACATTTCAGAGTAGATGCAAACCAAGAGGGACATTCCCTAAACTGCCTTCTTCTCAAGGAGTGTTATTTAAGCTGGGCATGCCCTGGGGACACCAGGTTGGCTCAGCAAGGCGCCTCCATGTGGCTCTGCCCCAGACTGGGAGTGTGCACTGGGTTGGCCACTGGAACTTTCTGTTCCTTTCCTCCTGAAGGGGATTTAGCATCATTGATTCTATAGGTTCCAGCCATTTGATCCCTGGCACAGGGCAAGCCACACCCACCTGCTAGCAGGAGCTGACTTCTAGTGGATTTTCAGGAAAAAGGAGGTAGGTGGCTGAAAGCCCAATCCCTCTCTCCCACCTATAGCTCCAGCTGTGTTTCCATCTGGCAAATCCTGGGGCAGAACACACACACGCACAGCCCAAAGGGAAGGCATCCAGCCTTACCTGGAACCCCAGCTGTCTTTCTCTTTCAGATGCAGAACCTCCTGAAAGCTCTGTCGGGGGGTGGGGCTACACGTTGCTCTTCGTCTGGTCTCCTAGGGGCGTCTGGCTCTTCGGCCTCTGTCAGGGGCACCTCATTCCCTGGAATGTCCCCTTCCCGCCGGCCGCAGAGGCACTGTGGTTTTTTACAGCTCCCTTCCTTCCCCGCTTCCAGCGTCTCCCGTCCGGAGACCCCAGGCTGAGCCTGACCCGGGAGCAAATATTGGTGCGAAGGAATGCTGCCTTCACCCCCATACCCGGCTCCTGGGAGTTTACCAAGTGCCTTCCTGCCATCTACGGGGGCGGGGGTCAAGTCCTCACTCCCAGGGCTGGTTCCCCACCTTGGGCGAGAAGCCCCCACTAGCTCCCTCCAAAAAAGACCAAAAAGAAACTTTCGCCGGTCCCCCGCCCCCAGCAGCGCCTCCCCCACGCCACCCCCGCCCCGCGCCTGCCCTCTCCCAGCCCCCAGCAGGATGGTGGAGGAGGGGGTGAGGGAGGCCGGCTCTCTCGGTGCCCTCTGGGTGCTAGCTTTTGCTCGGGGAGGCGGGGCGGGGTGGGTGGGCGGGGAGAGACGAGTCCCTTTCCGAACCTCCAGCATCCTTCCCAGCCTCCCGGTCCTCGCCTCTCCGAGGCGCTAGCCGCGGCCCGCCTGCCTTTGGAATTCTGCCCCAAAAAAGGGGCCCTTGAGGAGGAGGAGGTAGGAGAGGAGGGACGGAGGCCGGCGGCGAGAAACGGAATCCGGAGTCCAAAACAGTACGGGGAGAGGAGAGGACCGGAGCCGCGGCGGCGGCGGCGGCGGCGGCGGCGGTTCTGAAGCTCGGCCGCTGCGCCCGGCCGCAGTGCATCAGCGTGGCCGCCCTGACATCCCCAGGATGGTTAATGCGGGGCATTACGCACTGGTTAACAGGCTCCGAGCTGCTGAGCGACTTGTTTTAAGCATTTTCTCCCTCGCTCTCGCTTTTAATCTTGTCTCTAGTGGCGTGTGTAGGGGGGAGGACTTTATTTCCATTGGCTAAGCTCTCCCTTCCCACCCACATCTCTTCCACATCACCTTGGTGTCTCCCTAAATAAAACCAGCCTTCCTTATCGCCTGGACAAAATCAGGAGCTAGAGTTCGAATGGGTTTTATATAAACACTCACCCCTGGCAGCGTGCGGCTGGGCTCTCAGGATAAACTCACGGAACCCGGCCTGATGCTTGCCTTTCCTTCCCTCCCTTGAACGTCACCGTTTAAGCAGAGCCCGAGGACTGGGAACTCTTCCCTGAAATCTGATCAACCTGAAGCCAGTTGCAGAACTGCACAGGGTCCCCATGGACCTCAAGGAGAGCCCCAGCGAGGGTAGCCTGCAGCCCTCTAGCATCCAGATCTTCGCCAACACCTCCACCCTCCACGGCATCCGCCACATCTTCGTGTACGGGCCGCTGAGCATCCGGCGTGTGCTCTGGGCCATGGCCTTCGTGGGCTCTCTGGGCCTGCTGCTGGTGGAGAGCTCTGAGAGGGTGTCCTACTACTTCTCTTACCAGCACGTCACCAAGGTAGAGGAGGTGGTGGCCCAGAGCCTGGTCTTCCCAGCCGTGACCCTCTGTAACCTCAACGGCTTCCGCTTCTCCAGGCTCACCACCAATGATCTGTACCACGCCGGGGAGCTGCTCGCCCTGTTGGACGTCAACCTGCAGATCCCGGACCCACACCTGGCTGACCCCACGGTGCTGGAGGCCCTGCGGCAGAAGGCCAACTTCAAGCACTACAAACCCAAACAGTTCAGCATGTTGGAGTTCCTGCACCGCGTGGGACATGACCTGAAGGATATGATGCTCTACTGCAAGTTCAAAGGGCAGGAGTGTGGCCACCAGGACTTCACCACAGTGAGTACTTGGCTTTCAGCTCATTTTTGCGCTCAGTCCTTTTGAGAAGTGCCACGCTGGCGGTCTGAGGCTTGGTTCGAGGTGTCTCTGTGCTTTGGAGCAGGAGAGAGAGCAGTGTCTCAGTTGAAGGCCAAGAGGGTAGTTGGCCAGAGTTGTTGGAACTGGTCGGAGAGGTCTGCCTGCTGGGTTGGAGCACTCCTGTCTGGTCAGATGTGCGGGGCGAGCAGCGGGGAGCCTGGCCGTGGTGGCGGATCATTACCCCAGAGGTGCTGAGTTGCCTTCCACCCACCCAGAGGGAGGAGGCCTGAGCTGTCCGTGGTCCAGGGCACTTGGTGTCTGAGCTGTGTGATTGGAACAGCTTGTCATTGACGAGGTGGCATTTTCTATCTCTCTCTCTCTCTGCTTGGAAGTGGCATCAGGCACTGCATCCTGTGGGCTGGGCTGCAGCTTAAAGCTGCCAGGAAAGGGGGTGGGGGGCACCAGGCAGCCTGGATGGTTCCAGTGGCTTTGGGAGCTTGTTGGAGCAGGTGATGCTGCAGAGGTGTGGAAGTCTCTTTCCTTCCTTTTCCTGTGTGGATTCTGAGCTCTGTGCGGGGAGAGGAGAGGCCAGGGTAACCCTGGGTCTCTGTCTGGTCTGCTGACAGGTCAAAAACAAAGAGATGTTCAGGGTCCCTGGGCAAAAGAGGAGGGTCTAGGTGGAGACCCATGCACAGGACGGGCAGTGAGATGTCTGGGAGGGTGAAACGTTGCAGGCTGGCTGGTCTGCGAGTTTCAGCTTGAAACTCAAAGGCTCATTTGCTGTCTGTAAGATCCCTTAACAGCGTGGATACGTGGATGCGGGGGAGTGGTGTGGGGAGGGGTGAGCAGCTCTGAGATCCGCAAGCCTGGAGGGGGAGAGTGGAGCTGAGTACAGAGGAAAAGCGGAGGGGGAGGTGGGTCCCGTTCGGGACGGGGCTTCCTGGAGGGGCAGGGGAAGAATGCGAGGAGAGCTGTGGCTGCCAGGGTTCTGTGTCTGCCTAATTAGTGGGCTGCTGGGCAGAACTTGGCATAGCAGGTCTGGTTGCAGCTGCCCACACCTCCTTGCTCCCAGGCGGGCCTGGGACATCAGGTGCTGTGGGACCCTCCGGAAGCCCAGTGTGGCCGCTTCTCCCAAAGCGACCTTAAGGGAGAACCGAGAGCTTTTGAGTCTCAGATCCTTGAGCCAAATTGCAGTTGTAATTTCGGGGTGGCAGGTACTGCAATTGCAAAGAGACTGGACTCTATTGTCAGCTCTTGTCTGAGGTCCTCTGCTTAATTAAGACATGCCCTACCTTTCTCTGTGGTGCATTCCTCCCCGCCGGCTCTCAGGGCCACTGCCTACCAGACTCTTGCTCTGAGTTTCTTTTAATGCTACAACCAGTCTCTGCACACAGCCTCTATGCTTGCTGTGCGCTGTCTCTGATTCTGGAAAAGCCAAGAGTGCCTGGGGGTGGGCGGGGGTGGGGCGCGGGGCTGGGGAGGGCTCATTGCCTCTGGCATCCCCTGGAGCTCTCTTTCCTGGGGGAGTTGTTTTGTATTATCCATTTGAAACACTGTGCAAAAGAGCCCAGCAAGATCAGGCTGTGGTGTATGTATGCTGAAGAGGAAGCAGGTCTGAGCTGGGGGGAAGGGACCAGCAGTCCTGGAAGCCTTTCTAAATGGAGCAAACAGGATCCGAAAACATGTCACGCACAATGTCCTGGGTGGCTTGGGGAGAGTTGGGGAAAAAGCCTCATTCTTGGAGGCTGAAACTATCCCTGTATCCACCCCCTGCTTTCTAGTGCCGTGGCAACGCTCCGCTTCACCACTGCACCACGCAGCTCAGAAACACGCATGGAACATGCAGACAGCAGAGAGAGAGAGAGAAGGTGGCACCGAGAACAACTGCAGTTGGTAGCAGACCCTGGGCCAAGTTCTCAAGCATCCTCATAACCACATGTCCACCTAGTGGCTTCCTCTCAATTCATGACCAAGTTCCACTTAGAAGTAAAGGTTCTTTGGTCCCAGGCTGCAGTTTTGTACTTAGCCTATCATTTCGGTCCCTGGGGTCCCAAGAGGCCAAAGATCAGGCTGTAAAACCTGACCCAACCCTTTGACCCTTCCAGGTTGTCTCTTAAATAATGAAGCTGCCTGTGGACACAATTTATTACTTAGTAAGTGTCATGTCATTATCTGCCATCCTTACCAGGTTCAAGACTGATTTGGTTGAGTGTCCCTCCTTAGACTGACTCTCAATGGATGACCTCCTCTAGCATTGAAAGGGGATGGGTCTCAGGGCTGGATCGCCAAGCTGTTCAGGAGAGTGTCCAAAAGGGCACCCACTCTAGGAAACCTGCAGAATACTCCAGTCAGGAGGCTGATCTTTTTCACCCATTGATTGCAATGAGCAGCCATGCTACAAGGCGTGGACACGATGCCAAGTTCGTTCCAAGACCTTGCAGTGAGGGCTAATCCTTCCCACTCGCCCTTGTCTCCCTGGCTCCTTGGCCTGGGGTGCAGGTGTGCTTGTCCTTGGCCTGGGGTGCACCAGAGGAGAGCGAGACCTCACAGGTGGTTATGGGAGAAGTTGGCTCACCAGCTTTCTCTCTCATTCATTCTCTCTACTGCGCATCCCTCTCCCTTTGGCTAATTTACTGGGCTCTCCCTGGGTTTGTCCTATGCTGGGTGGCTTCCTTCCCTATGAGCTGCGGCTAGCTTATTAGACTGAAGTGTGCGGAGGGGCTGCCCCAGGTGGATCATTTTTCCTGGTTTTCTTTTTCTGCAAAGCGTACCTAGTGCCATCTCCAGGGCTAATGCTTTCGCATACACTTCCTTATTCCAAGTTCTTAGCTGGTGTGCATAATACCCTTTAATTAGCGAATGAGCCATGATTCTAGCAGAGTGAAAGGTTGTGGAGGTTAGACGTCCCAGAAGCCAGGTGTGGGACGCTGACTGCCATGTAAACAGGTGTGCTGCATGATTGGGCAGGTACACTCTTAGCCCTCACCTAAGACCGTCTGACTTCAGATAAGCACATACTTTTCTTTCCTGGAAGAGGAGAGGAGGGCTTTGATTCAACAGTGTCCACGCAGTGGAGATCGCCCTGCTGACGCAGAGTGGAAGGAAAGGAGTTGGGGTGAGAGGGCTGGCCAGGGGGTGTGTCTCTGGCCATGACTGGATGAGCTGAAGTTAAGATTGGGAGTAGGAAGACATAGGTTCGAATCCCAGCTCTGTCATTTCCTAGCTTATTCCCTGGGTCGTATTTTGTACCCTCTCTCAGCATCGACTTGCTCGTGGAACATAATGATAGTAACGTGATTTTGTAACTCACAGGGAGAACGAATCATGTGAGACAATATATGTGAAAAATCTCTTGTGCCTTGTGACAACTACATGTCACAAAATGTAAGGTGGGGTTATTTTCAAGATTCGTAGGAGGGGTTTTTTAATATAAATTTCTTTGTTTGTTTTTATATTTGGCTGTGTCGGGTCTTCGTTGCCGTTCACGGGCTTTCTCTAGTTGCGCGAGCGGGGGTTGCTCTTGGTTGAGGTGCGTGGGCTTCTCATTGCGGTGGCTTCTCTTGTTGCGGAGCACAGGCTCTAGGCACGTGGGCTTCAGTAGTTGTGGCACACGGGCTCAGTAGCTGTGGCGCACGGGTTTCAGTAGTTGTGGTTCGCGGGCTCTAGAGCGCAGGCTCTGCAGTTCTGGCACATGGGCTTCCTTGCTCTGCGGCATGTGCGATCTTCCCGGGCCAGGGATCGAACCCGTGTCCCCTGCATTGGCAGGTGGATTCTTAACCACTGAGCCACCAGCGAAACCCGTTGTAGGAGGGTTTTTATTTTCCAGCCTACTTGCCCTGTTTGCAGCCCTCCAGAAGAGTCAGTTGATGAGTAATGCTGTCAGGATAGACCAGAGAGAGGGAGGAGGCTGCTGCTTTCTGAGCCCTGTGTTAAAGCCCAGCATCGCAGAGCTGGGGTTTTGTAGAGTGGAGGTCACAGCTGGGTTCAATAACTAACTATTGCGGACAGGTGGCAACCCCACTGCCTGTGACTAGCACGTGACTGTTTCACATTGTTTCTCTGCTTATCACACTGGGGTTCATCTGCCTCCAAGTTCAGGATTGCAAATGACCCCTCAGTCTGCATTTTTAACCTGATTGCCATATTGTGTATGTGTGTGTGTGTGTGTATGTGTGTGTACTTTAGAGATTTCTTAAGAAAGGCATTTCCTTCTTTTCTTACTGAAAGAAAGGTCTCTCCACAGTGGGATCTTGTTAGAGGCAATTCTATGACTCTTGGTCGTCTACATCACATAGCATTATAGAGATGTGGAGGGGAGGGCTTAGGCAGCTCACATATTTGGAAATCTTGCCACAGGCTGGTGGGTCCCTAGCTAAGCTTATTACTTCTTATCACATGAGGAGCAGGTGTGTGGAGAAGGTGGGCTTTGGGGAGAGATCTGAGTTGGAATTCCTACCGTACCCCCTCTTCGATGTGTAATCATGGGCAAATTTCTTAATCTTACTCTCTCCGTCTCTAATTAGGAACAATAATACCTGCCACTCAGAGTTGCTGTACTGATCCAGGGAGGCCAAAGGATGCCAAGAGCTAGTGCATGGCAGATGCCTCGTACAGGGCAGGCCCCATGCTTTGCTTAGTGTCCCACGGGAGTGTTCACTGAGCCTTAGTTGGATTCTGGCTGTCTTGACTTCAGGACGGTGTCCTTCTCACTATTCCACACTGTGACTCACTAACAGCTTTGGAGCATGGTGAACTGCTGTGTTTGTGGGATTCTTAATTCTCATAATATGACAAACGTTCCCTTTTCTCAGGACTTCCATATCGGTTCTGCTGGCTAAACATCCTCTCCTTACCTGCCATCTTGGCTTCCGGTCCAGGTCATGCCACTAACCTCAGCCCAGGAAGCTTGTGCTGCCCTAACCCCTGATAAGAGTCGAGTGGCCTGGGTAGCAGGCCTGCATCTTTTATCACGAGTGTGTGTGCTGTGTGTCTGCACATCCGTTCCTTTGTTAATCAAACAGAGCACCTCCCATGTAGCAGGGAGAGAGCTAGACCAGATCCTTGCCATCTGAAAGCTCACGGCCCATTTCCCATCCCCTGTGGATGCGGGTGGGGTTTTGAGAGCAGGAGTCTTGTCTCATCAAACACAGTCTCTGCATCCTTCATGCTGAATGCAGGGTCTGCCCACAGTAAATACCCAGCAAAGATTTTTTTTTTGGATTCAGTAGTTACTTGCTGTTTCCTGAACTGACCCAGCATCCTTTGCTCATAGGCCTTTCTTACTTCTTTTCATCTCTCACCTCTCTCTGTCTACTTATTTAAATCCTACTCATCCTTTAGAATCCGGCTCTAGGCGTGGTCGCCAGTGGGGATGAGAGGCTGGGCGGACTTGGGCCTGGGGCCACACGGACACCCTGGCGCTGGGCCGGTGGCAACGGAGGAGGCCAGAGGAGCTGCAGGTGCCAGGGGATGCGAAACGGGCCCGCAGGAGATTAGAAGCAGTGGCGCAGGAGCGGGGCTGCCTCCACGTGAAGGCGCGCGTGCCAGGGTCCTGGGGCAGCGAGGAGCCCAAGTCACCGGATGCCCAGCCCAGAGCCACCTCCCCGCACCGCGGCCAGACGGCGACCAGGGGCGACCAAGTGTAGGGGTTCCTCAGGATGGTGGAAGATGCTGGGCCCAGGCTTGCCCAAGATGCATTGCAGGGGAACCTGGAAGTTTCTGCAGTTTACATTGCGTTTTGTGGTGTAATCCTGAACAACGGTGAAATCAAAGATCCAGCAACTTGAACTAACTGTATTTCGGTTGATTCACTGTAACTGCCAAACATGCCCTGGATTTTGAATAAATAATATGAACCCCCCACCCCCCATCCCCGAAAAACATCTAGCTCTAATATCTCTGTGGCCTTCTCCAGGAAACCACTGCCAACCCCTCTCCCCATGTCATAATCTAACTTAATCTCTTCCTCTCCTGTTCTCTAAACAGCCTTTGGATTACTCCTCTCCTAGAACAGTCATTATACTTTTCCTTGAATTAGAATCATGAAGTGTTTAGGCTAAAAGGAACCTTAGAGATGATTTAATTTAAAACTGAATTCTTTAACCACTGATAATTTTTATTCATTGCCCATTTCAGTTTCTCCTCCCCATAAGATGTGATGTCTTTTCTAACTTGATATTCTCAGGACTTAGAACTGCTTAGCACAGGGAAAGCTCTTACAGTGTGTCATGAGTGTGTGAAGTGGGTTTGAAGTTTTTCAAATGTCAGGTGACTCTCATGTCAACTGAAGTAGCTATTTTTTGGCTTCCCTTTTCAGTATAGGAACCCAGGATTCCACCTGCATTGGGAAGACTTGTCTCATTATTGTTATTATTTTAACAGTACACTTTCTGATTATAGAAACAATCCACAGTCACTGGAGAAAACTTGGCAAGTGTGGGAAAGAATAAAGAAGAAGAAAAAATGTCCCAGAATAACATCTTAGGTATAATTACATGTATTATTTTAGTATTTGGGGAGTAGCTCCATTTGGTCACGCCTGGGATCACACATCTGTACATGTGATACCTCGTCTGGCATGCAGTGCACGCTTAGTCACTGTCACCTTGCTTTCTTCATCCTGGGTCCCCTGGGTAGTCTCCAGGGTGTTAGAAATTCCCTCAAGGGTCCACTTAGAGTAAAAAATAAAATCCAAAGATATGTCTCCATGGGTCTGAGCAATACCCCTTTGGTGGGATATATTTTGTCTTACCTGCCAGAAGCATCCAGGGATAATTTGTGAGAGGGAGGGCTAATTGCCCCTCTTAACTCAGCCTCCTTGGATTACAGGTTCACAGCTGAACACCAGTTACTCTTTTTGGATGGCAATTTATTGACAGTCCAGGTGTGCATTTACCTGAAGCCATCTTGGTCCTGTTTGTTATATGTTTGTTGGGTTGAACCAGAGATGTGTTTGTTGACACCAAATTAGATCTTCTGACTGAGGCTTGACCTCGTTCCTGGATGAAGCCCAACCCCTCATGACCATGAGGACCCTGGACCATGAAGCCCAGGAGGTTCTCCTTGCACGGCCATCCCTGCACGCCTATCCCTGCACGCCTCAGCACACAGTGTAGGCCCTGACTCTCCCTCACCTGGGAAGTTTCTAGGCCCCATGTTAAAATGGTCTAGATTGCATTGAATGCAGAGTAGATGGTCTTTCGTATTCCTTAAGTTGCTTGGAAGTTTTGTGAGCATTTGCCATGCCCTTGGAGAAGCAACCTCTGCCCAGCTGTGTGAGTGGTTTTCTGTGGTGCCAGCCTCCAGTTGGGATCTTCTCCTTTGCAGAATGTTAGGTCATGGCTCTCTGGAAGTAAAGCTTTCAGGGGTGTATTGACTTCTGTCTGATGTGATGAAGGACGAGGACACTGACTAAGAGCTGACTGTTATAATGACCTGCACCATCTACTTGCAAGAAAAGCTGAAGCGGCAGCGGGCCACTAAGCTGTTGCCTAGTTGCTGTATGTCTGCATCTCTGTCCCTGGGAGTTCTTGGACCTCCAGAATGCTGATGGAAGACTACCTGCAAGCTTACCAAATTGGGAATTGATTCTTTCCTCCTCTCTACAGTGGTTCTCTTTTCATCTCTGCAGAAACTCCTTCCGTTAACGAAGAGATGAATTCTAGACAGTTTTCTGTAAAGTTTCTGAATCCTGGTTTGCTACCGATTTCTAGAGGAAGAGCTGAAATGGGATCCCAAGAAAAAAAATCCCCAACCACTGAATGGGTAGCTCTTATTTTTTGATTTTTTTGAATTGGTAGCTTTTAGCACCAAGTTTGTTGTCAGAGACGTTGTTCCCATAGATCAGTTCATATTTCAAAGTATCGAGTATTGCATTCTCTCCAGCAGAACAGAAATATGCCACCTGGGTCTAGAGATATCTGAAAGTGTGCTTTGTGCTGTCTCTTTTTCATCTGAGTGTTTATGTTTGATGGAGCTGGGTTGCCATATCAAACTTGACCAGCGGGGCTATTTGACCCATGATCCATTGTAATCTGAAACTAATGGGCTACAGCACCCCTGCAGATTTGAAATTCCATGTATCATATTTCTCCCCTGCAACAGACTTAAAACCAGTCCATACAGGTGGGACTTAGTGGTTACTGGAAGCCTGTGATAGAAGCCTATTTGTCAGGATGGGCTTTATTTGGGAAGAACATTCTGAAAAGGGTCATCCTTTGGATGCTAAACCGTCTCTCCATCTCCCAGCACTTATTTTCTCATGAATCAGGTCCATTCGCTATTGATTACCTCACTGGCCACAGAAATTTATACTCAGGAGAAATAAAGTACAAAGCACAGAAAGAACATATTTGCCTGGGTTTATTGACTTCTGTTGATGGAGTGGCCCAGCCTTGGGCAAGGTAATTAGCTTCTGTGGGCCTCAGTTTCCTCACTTGTAAGATGAGGGGGTTAAACTAGGTGACTCCCAAGGACTTGCCAACTTGGAGAACTGTAATACAGTAGAACGCAATCGAAATTTATTTTCTGATCTCGCATTTGTTCGCTGAAATAACTTTAACTTATGCTTGGGGGCAGAGAGTTGATGTTATTTTGTAACCAGATATATTTATCCATTTATTTGTTTGTGTAATGTAGATAGAGCTGTACAGTGGAAGGAAAAATACCCTGATACACTGAGTGGCTGTAGTGGGAATACGGAGGCACAGAACCCTACCGTCAAAACTCTGTCCACGAGCCGTGTGTGTCTGGCTGCCATTCATCAGTCTGACTGAAAGTTTCCATCACACTGGTCCTACAGTTGTGAGCAGGGGTCTGTGTACAAATTAGCAAGAGCGTCTGTGAAAGGTGCTGTTGGTGTTCCATCCAGATCCCCTTTTCTGCTGCTGGGGCTACAAGCTTCTGCACTGAGAACAGGAGGATGCCCTTGGTCCTTAGTCTACTGGCCCTGCCTTTCCTGGAGATATCTGAGAAGTTATGCACCTCCCCACCACCTGGGGGCAGCCAGGAGCCAGCGACTCCTGACTGACAGGAGTGCAAAATGCCAGGCGCCTTGCCTCAAGACCCAACAAAATATGGTGCAGTTTACACTCCAGAGCTTTCCATGGGATCAGGCTGAGCTAGACTTCTCCTGAAACCACGTCTTTGCTTACCTTTTCTCCCTGCCCTATCCTGCATACCTCACTCCCTTCTAGGCTTTTCCTGAGCTCATTCCCTCAATAAATCACGTGGACAAGAAACCCCCATCTCAGGCTCTGCTAGGGAACCCACCCTATGTATTGATTAGCTTTACCTTCTCCATCTGTTTGACAACATGGAGACTCACTTAGGCACATGGACCTGTGTCTGGCTTAGGAAGAAGGAAATACCTGTTGCAAAAGCCTTACAAGCCTCATTCTTTCTTGATGTGCCCTCCACTGGGGCCTGTAACAATGTCCAAGGGAGACTTTTCATAATTCAAGTGAGCATCTCTCTGACTAGGATCCACTATTCTGGGCTCAGCTGGTTTGCTCCTCTCTGGAAATTTTTGTCCGAGGAAAGCCCTTCCCAAAGTTGCCCATGTCCTAAGGGCTGAGCTATCCTTATTCTCTCAGCTCCTGCATTTCCCCCCCCGCCACCGCCCGAACCCTGTCCCCTGCCCAGGCTGCTCACATTCTAGCTCACACCTTTACCAACACCTGCCTTCTCATCATTTCCCAGTTCTGCTGTCTCTGAAAGCATCCCTTTCTCAGCCTCCTCCCAGCCTTCACTGCCATTTCCTCCTGGATGGGTCTCAGTCTGGCTTTAAGCCATGGGGGCGGGGAGGCGACTGCCTTCGATGTTGGCAGTGGCTCGGCCTCATCTATAAAGCAGGAGGTAGTGAGAAATGTACGGCTGACCGGGGCTGTTGCTCTTCATATGTCACAGAAACCGTGAGGGGTGCAGGGAAGAACTGAGACTGTTTAGCCTGAAAAGGGAAGCAGGGGACTCAAGGCCGGGTGGTTGCTGTCTTCACACACTTCGAAGGTCCTTGTAGAGGAGAGGGATGAGGTGTTCTCTTTGTGAGGCCAGAAGGCAGTGCTGGTACCCAGGGGTGGGCAGACATTCACAGAGGTGGGTATCAGCTGCTTAGAAGGAGCCATCCTGGGACCACCTGTGCCCTGTCATCAACTCTAGCTGAGGCCATACAATTGCTTATTGGTGATGCTGTAGGGGTGGATCAATGTCAGGTAAAGAGTTGGATGTAATGACCTCTACAGTTACTTTCAACTCTGAGCATCTTTGATTTATTTCCTTTTGGAACAGGTATTTGGGGTCAGAGGTGAGGGCCACTGACAGATGGCATTGGGAAGAATTGATAGTGACTGCAAGCCAGTACATCCACCGTGCAACACCACCTCATTTCCCAATAGAGCATAGCCTTGAGGCTGTTTCAGGAGCGGGGAATAAAAATGTTGCTGCTGGAGAAGCCTTGGAGACAGAAGATGCTCAGTTCATCCAGAGAGAGTGCAGGACACATGTAGGTGAGGGTCACCGGGGCTTGGCGTGGCTGGTAAATGACCTGGCCTCCCCAAGGGAGTAAGCACGGCTCCTGGAGAAGCAGTTCCCAGGGCAATTTGTCATAAATTCCCGGCACTAGCTTCAGTCCCAGAGAGCAAATCTTGGGTGTGCTTGGACCTGACCTGCTTTCTGGT
>NW_006781696.1:0-407 GCF_000442215.2 Lipotes vexillifer
CTCTCACTGTGAGTAATGTCACCATGGGCACTGCCAACGTGCGCACTCTCACCATGAGCATCCTCACCAAAAACACTGTCACCATGGACACTATAACCTTCTACACTGTCACCATGGGCACTATCACCAATTTGCACTGCCATCCTGTGAACCACCGTTATGGTGAATATCACCATGGGCACTATCTCGTTGAGGACTGTTACCATGTGCACTGCCACTATGTGCATTGTCAGCATCAGCAGTATCGCCGTATTTTCACCATGTGCACTGCCATCATGAGCACTGTCACCACGTGAAATGTCACCATGAGCACTGTCACCAGGAGGACTGCCACCATAAACACAGTCACCATGGCTACTGCCACCTGAGCACTGTCCCAATGAGTACTGTCACCATGGACCTTGTCA
>NW_006781698.1:0-700 GCF_000442215.2 Lipotes vexillifer
CATATATTTAAGCTCATTAATGCTTTTCTTGGCTGTGTCCAGTCTACTGATGAGCCCATTAAAGGCATTCTACTATAGTTTTTCTGAATTCTAGCATTTCCTTTTGATTCTTTCTTAGAGTTATCAACTCTCTGATTACATAAAACGTGTTTTGTTCCATGATGTTCAATTTTTTCCCCCATTAGATCCCTTAGCATATTAATCAAATTTAATTTAAATTCATCTTCCAATAATTCCAAACTACTTGACATGTCTGAGTCTTGTTCTGTCACTTGCTTTGTCTCTTATGGCTGTGTTTAGCTCTTTAGCTTGCCTTCCAATTTTTTGTTGAAAGCCTGACATGATATATACAATAATAGGAACTGAGGTTTTATGTTTATCTGGTTAGGAGTTATGCTGGATGTACTGTTTGCTGTAGCTGTAGGTGTCAGGGGCTAAAATTTTCTCCAATGCCTTGGTTTTTGTCTTCCCTCTTTGCTTTGGTTTCTCTAGAGATTTCTTCTTAAATAGTATCTGAGTCTATTCTTTCAGTTGTGATAACATGTTATTTTACAGAAAACCTATTGAATTGGTGGTGAATGTTAGGGAAGATATTCCATGTTCCTATGATTAGGTCTCAGTCTTTTCCTAATGCCCCTGGGCTGTGACCTTCACAGCATCTATGCCTCTGAGTGGTGACCTTTACGAGACCTTCTCTGTT
>NW_006781699.1:0-252 GCF_000442215.2 Lipotes vexillifer
CCCGTGCCGTAACACGTACGCTAACCCTAAACCACTATCATACACTAACCTGTACCCTCAACCGTCTCAATTCCCTAACACTAACCCTAATCCCAAACGTAACCCTAACACTTGAGCAAAGCCTTACCCTAACCCGTAACCTAACCCGAACCCGAACCCGAACCCTAACACTTTCCTGAAGCTTTACACTAACCCGTGCCCTCATGCTACCCCGTACACTAACACTAACCCATGCCCTGACACATACACTAA
>NW_006781700.1:0-1656 GCF_000442215.2 Lipotes vexillifer
CTTTCCCTAAACCAGTATCACATTGATTTTGATTATAGTGACCTAGTAACATATTCTGTTAGGTATTAAGGCAAGTCCTTCCCCCCCAAGATATTACTCCTTTTCTGTTTTTCCTGGCTGTTCTTAGGCATTTATTTTTCCATATGAATTTTGAAATTATTTTATCATTCATCAGTTTTACCATTTTATCATTCAAAAACATTTAGCTCCATTTTCTTCAAATCTCTGTATTCTCAATTCTTCATTTTATGTAGATCTTTCACTTTATTGAGTTCAGGATTTTATAGACATGGACCTTTATTTTAAAAAGTACTTTTTTCACCACCCTATCTCCTTTTCCTCAACTTTTGGAAACACTTTTTTTTTCCATCTGAAAACATCAGAATATATATTTGTGAGATGGTTAACCTCTATCACTGATGCTGTCTACAAATTAGTGCCTCCAACACTTCTGTTTCTCTTACACAGTTTGACTCTAAAGCCAAAAGCTTGATCTTCCACACTGATGACTTAATAGCTTGGTTTCATAAAAATGCATGCTCAGGCCTTGGAATCAGATCAACTTGAGTATGCATCCCCCTATCTTATTTGTTACATGATCTTAAATTATTTAGTGACACTGGTCTTTAATTTGTAGTATAGTATAAGGGCAGTCACCCTTGTAGGGTTTCTGTGGTTTAACTAAAAGAGAAGATAATGTAAATCATCTGGCATAATATAAGAATTCATTTCAAACATGTTCCCCCTCTCCCTGTTTTTTCTTCTAGTGGGAAGTATATTGACTGGTATTCAAATTTTATAGACCTGAGAGAGCCATAAAATGTGTTGTGGTTGTTAGGCTTGATAGTACATTTAATGATATATTTTTGATAATTTCTTGGGCACCTGACCTTTTATCTGTGAATTTGAGGTATCTAACCACCATACTTAACATTGGAAATGAGCAGCAGTCTTGCTGTTGGAGCCAAGCAAGAGATGCCTCACCCTAAACCCTGTGATGCCGAGGATGACCCTACTCTGTGTCTCCTCCAGATGTACCTCTCCCCACACCAGCTCAGGGCCTGCAAAGGTCAGTTACCCCAAGTGCATCTTAGGGTATACTACACTGCCAATATGCCTGAAGTAGTCAAAGGCAGGATATGTGCTAGGAGTGTGGACAGTGCCTTGATCCATTCCATGTTCTCTGCACCTTCTTTCTCCCTGCACAAATGTGGTGGGATGAAACTCAGGGTGGGAAGAGGAGGAGCCAGGGGTTGACTCTCACTTTACTGCCATGCTCCAGTGTGGAACTCCATGGAGCCTAAGCGTTTTAAATTTGAAACTGTCCTTCCAGGTCACAAGGTATGTTTGTCAAGTAGGGGTACAAACCATACTAGGTACAAACCATACTTTATTTAACATTAGTTTGATTTCTAATTTATAAATATTTACAAAAATGATTTGTAGGCATCCACTGAACTCTTGCTTGGGGTCCCACAGATGTCTGAGATGGGCCTAATGAGCAAAGAATACTTTTTATTAAAAATAAAGTGACTTAAATGTTTTCTTTTTAGAAAACTTCTCCCATTTTTCTGTTTAAACACATCCGACCCACATAGTCAAAGTCAGGATTTAGAATGCCTTTAACCCTATTATAGTATTTGGCCAATCTTTCCC
>NW_006781701.1:0-234 GCF_000442215.2 Lipotes vexillifer
ATATTAAAAGCAGCAAGGGAAAAACAACAAATAACACATAAGGGAATCCCCATAAGGTTAACACCTGATCTTTCAGCAGAAACTCTGCAAGCCAGAAGGCAGTGGCAGGACATATTTAAAGTGACGAAGGAGAAAAATCTACAACCAACATTACTCTACCCAGCAAAGATGTCATTCAGATTTGACAGAGAAATTAAAAGCTTTACAGACAAGCAAAAGCTAAGAGAATTCAGC
>NW_006781703.1:0-202 GCF_000442215.2 Lipotes vexillifer
GGGATTGCCTTTGTTATTCTCTACATGCTTATTTCCCCTGTGCTCAGTTACTGGTACGAATCAAAAAACCTGATAGACATTAAAACCCGCCACCTTTTCCCGGTTTCTAGTAAATGGAATTAATAACCAGGAGTTCATCTTTTTCCGTGATGCATAACTCCTGTAATATTTTTTGCTTTTATGTTTTTAATCAAGAGTCTAA
>NW_006781704.1:0-17420 GCF_000442215.2 Lipotes vexillifer
AGAGGGGATTAAGAGCGCTGCTTAAAGGAGCTCCAGAGACGGGCGCGAGCCGCGGCTGAAAGCACGGACCCGAGACAGGCATGAGACGCTAAGGCTGCTGCTGCCACCACCAAGAAGCCTGTGTGCAAGCACAGGTCACTATCCACAACCCCCTTCCGGGGAGCCTGTGCAGCCAGCCACTGCCAGGGTCCCGGGATCCAGGGACAACTCCCCCCGGGAGAACGCACGGTGTGCCTCAGGCTGGTGCAACATCACGCCGGCCTCTGCCGCCGCACGCACGCCCCGCACTCCATGCCCCTCCCTCCCCACCGGCCTGAGTGAGCCGGAGCCCCCGAATCAGCGGCTCCTTTAACCCTGTCCTATCTGAGCGAAGAATAGACGCCCTCTGGCGACCTACACGCAGAGGCGGGGCCAAATCCAAAGCTAAGCCCCAGGGAGCTGTGAGAACAAAGAAGAGAAAGGGAAATCTCTCCCGGCAGCCTCAGAAGAAGCAGATTAAAACTCCATAATCAACTTGATGTGCCCTGCATCTGTGGAATACATGAATAGACAACGAATCATCCCAAATTGAGGAGGTGGACTTTGAGAGCAAGTTTTATGATTTTTTCCCCTTTTCCTCTTTTTGTGAGTGTGTATGTGTATGCTTCTGTGTGAGATTTTGTCTGTATAGCTTTGCTTCCACCATTTGTCCTAGGGTTCTATCCGTCCATTTTGTTTTGTTTTATTTTTTTTCTTAATAATTATTTTTTTATTTTAATAACTTTATTATATTTTATCTTACTTTATTTTATTTTATCTTCTTTCTTTTTTTCCTTCCTTCCCTCCTTCCTTCCTTCCTCCCTCCCTCTCTCCTTTCTTTCCTTCTTTCTACTATACTAATTAATTCTTTCTATTTTTCTCCCCTTTATTCTGAGCCCTGTGGATGAAAGGCTCTTGATGCTGCAGCCAGGAGTCAGTGCTGTGCCTCTGAGGTGGGAGAGCCAACTTCAGGACACTGGTCCACGAGAGACCTCCCAGCTCCACATAATATCAAACAGTGAAAATCTCCCAGCGATATCCATCTCAACACCAGCACCCAGCTTCACTCAGCGACCAGCAAGCTACAGTGCTGGACAGCCTATGCCAAACAACTAGCAAGACAGGAACACAACCCCACCCATTAGCAGAGAGGCTGCCTAAAATCATAATAAGTCCACAGACACCCCAAAACACACCACCAGACATGGACCTGCCCACCAGAAAGACAAGATCCAGCCTCATCAACCAGAACACAGGCACTAGTCCCCTCCACCAGGAAGCCTACACAACCCACTGAACCAACCTTAGCCACTGGGGACAGACACCAAAAACAACGGGAACTATGAACCTGCAGCCTGAAAAAAGGAGACCCCAAACACAGTAAGATAAGCAAAATGAGAAGACAGAAAAACGCACAGCAGATGAAGGAGCAAGATAAAAACCCACCAGACCTAACAAATGAAGAAGAAATAGGCAGTCTACCTGAAAAAGAATTCACAATAATGATAGTAAAGATGACCCAAAATCTTGGAAACAGAATACACAAAATGCAAGAAACATTTAACAAGGACATAGAAGACCTAAAGATGAAACAAACAATGATGAACAACACAATAAATGAAATGAAAAATACTCTAGATGAGATCAATAGCAGAATAACTGAGGCAGAAGAATGGATAAGTGACTTGGAAGATAAAATGGTGGAAATAACTACTGCAGAGCAGAATAAAGAAAAAAGAATGAAAAGAACTGAGGACAGTCTCAGAGACCTCTGGGACAACATTAAATGCACCAATATTCGAATTATAGGGGTTCCAGAAGAAAAAGAGAAAAAGAAAGGATCGGAGAAAATATTTGAAGAGATTATAGTTGAAAACTTCCCTAATATGGGAAAGGAAATAGTTAATCAAGTCCAGGAAGCACAGAGAGTCCCATAAAAGATAAATCCAAGGAGAAATATGCCAAGACACATATTAATCAAGCTGTCAAAAATTAAATATAAAAAAAAACATATTAAAAGCATCAAGGGAAAAACAACAAATAACACACAGGGAATCCCCATAAGGTTAACAGCTGATCTTTCAGCAGAAACTCTGCAAGCCAGAAGGGACTGGCAGGACATATTTAAACTGATGAAGGAGAAAAACCTGCAACTAAGATTACTCTACCCAGCAAGGATCTCATTCAGATTTGATGGAGAAATTAAAACCTTTACAGACAAGCAAAAGCTGAGAGAGTTCAGCACCACCAAACCAGCTTTACAACAACTGCTAAAGGAACTTCTCTAGGCAAGAAACACAAGAGAAGGAAAAGACCTACAATAACGAACCCAAAACAATTAAGAAAATGGGAATAGGAACATATATATCAATAATTACCTTAAATGTAAATGGAATACATGCACCCACCAAAAGACACAGATTAGCTGAATGGATACAAAAACAAGACCCATATATTTGCTGTCTACAAGAGACCCACGTCAGACCTAGAGACACATACAGACTGAAAGTAAGGGGATGGAAAAAGTTATTTCATGCAAATGGAAACCAAAAGAAAGCTGGAGTAGCCATTCTCATATCAGACAAAATAGACTTTAAAATAAAGAATATTAGAAGAGACAAAGAAGGACACTACGTAATGATCAAGGGATTGATCCAAGAATAAGATATAACAATTGTAAATATTTATGCACCCAACATAAGAGCACCTCAATACATAAGGCAAATACTAACAGCCATAAAGGGGGAAATCGACAGTAACACATTCATAGTAGGGGACTTTAACACCCCACTTTCATCAATGGACAGATCATCCAAAATGAAAATAAATAAGGAAACACAAGCTTTAAATGATACATTAAACAAGATGGACTTAATTGATATTTATAGGACATTCCATCCCAAAACAACAGAATACACATTTTTCTCAAGTGCTCATGGAACATTCTCCAGGACAGATCATATCATGGGTAACAAATCAAGCCTTGGTAAATTTAAGAAAACTGAAATTCTATCAAATATCTTTTCCAACCGCGCTATGAGACTAGATATCAATTACAGGAAATGATCTGTAAAAAATACAGGCACATCGAGGCTAAACAATACACTACTTAATAACGAAGTGATCACTGAAAAAATCAAAGAGGAAATTAAAAAATACCTAGAAACAAATGACAATGGAGACACGATGACCCAAAATCTATGGGATGCAGCAAAAGCAGTTCTAAGAGGGAAGTTTAGAGCAATAAAATCCTACTTTAAGAAACAGGAAACATCTTGAATAAACAACCTAACCTTGCACCTAAAGCAATTAGAGGAAGAACCAAAAAACCCCAAAGTTAGCAGAAGGAAAGAAATCATAAAAATCAGATCAGAAATAAATGAAAAAGAAATGAAGGAAATGATAGCAAAGATCAATAAAATTAAAAGCTGGTTCTTTGAGAAGATAAACAAAATTGATAAACCATTAGCCAGATTCCTCAAGAAAATAAGCGAAAAGACTCAAATCAATAGAATTTGGAATGAAAAAGGAGAAGTAACAACTGACACTGCAGAAATACAAAAGATCATGAGAGATTACTACAAGCAACTCTATGCCAATAAAATGGACAACCTGGAAGAAATGGACAAATTCTTAGAAATGCACAACCTGCCAAGACTGAATCAGGAAGAAATAGAAAATATGAACAGACCAATCACAAGCACTGAAATTGAAACTATGATGAAAAATCTTCCAACAAACAAAAGCCCAGGACCAGATGGCTTCACAGGCGAATTCTATCAAACATTTAGAGAAGAGCTAACACCTATTCTTCTCAAACTCTTCCAAAATATAGCAGAGGGAGGAACACTCCCAAACTCATTCTACGAGGCCACCATCACCTTGATACCAAAACCAGACAAGGATGTCACAAAGAAAGAAAACTACAGGCCAATATCACTGATGAACATAGATGCAAAAATCCTCAACAAAATACTAGCAAACAGAATCCAACAGCACATTAAAAGGATCATACACCATGATCAAGTGGGGTTTATTCCAGGAATGCAAGGATTCTTCAATATACACACATCAATCAATGTGATAAACCATATTAACAAATTGAAGGAGAAAAACCATATGATCATCTCAATAGATGCAGAGAAAGCTTTCGACAAAATTCAACACCCATTTATGATAAAAACCCTGCAGAAAGTAAGCACAGAGGGAACTTTCCTCAATATAATAAAGGCCATATATGACAAACCCACAGCCAACATCATCCTCAATGGTGAAAAACTGAAAGCATTTCCACTAAGATCAGGAACAAGACAAGGTTGCCCACTCTCACCACTCTTATTCAACATAGTTTTGGAAGTTTTAGCCCCAGCAATAAGAGAAGAAAAGGAAATAAAACAAATCCAAATCAGAAAAGAAGAAGTAAAGCTGTAACTGTTTGCAGATGACATGATACTCTACATAGAGAATCCTAAAGATGCTACCAGAAAACTACTAGAGCTAATCAATGAATTTGGTAAAGTAGCAGGATATAAAATTAATGCACAGAAATCTTTGGCATTCCTATACAGTGATAAAAAATCTGAAAGTGAAATCAAGAAAACACTCCCATTTACCACTGCAAGAAAAAGAATAAAATAATATCTAGGAATAAACCTACCTAAGGAGACAAAAGACCTGTATGCAGAAAATTATAAGACACTGATGAAAGAAATTAAAGATGATACAAACAGATGGAGAGATATACCATGTTCTTGGATTGGAAGAATCAACATTGTGAAAATGACTCTACTTCCCAAAGCAATCTATAGATTCAATGCAATCCCTATCAAACTACCACTGGCATTTTTCACAGAACTAGAACAAAAAATTTCACAATTTGTATGGAAACACAAAAGACCCCGAATAGCCAAAGCAATCTTGAGAACAAAAAATGGAGCTGGAGGAATCAGGCTGCCTGACTTCAGACTATACTACAAAGCTACAGTAATCAAGACAGTATGGTACTGGCACAAAAACAGAAAGATAGATCAATGGAATAGGATAGAAAGCCCAGAGATAAACCCATGCACATATGGTCACCTTATCTTTGATAAAGGTGGCAGGAATATACAGTGGAGAAAGGACAGCCTCTTCAATAAGTGGTGCTGGGAAAATAACTGGACAGGTACATGTTAAAGTATGAGATTAGATCACTCCCTAACACCATACACAAAAATAAGCTCAAAATGGATTAAAGACCTAAGTGTAAGGCCAGAAACTATCAAACTCTTAGAAGAAAAGAGAGGCAGAACACTCTATGACATAAATCACAGCAAGTTCCTTTTTGACCCATCTCCTAGAGAAATGGAAATAAAAAAAAAAAACAAATGGGACCTAATGAAACTTCAAAGATTTTGCATAGCAAAGGAAACCATAAACAAGACGAAAAGACCACCCTCAGATGGGAGAAAATATTTGAAAATGAAGCAACTGACAAAGGATTAATCTCCAAAATTTACAGGCAGCTCATGCAGCTCAATAACAAACAAAAAAAAACAACCCAATCCAAAAATGGGCAGAAGACCTAAATAGACATTTTTCTCCAAAGAAGATATACAGACTGCCAACAAACACATGAAAGAATGCTCAACATCATTAATCATTAGAGAAATGCAAATCAAAACTACAATGAGATATCATCTCACACCAGTCAGAATGGCCATCATCAAAAAATCTAGAAACAATAAATGCTGGAGAGGGTGTGGAGAAAAGGGAACACTCTTGCACTGCTGGTGGGAATGTGAAATGGTTCAGCCACTATGGAGAACAGTATGTACGTTCCTTAAAAAACTACAAATAGAACTACCATATGACCCAGCAATCCCACTACTGGGCATATACCCTGAGAAAACCAAAATTCAAAAAGAGTCATGTACCAAAATGTTCATTGCAGCTCTATTTACAATCGCCCGGAGATGGAAACAACCTAAGTGCCCATCGTTGGATGAATGGATAAAGAAGATGTGGCACATATATACAATGGAATATTACTCAGCCATAAAAAGAAACGAAATTGAGCTATTTGTAATGAGGTGGATAGACCTATCGTTCGTCATACAGAGTGAAGTAAGTCAGAAAGAGAAGGACAAATACCGTATGCTAACACATATATATGGAATTTAAGAAAAAAAAATGTTATGAAGAACCTAGGGGTAAGACAGGAATAAAAACACAGACCTGGGCTTCCCTGGTGGCGCAGTGGTTGAGAATCTGCCTGCCAATGCAGGGGACACGGGTAGAGAGACATGGACATATATATACTAACAAACGTAAGGTAGATAGCCAGTGGGAAGCAGCCGCATGGCACAGGGAAACCGGCTCGGTTCTTTGTGGCTGTCTGGAGGGGTGGGATAGGGAGGGTGGGAGGGAGGGAGACAAAGAGGGAAGAGATATGGGAACATATATATATGTATAACTGACTCACTCTGTTATAAAGCAGAAACTAACACACCATTGTAAAGCAATTATACCCCAATAAAGATGTTCACAAATATGTGGAAATTAAACAACACACTCTTGAGCAACCAATGGTTAAAGAAGAAATCACAAGGGAAATTAGAAAATACTTTGAGCTAAATGAAAACAAAACTCCATATACCAAAACTTATGGGATGCAGTGAGAGCAGTGCTGAGAAAAATTTATAGCTGTAAATGCATACATTAAAAAAGAAGAGGGAGATGCAGAGGGAAGAGATATGGGAACATATGCATATGTATAACTGATTCACTTTGTTATAAAGCAGAAACTATCACACCATTGTAAAGCAATTATACCCCATTAAAGATGTTAAAAATAAAATAAAAAATAAAGAATCAACCATAAACATAATTCTACAGGTCACTATTAAAAAAAAAATGGATTAAAGACCTAAATGTAAGGCCAGAAACTATCAAACTCTTAGAGGAAAACATAGGCAGAACACTCTATGACATAAATCACAGCAAGTTCCTTTTTGACTCACCTCCTAGAGAAATGGAAATAAAAACAAAAATTAAAAAATGGGACCAAATGAAACGTCAGAGATTTTGCACAGCAAAGGGAACCATAAACAAGACCAAAAGACAACCCTCAGAATGGGAGAAAATATTTGAAAATGAAGCAACTGACAAAGGATTAATCTCCAAAATTTATAAGCAGCTCATGCAGCTCAATAACAAAAAAATAAACAACCCAATACAAAAACGGGCAGAAGACCTAAATAGACATTTCTCCAAAGAAGATATACAGACTGCCAACAAACACATGAAAGAATGCTCAACATCTTTAATCATTAGAGAAATGCAAATCAAAACTACAATGAGATATCACCTCACCCCAGTCAGAATGGCCATCATCAAAAAATCTAGAAACAATAAATGCTGGAGAGGGTGTGGAGAAAAGGGAACCCTCTTGCACTGCTGGTGCGAATGTAAATTGATACAGCCACTGTGGAGAACAGTATGGAGGTTCCTTAAAAAGCTACAAATAGAACTACCATACGACCCAGCAATCCCACTACTGGGCATATACCCTAAGAAAACCATAATTCAAAAAGAGTCATGTACCAAAATGTTCATTGCAGCTCTATTTACAATCGCCCGGAGATGGAAACAACCTAAGTGCCCATCGTTGGATGAATGGATAAAGAAGATGTGGCACATATATACAATGGAATATTACTCAGCCACAAAAAGAAGCGAAATTGAGCTATTTGTAATGAGGTGGATAGACCTAGAGTCCGTCATACAGAGTGAAGTAAGTCAGAAAGAGAAAAACAAATACCGTATGCTAGCACATATATATGGAATTTAAGAAAAAAAAAATGTCATGAAGAACCTAGGGGTAAGACAGGAATAAAGACACAGACCTACTAGAGAACGGACTTGAGGATATGGGGAGGGGGAAGGGTAAGCTGTGACAAAGCGAGAGAGAGGCATGGACATATATACACTACTAAACGTAAGGTAGATAGCTAGTGGGAAGTAGCCGCATGGCACAGGGAGATCAGCTCGGTGCTTTGTGACCGCCTGGAGGGGTGGGATAGAGAGGGTGGGAGGGAGGGAGACGCAAGAGGGAAGAGATATGGGAACATATGTATAACTGATTCACTTTGTTATGAAGCAGAAATTAACACACCACTGTAAAGCAATTATTGTAAAGCAATAAAGATGTAAAAAAAAATCTTTTAAAAAAGAGATTAAGGGGTAGGGAGTAACAGGAAATGACTGCTAAAGCATATAGTGTTCCTTTTTCTGTGGGTAAAGAAAAGTTTTGGAATTAGATAGTGGTGATGGCTGTACACTTCTCTGAAAGAATATTGAATTATACACTTCAAAGGGTGAATTTCCCTGGATGTTAATTATAATTCAATAAAGCCATTTTTTTAAAAAAAGGCAGTAAGGGGATTCCCAATCTTGGCCTCTCTTCATGGACGGTTTAAGCATTTCCCAACCGCTACTATAAGAACTTTGATTCCTCTGAATTTTACCACAGTTAGATGCTGAAGTTTATGAAAATGTTCTTGAAACAGTGAAGGCACACTAGGCCTTCATTCTACTAATTTTAGGAAGTAGTATTGTGTAATAGTTAAGAACTCAAATTTAGGAGTAAGAAACATCCTATGTTCAAATTCTAGTTGTAACTTTTTGCAAGTTATATAACCTGTGACAAGTCATCTAATCTCACACATACAGGCATAAAAAAAATTATGAGCTAAGTGTACTTACTACTCTCATTTCACAGATAAAGAATGAGGCTCAATCAACGTCATATAGTGAGGGTCTGAGCTGTTAACAGTAGGAAGAAATAAAATATAATGGGTAAGAGGGAATGCAGAGGAATTAAATAATCTGACTCTAATCTTAAAGTTCAGGCTCTGTGACTTACTCTGTTGCTTCTAACGAGTTACTTAAGGTCTTTAGGCCTGAACTTCCTTACGTGTAAGCTGGTGTTTCAGATGTCCGTTGCCATATAGCAAACCATCCCAGAGCTCGAGGGCTCTAAACGAGTCACTGTGATCTCCCCTGGTTCTGTAGGTTGACTGGGCACAGCTGGGAAGTTCTCACTTGGGGTCTCTGGTGCAGCTGCAGACAGATGTTGGCCTAGAACTGCAGTTATCTGAAGAATTCCCTAGGCTGATGTCCAGCATGAGTTACACACACGGTTGGCAGCTGATTCTGGCTGTGGGCAAGGAGCTCAGCTAGGGCTGTCAGCTGTGGCCATTCCATATGGCTTGGGTTTCTGCAGCATGGCTGCTGGGTTCCAAGAGGGAGCACATCAAGCACAATGCTCCCAGAGTCCCAGGTGGAAACGATGAGCTTTCCTATGAATTAACTTTGGAAGTCCCCAAAGGTTACTTCTGCTGTCTTTTACTGACCTGATTTAACAGGATAGTCCAGATTTAACAAGAGGAGAATGAGATATCACATCTTGATGTGAAGATCAGCATGCACATATAGTTAGGGAGGGACTTGGTGATGACCATTTTGAAATTTACTGACCACAGTCTGCCCTCTGGCCACTGCCATATATTCATCCTCCTCCCAAGAGCTCCACAGGCTCATCCCATTATGGGATTGATTTGAAGCCCCTGATCTCTCATTTAAGTCAGCCTCAAGTGCAATTCCTGGGGGACAGTTCTTCTCAAACTACAGACCGATGAACCAACAAGTCTTCTTTGCTTATCTGTTCCCCACACACCCAACATACAGTGGTGAAGCAAGCATAGGATGACAGCCAAAGATAATCCCATTCAAAAAGGAAAGGGACAGACAGCACAGAGCTGTCATTGGTCCACAGCAGTCATTCACACCCTCCAGATTTGACTTAGGTGCCCCACTTGCATGATCACAGAGTGCCATAGGCTTATCTTCATCATTAAAATTATTAAATTCCACATAATCGCTTGTTTTCTTACCTAGCTTGTCCACTAGGTGGCAAGAGTTTTGAGAGCAAGGACTGTCTTATCATTGTTCACCTACTGCCTAGCACTTAATAGATGCTTAATCAGCATTTGTTAAGTAAATTAAAACCAGAAACATGGAGTTGTCTTTGCTCCACTAATGTGTGACCTTGTATTGGTCACTTAATTTCTCCATGGTTACATTTCCTCTACTGAAAAGCAAGGAGTCTGGATTAGATCTCAAGAACTATGGCTAGTTGCATGATTCTATTCTATAATTTCTGCATTATCATGCCATGAACTCCAGCACCAACACTACATTCTTCTCAGAGACCACAACTGGCTGGCATTTACTTCAAAGTGCTCTGATAGGTGCTGACTGATGGAAACAAGGTGGCTTTGAACAGTATTTCACAAAGCAATGAGAAATGAGGCTCAGGTGCACAGCCACATTGGGCAGAGGGACCACTGAAGACCATCAAACTGAAACAATGCTCCCATTGCTCCTCAGGCATCCTACACATTCATCCTAAGGCTGGAGGGCAGACCTCAGGAACATAGTCCAG
This sequence comes from Lipotes vexillifer, assembly GCF_000442215.2. Lineage (NCBI taxonomy): Eukaryota > Metazoa > Chordata > Mammalia > Artiodactyla > Lipotidae > Lipotes > Lipotes vexillifer. The sequence goes on from NW_006781704.1 coordinate 10,505, forward strand.
ACAGAAACACCCCAGCTCAGTCACCTGCCGTACTGACTTGGAGACCCCTCAGCAAGGTCTGGAGATGGGAGCAATCTATGCTCATCTCTACCATCATCCCAGTGCTCAGAAACTCCTGAGGTTTCTGCTCTTGGTTGTATTAGGAAGCAGAATGTGGGCACAAGGCCTCTTTTGACTTTCTCTTTGTGTTTCGATTTCTGTCCTTTTGCCTCTGCTTTCCTCCGCAGTGAGGTACAAGAAGACAAATGCCCACCTTTGGAGCCCTGATAGCGTGTCTAAGTCGTATCATTTCCTAAAGACTTTTTTTTTTAAGATGACCTTTCCCTTTGTTTTTCTATCACTGTTCCACTTTGTTCCTTAGAAAGAGAAACCTCTGCAATCTCAGTCATAGATCTCCCTCCTTCTCCTTCCCTTTATTTAATCATTTGCAGCTCTAGGGCAGAAGTTTTCAAACTTTAAAAGTGCATCAGAATTACCTAAGGCTTGTTAAGCCTCATATTGCTGAGCCCCACCCCAGAGATTTTGATTCTATAGATGGGTCCCAAAATATGCATTTTTAACTAGCTTCCAAGAGATTCTGATGCTGCTGGCATGAGAACCACAGTTTAAGGACCCCATGGCTTTAGGGTATACACCAAGAACTGAGTTTAAAATTATTTTCTCACTCTTAAGTATATTTTTAATAACTAAACGTTTAACTGCCTCCAAAATATGGTTTGCTCAGAGCTCAGATTTTGAAAGCCTGGAATTTCTTACTTTATGTGAAAACTAGACCTGTTGGCTTACTTGCCTAAATTATCCAAAGTAACAGGATATCTGAACTGACGTCAGAGATGAGCCTTGGTGAGGTAATGTCCCATCCACTTTGAATTGTTTCCCTAGGAATTTTAATCCAAGAGAGAAAACAATTCTGTTTTCTCATATATTCTGTTTGTTTTCTCCCTCCATGACACCATTCAGAACACTAATAAATCAATACATTAAGATAACTAAATTCAGAGCATTAAGAAAAAGAGAAAGCCCAATTCTACCAGGTGAAACTGTTTCCCAGATTTCCTATTCACTGATTATTATCAACTCAACCTTAAACTCTGATAAGGTGGACAGCACTTTTTTTAACCACTTAGAACCTGAAGATATTGGACAGGTTATTTAACCTCTCTGAACCTCAGTTACTTTGATGGGGTCCAGGGCAGGCTGCCCCAGAATGTGCCACTTTGGCATGTGGATTATTTTGAGCTGAAGACAATCAAGGCCCAGCAAGCAGACTCAAGAAGAGCTTTTCACCTCCCCCTTAACTTCTAAAGAATTTAGATGGGGGGTGGGGGGTGGTCTGGTCCAGGAAGAGAACTGTCACCAGAGATAATTACAGAGAGTGTGGTCTAGATGTGGTAAGTGTGTGTGTGGGGGGGGCGGGGCGGCAGTGAGCAGGCAGGGTCCATTTGTTCAAAGTCCTCTCTGTGTGCCATTATCTCTACATAGCATGGCAAACCCTTGTTTACCAAACACTTGCTCTTCCCGTCTTCCTGTGAATTGCCTTCCTTTCCTTTGAAGCCCTGACCCTTACCTGCTTCTCCTTAGCTCAGGATGGCATATAAGCCTCAGTTGCCTGACTGTCTGGGAGACTCAGGTATGTGGGGCTCCCATATATATAACACTAAATTTGTTTTTCTCCTGTTAATCTGTTTTATGTCAATTTCATTAGACCAGCCAAAAGAACCCAAAAGGGTAGAGGAAACATTTTCCTCCCCTACACCTTCACTTATAAAGTGAGAGTAATGCAACTTGCCTTCTATTAGTTTTAGAAGGACTAAATCCCTAACGTTCCCCATCGCCAAGCCCTGAAATACTGCTGATTGCTCTTTCTCTTTCCTCTCTTCCTTCTCCTATCTCTGATTATCTTAGTATTTCATAAAAACAAAGATAAAAACAAAAATTATGGAGAAGTGTTGTCTTGCTTCATCATACTTTTGTTTTATCTTGGAGTAAAGTACAACTGTTGTAAATTCAAGACCTGCATTGATTAAGCATTCTTTAATGCTATTAGCTTTCTAAGTTGACTTTAATTCAGTCCTTATTTTTATTTATTAGATTTTAAATTAGTTGTCACTTCATGTAAAACTCCTCTCTTCTTTTGCATCTTAATCAATTCCTTTTTCAGATTTTATTGCTTCCCTAAATTATTGTCAAGACCTTGAGAGCAGGGCAGGAAATGCTTAACTCACACCAGTTTACATGTTCCTCTTCATCTTCTCTGGGTTTATACTAAAAAATATAGTTAAGAATTTCCAAGGTTTGACACAGAGAAGAAGCAATAATACACATTTTCTGAGCACTTACTACATGACACCCATTCCTCAAAGTGTTTGCTATACACAGCCTCCTTTAATTTTTGTAACTCTTTCGGATAGGTATTGTAACCATCCCAATGATAATGTGGAAAATGAGGAACAAATAATTAAGTCGGATGACACACGAGTCTAGGAATATGTTTCAGAGCCAAAGTTTTAATTCTATCTATTTGATCTAATTCAAAAGATCACAAGCTTCATTATTATGCAGATTCCTGTTTAAACTTAGAATAGTGCTGGATTTTTAAAACAATTTCCAACTATTATGTAAGAGAGCAGTTCCACAATGACCAACCACATCATTGCTAAATGGGATTTTTACCTGGTGCTACCAAAGAAAGCAACAAAATTTTCATCAAACTTTTGTCCATTGTTAGCCATTAGGCTCTATGCTCTATACGCATAATCAAAATATGTTTCAGAAAAAATCAATTTTATCAGCTACCATATATTAAAGTCTAATCCCTGCCATTACATTTCTACATATTAGATGGTGGCAAAGGATGAAGCCATGAGAGTTTATAGCCTTGTCCATCCTTTAAACCATTGCCATTAGAGTAATATCTCTGTCTAGGCCTAGATGTGAAAGCAAACATGAGTAAACAATCCATCTCTTCTAAGTCAATTATTTCATGTAATGCTTCAGAAATTACATTTGTTGCTATTAAGACAAGCCAAGATCTCCTATCTTTCTATGACCAGAATCTTTCAACAGCTTTTGACCTAAAATTGCTAAAAAGAAACAAACTCACTAGTTACTGTTCATTAAGACTGCTATGATTTTTAGGAGGATGGCAGGTGCTAGCCATAAAGGATATTGATAATTACAAGGGGGAAAAAACCCCACAAGGATCACTAAAATCAGAAGCAAAAGAAGAGACTGCGTTTGGCAGCCAGCCCTTTTCTATATATTGCATTTGGTTGACATTCCTCTATGATCAATTCTTAGTTAAACCTAGAATTTTTTGGAGGAAAGTCCAGAAGTTGCAAAAGCTGTGATTCAAAAAAAAAAAAGAAAAAGAAAAAGAAAACCTTAGAGGTTTTAAGAGACACAAACAATATTCTATCGAGAAGAAACTACATTTTATTGACATAACACCTGGCATACTGAGGTTAAAGAAGGGAAGGCAGAGGGAGGATGTAAATTAGAAGCAAAAGCCAATGATGCTAAAGTTGGTGGATTTGGAGCAGGATGATGCATAACAGCCAAAGGAGAATGTTTGCAGAAGGAAGCAGGCATAACTCAAAGCCAAAGCCAAAGCCAAAATGATGGCTTCCTCAATTTCTAACTAGTTTCTTCCCTCCTAGGATTCGCACAGGCTGATATGGGGGCGGGCGTGGGAGAAGGGATGCTGGCAAAGCAGCAACCATCACATATGAGTCAGATCTGGTGATCCCCTGTGCATTAGTTTCCTGTGGCTGCTATAACAAATTACCACAAACTTGTCATCATCAAACGAGACAGAAACTTATTCTTTTCCAGTTATGGAAGTCAGAAGTCTAAAATCAAGGGATCAGCAGGGTCAGCCTCCCTCCAGAGGCTCTAGGGGAGGTTCTGTTCTTTGCTTCTTCCAACTTCTGGTAGCAGTTGGAATTCCTAGACTTGTGGTTGCATCACTCCAATCACCCCTACATGGTCACATCATCTTCTTTCCTGCTGTTTGTCTCAAACCTCCCTCTGTCTTTCTCGTATATAGACACTTGTCATTGGATTTAGGGTTCACACAATAATCTAGGATGATCTCATCTCAAGATTCTTAATCACATCTGCAAAAATCATTTTTCCAATAAGGTAACATTAATTGGTTCCAAGGATTTAACATGGATGTGTCTCTTTTCGGGGGGGAAGAGGGGGGCACATCACATTTCAACCAACTACACTTTGACTGAATATTCCTCACAAATAGTCACTGAGGAAGTGAAACAGTCTCTGTTCCTGGTGATGAGTCTCTCTCCTTCAGATGAGTTTGAGCTTGGTTTTCTCTTAGTGTGGTCAGGGGGCTGGGGTAGAGGAATGGAATAGAGAGGTGTCCAGCTGTACTTTACACAGATGGACCTTTTCTCCAACACAACTCAAATAAAATTCTGGCTCTGTGAAAAGTATTCTAAGGATGCATACTTAATATTATTAAGGTATTACCAACAGGTACTTATTCCCAACAGAAAAATATTTCTTTAAAAACTTTTCCATTACCAAAAGCAATTTTTTTAGGAAAAGTTGAAGTTTACAGCAAGTCTCCACTCTTTCAAGCCACCAAAGATCTACTGAGTGTCTCTAATAGCCATAAATAGTCCCAGACTTGAGCAAACAAAAAGAAAAATGTACAATATACACCCAGAACCTGGAGTAAACCATGCCCTTGAATGTCTGGATTGAAGTGATATTAAAATGTTACTGTCTATCTTTCTGCAATAGGTGTACTACTGTATCATCACCAGGGATGTTAGAAGCTTAGTCAGTCTCCCAACAATGGATGTGAAGGATTAATTTTTGCTGACCAAACAAAGGGTTGCTTCTTTATTTTCATCTAACACAATATTCCTCTCTTTCTTTCCTAAAGCATATGGCTAAGGGCTTCAGAAGGAGATATGAATACTAATTACAATTAGACCCACAAATTGAGTTTTGTAAAATCAAATTATAAATAATGGAACTGACTTTATGAAAGTTACAAAGTCATATTTCATTTGCCATATTTTTTGCCAAACTGATAGTAGATACGCAGGCATAAAAATTCCAAGATTTTAACTCTTGTAATCTTTATTACATCCAGAAAGAAGCCAAAAAAAAAAAAAAAAAAAAAAAGACAAAAATGTCCCAACAAAAGCCAACTCTTTATTTAATGAAAGGACCAGGAAGGGGGAAGACTAGCAAGACAAAAAAAAAAAAAAAAATCAAACAACAAAAATAGGGGAACAAGACAAACACCTGAGAGCCACGTGAAAAACCTATGGAATATCTTACATCTTGTCTTTTTCATCACCTATATAGGAATACCCCGAGACAAATAATTGGCAATAGAAAAAAAAAATAAAACTCAGTTGAGTTTAGTTCCCAGTTTAGTAATTTTTTAAATCTGCAGATGCCTCTCCCCTTGATTCAGTATTAACACCATCACAGAGGGCCTTTTCTATTTCACATTCACTTCATAACCTTCATCTGTATGCCTCTTTAAAGACAAAGCTAACTTACAAAAACAATTTGCTTCACTGGAGGGGATAATACAGGGCATGTTGATGTGGGAAATTTCCATCTCTAACTCTAAGGGGTTAACAGTTGCAAAGAAGGCAACAACAAAGGGCTCTCTGCCTCTGTCTCTCTCGCTGTCTCTCTCCCCTCCCTCCATTCTCCCTCACTCTCTCCCTCTCACCCTTTGTGATTCCTACTCCCCTGATTCTCTGCTCGCTGCTTCCAAATGAGAACCTAACTGTCAGCCTTGTGCTACAATGCGAAGGGTGTCAAGGACATTCTACTAAAGCAATGATCAGGAGGACCATTGATCATTGTTTTCGCTCAGTGTTTACAGAGACTCTCTGGGCAAGAGAATTGTCTTTGCCATGCAGAAAGCACGGAGAGTGCTGCAAGGTTTTGGCTTTTCGGAACAACACAGTAAGCTTATTAAGTTTGGAATATTCAGGAGGTTAAAATAGCTGTTTGCTTTTCATCATTATTGCCTCAGTGAAAGAATATACATCTTTACATCCAAAAGCCTAAATCCAGAGTCTCTGCATAGCAAATGTAGGGAAGCAAATCTTTACCCCCAACAGTTCTGTATTGAAGCTGCACAAGTGACAAAACAAAACACTCAGGCATAACCATTTTAGTCTGATAACTGCGCACTTTAGAGACAAAAAGAACAAAAGTAAGGAACACTCAAATTACCATTTGCAAAATAGCCATGAATTTTTAGCATACAGCATAAACCATGAAAGCAATACAAGTTGCTCTTTAAAAGCTTTGGATAAGCTTTTAAAGTTATGGATCTGCAACACAAACAAATTTAAACCTAAGAAGACATCCTGTTGCCATGACAATATGATACATGAGCTCCCTGTCATGATGGATCATGGGCTTCAGGAATATGATCATGCCATTGTACTTCAGGGTTCTCTGATAACAATGTGCTGCTTTTAAATCTTATTAATGTATTACTCAGACATTTGGTTTTGGTCTTAAAAAATAGATACAATGTCACAGACAAATAACCTAGCATAAATAAAAAGTATTATGTATATTTCTTTCAGAATATGTTTTTATCTGATGTTTGTAATAACTGAAGGTACCTACGAGATCTTTAGATTAGAGAGAGAAAGGAAATCTATTATTCAAAAATGAGAAATATTGTTTGTCAGAATCACTAGTTTTGAACGCTTCCATGAAAAGAAAACCATTTACTAATCTGAAGCCTCAGAAAAACTTATTGTGATATATTATTCATTACATAATGGTGTCTACAAATATGCTTTAAAGACAAAATAGAGGAACAGAGGACAGGCCCTAAGTTGTTACAAACAACATGAATCAAAACCAATCTCTTGTGAAGCACATAACAAACAGGGAAAGA
>NW_006781704.1:17430-22160 GCF_000442215.2 Lipotes vexillifer
CAAGGCTGATGGCAGCTTATCACCAGCTCCTTGCCTTCCTCCTGTTTCCTGAGTTTCCTTGCCTTCTCCTAGCCTTTTTATTTTGGAAGTGATAAGAAATGAAAAACTAAACTGCATTACCCCTCATTCATTCTATCAGTAAACATTTAACAAACATTTTTTAGGAGAAAAAAAGACCAGAGAAGAATAAGCTCAGCCTACTGAGGAATACAAATGTGAGAAAAATAATTCTAATGGAATCTTCGTAAAGGCTGTAGTCCTGAAATGCGAAGGATTTCATAAAATCACAAAGGCATGTAGTGTCTTGACACAGGTAAAGCTCAAGAGAGAAAGTTATGTTTGAGGTGAGCATTTTCCCAGGCAATGAGGGGTGAAAAGGAGAAGGGTCATTTCAAGAAAAGGACATGTACAAAGGTGCAGAGTTTTGGAATTCATACTCCAGGTCTGTTTACCTGGAGTGAGGTGCATATGGGAAGACAGTATGAAAAATGTTTGCCATAATATGGAGTTTGTACTTTGCCCTCTACAGGAACCCATCAAAAAACATACGGAATTACAAACCATGTGAAAGCAAAGTCCAAAAGTATTTGGGAAAGCTCACTTAAACAGAATGGTGGAGGATTCATTTGGGTTGAAGGGAGACTGAAGACAAAAATTAAGTGGCTCTTCCAACCATCCAAGTTGAGAGAGACTTGAATGAAGACAGCATCTATAGAGAGATCTGGGAAATATTTGAGTGGTGAATTTAACAAATCTTGGTAATCTACTGAATATAGAAGTTAAAGAAGGAATATTTCTGGCATGAATGATTGGATGGATGCATTACAATTTTCCACAATGAGGAATACGATTCAGGAGACCGTCATGCCAGATGGATTAATGAATGACAGAAAAATTCCAACTAGTGGGCTATAAGGAGTGAATAGGGCAGATCAAACACCAAAGGATACTAATAGTTACACTGAAGGGATACAGAGGAAGAGGATACAATGGAGGGAAACAAACAAGATAGTCAGAAATTGGTAGTCTTTCTTTCAACAAAGGCATTTCAAGAAGGAAAGAGCCTTCCACATTGAAATGTATTTAAATGATGTTTTCGTGTGCTAAAGATATCTGCTAATATTTTTAAATGTGTACGTAATATTTAACACTTTATAATACATCCGGGTACAATGTATAAGCATAATTTGATCTCAACCACAAATCTACGTAGCTAGACTGGGTATTATTATTTATCTCACTATTTCATTGAAGAGAAAACTGAGGGTCAGAGAGATTAGCTAACTTCCCCAAGGTTACACAGCTGGTAACCCAGAACTGCTGAATCAATTTTCTCAAGGTATTTCATTAAATAATCTAGTTATACCTGAACCACATGGAGAGGTTTATTTCATTAAAGTATTTAGAAAACTATGTCATTAGCTAAAACCAATCCACATCTTCTCAATTATAGAAATTATTTAAATAACTAAACAAAGACTATTTGGAGATAATTGTCTTCAATACAACTATAAACTCATTTTTTTGTGGAACTGAGATATGACAGTTATAAAGAGTTAAAAAAAGACTAGAAGAAAGTGTCATAAACATTTTCTGTAGAAGATATTTTTACTCAAATCAGAGAATCAATGTAAATTTTACTCTCAAGTGAATATTGCCAGCCTCAAGGTGATAATAATTACCCATTACCTGCTTCAGATATACAAACAGGACATTCAATTTTAGACTCATTAAGTAATGTGGCAACCTATTAACTGAGCCAAAAAAAAAAAAAAATCAATAGAAAGAATAAAACTATTCCAAAGAGTTCCTTTAAAAACATTCAAAAATAGCACACATAAGTCTCTCGCATAGATGCATAAAAGATAAATGGTAAAATGCTTGGGAAATCTGGCCCTCAAAAAGTGACACAAAAAATAACAAACAGGTCAAATGAAGAACTGAAACTAAAGCCACATATGCACAAACATCTTTCAGAACTCTGATAGATCCTGCAAGAGCCATAGAGAAGTCAGCAAGTATCCTAAGGTCCATCCTTATTTCAGTGTGGTCTTTAAGAATATCTTACTCTTATGAATCCTTTGCAATAAAGAAAATTATTACTTTTGAAGATTAACTAGTATTTTATGTCACTTTACAGGTTTTTTTTAGATTTTAGCCTAAAATTTGTTTTGGTGATAGGTGAGTAGATATTGTTTCCACCATCTTCAAGATGAAGAATCAGTGGCTGAGCGAGGTTGATATTTGCCCAGTTTTGCCAAAATGCGAAGGAAGAAAGCCATAAAGTGAATTCATGTCTTCTGACTAAATCTATCAGGTCACTATACTACTCTATGCTCCCTTTAATAAACCTCTATTTTAACACTCCCATGATAAAGCCCGTGAAATGATCTTTCACTAGACAGGATTAAATTAAATCATATTGAGATGTCAACTGTCTCACAGTTTTATTTTGTTATGTTTTATTATGAGGTTACTCATCTGGTCCACAGATGGCTAATTCCTTTTTTTTTCTCTAAACATAAAGTATGTTCACAAATAGCCGAGTGTGTGTCCCAGGTTGTACTAAGCCACTAGTGTGTTACTACAGGACTCAGAGACTCTGCATTGATTTCATAACTCAGTCCCATGGCCAATCACTACAATAAACACTTCAAAAGAAGCCTCATCTCTTTATGCATAATGTGAGCATCAAATACAATGACCTTTCCCATATTTGCACATTAGTCATTGTATTTTAGTAAGGGTACTGAATTCCTTTACTTCTCGATTTGCTCCTTATTTATGTAAAATATTAATCACCTGGTATTCAGAAGTCTTTCTTTATAAGTCAAATTTTAAAGTCGCTCTGCTATAACCAAAAATATAAATGTGGAATTCTCAGATAATAACTGTGGATTCCCTAAGCTTCTTAACAATATTTCAAGTAGGCCAGTTAAAACATGCCTGCAAACAGAAAAAAAAGTCCACTAAGGCTTTATCCCCGGGACATTTTCGGGGAGTAGAGCAGTTCTGAAAAGCTTCATTGGGCTTCTTTAGAAAGTCATAGAGATTTGTGCATACCATCACCAATGTTAGGTTTCCAGAGTGAGGCAAGTATTTAAATTATTGATTAAATTAGGTTTAGGCTGTGTTTGTGAGGTGTGTATGTATTTCTGTCCATAAATCTCCCAGAATTAATGAGACCTGAGTTTGAACACTGTCAATAGGTATACTGTCCAAAACAGTACAGGTTCACACACTGTAATTATTATTATATTACAATTATATTTATATAATGTTACTTACATAACAATTAACTAGTTATTTATGTCTCTATTTTTTTCTCCAACAATTTTTAAGCACCTACTATGTGCACTCTGCTAGGTGCTGGAAATACAAGGACGAGGACCAGAGCCTCCTCTCAGGGAACTAACATCGTTAAATATGTCTACTAGCAAGTTATTGTCATTATCAAACATATCTTTACATAAACGTAATTTTGAAAAAAGGGACTCCACGCTGAAAAACAATTTCCCCGCAAATAAATTAAAACGTTTCCTCCTGAATTCTCAGGATTGGATGCAGGAGGGCATTTCTACCTATTTTCATCTTACTCCTATTAAAAATTATATTGCTCAATTAACATTTTGGTGCGAGAGATCAATTCCTAAGGCCCTATATGAGAAATACAACTCCCAGGCAGGCTCCTAAACACAATATTACAGCCAATTCTAAGAGCTGGGGAGGTAAATGACACAGAAAAACATATAGGAAAATTGCTGGACAATTTGAAGAAGTATGGAGGAAGAGATGAAAGAGAGAGGCAGTAAGAAGGATCACAGAGTGCATGAAGAAAAGAAAGACATAAGTTATTAGACAGTAAAGAGACAGTCAAGTGATGTTCCCATCAGTGGCACCATAGTCTGCTCTGTGGCTAGTCACTAGTAAGATGCAAGATGCGATGTCTCAATTCTGCTTACACTACATTATTTATACTTAAATAAAACCTTTGCACTCCTATTATTCCAAATATAGTTACTCCTAATCATTTCATAAAAATTTTAATAATAATAATAGCATTTATTGTCCAGTCAACATGCTAAATGCTTTAGGTACATTACTTATTCTTAATATGCAAAACTCTATGAGACACAGACCACTAATATGCCAATTTACAGATAAAATGTAAAACACAGGGATTAATTCATCATATTCCTTTCCACGTGTCGCTACTCTTCCCCAAAAAGCTTGACATAAGTGCCAGAGTCTAAGGTAAGGTTCAGGCAATTAACTGTGTAATTTTGGATGAGGTATTATACCTCTCTAAGCCTTAATTTTTCATCTACAAAATGGATATAATAAAATTGAGTATATCATAGCATGGTTGTGAGAATTAAGTAAGATAATTCACATAAAAATTTTTCTTTATAACTGGAAAATAAACAGTGAATAAAAGAGGTACTCTCATTACCATCATCATCTATTTTTTTAAATAAATTTATTTATTTATGGCTGCATTGGGTCTTCATTACTGCACACGGGCTTTCTCTAGTTGCAGAGCGTGGGGGCTATGCTTCGTTGCAGTGCGAGGGCCTCTCGTTGCAGACCATGGCCTCTAGGTGCACAGGCTTCAGTAGTTGTGGCACGTGGGCTCTAGAGTGCAGGCTCAGTAGTTGTGGTGCATGGGCTTAATTGCTCCATGGAGTGTGGGATCTTCCCAGACCAGGGATCCACACCATGTTCCCTAC
>NW_006781704.1:22170-45393 GCF_000442215.2 Lipotes vexillifer
CATTCTTAACCACTGCACCAGCAGGGAAGTCCTCAGCATGGCTTTTAAAGGGAGAGCTGACGAGATCTGCTGGAGGGCTCGGGAGGATGACATAAACGGTTTGACAAAGGTCTGGGACCCTTCATCCTCCCCTGTAGGCAAAGGTTTTCCACAGTAGGGGCAGAATTTGAATGTTGCTTCAATACCTTTGCCATAGTCAGGACAGGAGATCATGCTTCTCAGTTGCCCCGCGAAAACTTCCACTTGGATGGAAGGTGCTGTGCACGCATCCTTCTCCCCCAAGGGAAGACTGCGTCCATGCAGCCTACGCGGCCTACACAGACCTCCGGACTGCCCGCCCATCACCTACTTTTATTTTTATTTTTTTATTTTTTTAAACATCTTTATTGGAGTATAATTGCTTTACAGTGGTGTGTTAGTTTCTGCTGTAAAACAAAGTGGATCAGCTATACATACACATATATTCCCATTTCTCCTCCCTCTTGCATCTCCCACCCTCCGTATCCCACCCCTCTAGGCGGACACAAAGCACCGAGCTGATCTCCCTGTGCTGTGCAGCTGCTTCCCACTAGCTATCTATTTTACATTTGGTAGTGTATGTATGTCCATGCCACTCTCTCACTTCGTCCCAGCTCACCGTTCCCCTCCCTGTGTCCTCAAGTCCATTTTCTATGTCTGCGTCTTTATTCCTGTCCCGCCCCTAGGTTCTTCAGAACCTTTTTTTTTTTCATATATATGTGTTAGTGTACGGTATTTTATTTTCTTTCTGACTTACTTCACTCTGTGTGACAGACTCTAGGTCCATCCACCTCACTACAAATAACTCAGTTTTCTTTATTTTATGGCTTAGTAATATTCCATTGTATATTTGTGCCACATCTTCTTTATCCATTCATCTGTCGATGGGCACTTGGGTTGCTTCCATGTCCTGGTTATTGTAAATAGTGCTGCAATGAACATTGTGGTACATGATTCCTTTTCAATTATGTTTTTCTCAAGGTATATGCCCAGTAGTGGGATTGCTGTGTCATATGGTAGTTCTATTTTTAGTCTTTTAAGGAACCTCCATACTGTTCTCCATAGTGGCTGTATCAATTTACATTCCCACCAACAGTGCAAGAGGGTTCCCTTTTCTCCACACCCTCTCCAGCATTTCTTGTTTGTAGATTTTTTGATGATGGCCATTATGACTGATGTGAGGTGATACCTCATTGTGGTTTTGATTTGCACTTCTCTAATGATTAGTGATGTTGAGCATTCTTTCATGTGTTTGTTGGCAATCTGTATATCTTCTTTGGCGAAATGTCTGTTTAGGATTTTCTGCCCATATTTGGACTGGGTTGTTTTTTTGATATAGAGTTGTATGAGCTGCTTGTATATTTTGGAGATAGATCCTTTGTCAGCTGCTTCATTTGCAAATATTTTCTCCCATTCTGAGGGTTGTCTTTTCATCTTGTTTACAGTTCCCTTGGCTGTGCAAAAGCTTTTAAGTTTCATTAGGTCCCATTTGTTTATTTTTGTTTTCATTTGCATTTCTCTAGGGGGTGGGTCAAAAAGGAACTTGCTGTGATTTATGTCATAGAGTGTTCTGCCTATGTTTCCCACTAAGAGTTTTATAGTGTCTGGCCTTACATTTAGGTCTTTAATCCATTTTGAGTTTATTTTTGTGTATGGTGTTAGGAAGTGTTCTAATTTCATTCTTTTACATGTAGCTGTCCAGTTTTCTCAGCACCACTTATTGAAGAGGCTGTCTTTTCTCCATTGTATATTCTTGTCTCCTTTATCAAATATAAGGTGACCATATGTACGTGGGTTTATCTCTGGGCTTTCTATCCTGTTCCATTGATCTATCTTTCTGTTTTTGTGCCGGTACCATACTGTCTTGATTACTACAGCTTTGTAGTATAGTTTGAAGTCAGGGAGCCTGATTTCTCCAGCTCCATTTTTCTTTCTCAAGATTGCTTTGGCTATTCGGGGTCTTCTGTGTTTCCATACAAATTGTGAAATTTTTTGTTCTAGTTCTGTGAAACATGCCATTGGCAGTTTGATAGGGATAGCACTCAATCTGTAGATTGCTTTGGGTAGTATAGTCATTTTCACAATGTTGATTCTTCCAATCCAAGAACATGGTATATCTCTCCATCTGTTTGTATCATCTTTCACTTCTTTCATCAGTGTCTTATAGTTTTCTGCATACAGGTGTTTTGTCTCCTTAGGTAGGTTTATTCCTAGGTATTTTACTCTTTTTGTTGCAATTGTAAACGGGAGTGTTTCTATACTTTCTCTTTCAGATTTTTCATTATTACTGTATAAGAATGCAAGAGATTTCTGTGCATTAATTTTGTATCCTGCAACTTTACCAAATTCATTAATTAGCTCTAGGAGTTTTCTGGCGGCATCTTTAGGATATTCTATGTGTAGTATCATGGTATCTGCAAACACTGACAGTTTTACCTCTTTTCTGATTTGGATTCCTTTTATTTCTTTTTGTTCTCTGATTGCTGTGGCTAAAACTTCCAAAACTATGTTGAAAAATAGTGGTGAGAGGTGGCAACCTTGTCTTGTTCCCGATCTTAGTGGAAATGGTTTCAGTTTTTCACCATTGAGAACTTTGTTGACTGTGGGTTTGTCATATATGGCCTTTATTATGTTGAGGAAAGTTCCCTCTATGTCTACTTTCTGGAGGGATTTTATCATAAATCAGTGTTGAATTTTGTCGAAAGCTTTCTCTGCATCTATTGAGATGATCATATGGTTTTTCTCCTTCAATTTGTTAATGTGGTGTATCACATTGATTGATTTGTGTATACTGAAGAATCCTTGCATTCCTGGGATAAACCCCACTTGATCATGGTGTACGATCCTTTTAATGTGCTGTTGGACTCTGTTTGCTAGTATTTTGTTGAGGATTTTTGCATCTATGTTCATCAGTGATATTGGCTTGTAGTGTTCTTTCTTTGTGACATATTTGTCTGGTTTTGGTATCAGGGTGATGATGGACTCATAGAATGAGTTGGGGAGTGTTCCTCCCTCTGCTATATTTTGGAAGAGTTTGAGAAAGATAGGCATTCGCGGTTCTCTAAATGTTTGATAGAATTCACCTGTGAAGCCATCTGGTTCTGTACTTTTGTTTGTTGGAAGATTTTTAATCACAGTTTCAATTTCAGTGCTTGTGATTGGTCTGTTTATATTTTCTATTTCTTCCTGGTTAAGTCTAGGAAGGTTGTGCTTTTCTAAGAATTTGTCCATTTCTTCCAGGTTGTCCGTTCTATTGGCATATAGTTGCTTGTAGTAATCTCTTATGATCCTTTGTATTTCTGCAGTGTCAATTGTTACTTCTCCTTTTTCATTTCTAATTCTATTGATTTCAGTCTTCTCCCTATTATTCTTGATGATTCTGGCTAATGGTTATCAATTTTGTTTATCTTCTCAAAGAACCAGCTTTTAGCTTTATTGATCTTTGCTATTAGTTCCTTCATTTCTTTTTCATTTATTTCTGATCTGATCTTTATGATTTCTCCTGCTAACTTTGGGGATTTTTTTCTTCTTCTTTCTCTAATTGCTTTAGGTGTAAGGTTAGGTTGTTTATTTGAGATGTTTCTTGTTTCTTGAGGTAGGATTATATTTGTATAAACTTCCCTCTTAGAACTGCTTTTGCTGCATCCCATAGGTTTTGGGTCATCATGTTTTCATTGTCATTTGTTTCTAGGTATTTTTAAATTTCCTCTTTGATTTCTTCAGCGAACTCTTGGTTATTTAGTAATGTATTGTTTAGCCTCCACGTGTTTTTATTTTATACAGACTTTTTCCTGTAATTGATATCTAGTCTCATAGCATTGTGGTCGGAAAAGATACTTGATACAATTTCAATTTTCTTAAATTTACCAAGGCTTGATTTGTGACCCAAGATATGTTCTATCCTGGAGAATGTTCCATGAGCACTGAGAAAAAAGAGTATTCTGTTGTTTTTGGATGGAATGTCCTATAAATATCAATTAATTCCATCTTGTTTAATGTATCATTTAAAGCTTGTGTTTCCTTATTCATTTTCATTTTGCATGATCTGTCCATTGGTGAAAGTGGGGTGTTAAAGTCCCCTACTATGACTGTGTTACTGTCGATTTCCCCTTTTATGGCTGTTAGTATTTGCCTTATGTATTGAGGTCCTCCTATGTTGGGTGCATAAATATTTACAATTGTTATACTCCTTGGATTGATCCCTTGATCATTATGTAGTGTCCTTCTTTGTCTCTTGTAATAATCTTTATTTTAAAGTCTATTTTGTCTTATATGAGAATGGCTACTCCAGGTTTCTTTTGGTTTCCTTTTGCATGGAATATCTTTTTCCATCCCCTCACTTTCAGTCTGTATGTGTCCCTTGGTCTGAAGTGGGTCTCAGGTAGACAGCATATATACGGGTCTTTCTTTTAATCCTTTCAACCAGTCTATGTCTTTTGGTTGGAGCATTTAATCCATTTACATTTAAGTAATTATTGATATGTATATTCCTATTACCATATTCTTAATTGTTTTGGGTTTGTTATAGGAGGTCTTTTCCTTTTCTTGTGTTTCTTTCCCAGAGAAGTTCCTTTAGCATTTGTTGTAAAGCTGGTTTAGTGGTGTTGAATTCTCTTAGCTTTTGCTTGTCTGTAAAGGTTTTAATTTCTCTGTTGAATCTGAATGAGATGCTTGCTGTGTAGAGTAATCTTGGTTGTAGGTTTTTCCCTTTCATCACTTTAAATATGTCCTACCACTCCCTTCTGGCTTGCTGAGTTTCTGCTGAAAGATCAGCTCTTAACCTTATGGGGATTCCCTTGTACGTTATTTGTTGTTTTTCCCTTGCTGCTTTTAATATTTTTTCTGTGTATTTAATTTTTGATAGTTTGATTAATATGTGTCTTTGCATGTTTCTCCTTGGATTTATCCTGTATGGGACTCTCTGCACTTCCTGGCCTTGATTGACTATTTCCTTTCCCATATTTGTGAAGTTTTTAACTATAATCTCTTCAAATATTTTCTCAGTCCCTTTCTTTTTCTCTTCTTCTTCTGGGATCCCTATAATTCGAATGTTGGTGCATTTAATCTTGTTCCAGACGTCTCTAAGACTGTCCTTAATTCTTTTCATTCTTTTTTCTTTATTCTGCTCTGTGGTAGTTATTTATTCTATTTTATCTTCCAGGTCACTTATTCATTCTTGTGCCTCAGTTATTCTGCTACTGATTCCCTCTAGAGAATTTTTAATTTCATTTACTGTGTTGTTCATCATTGTTTATTTGCTATTTAGTTCTTCTAGGTCCTTATTAAAGGTTTCTTGTATTTTCTCCATTCTACTTCCAATATTTTGAATCATCTTTACTATCATTACTCTGAATTCTTTTTCAGGTATGCTGCCTATTTCCTCTTCATTTGTTTGCTGTGGTGGGTTTTTACCTTGCCCTTCATCAGCTGTGTTGTTTTCTATCTTCTCATTTTGCTTAACTTACTGTGTTTGGAGTCTCCTTTTCACAGGCTGCAGGTTCGTAGTTTCCGTTGTTTTTGTTGTCTGTGCCCAGTGGGTAAGGTTTGTTCAGTGGGTTGTGTAGGCTTCCTGGTGGAGGGGACTGGTGCCTGTGTTCTGGTGGATAATGCTGGATCTTTTCCCTCTGGTGGTCAGGGCTGCATCCAGTGGTGTGCTTTGGGGTGTCTGTGAACTTATTATGATTTTTAGGCAGCCTCTCTGCTAATGGGTGGGGTTGTGTTCCTGTCTTGCTAGTTTTTTGGCATGGGGTGTCCAGCACTGGAGCTTGCTGGTCGTTGAGTGGAGCTGGGGCTTAGTGTTGGGATGGAGATCTCTGGGAGAGCTCTCGCCGATTGACAGTATGTGGGACCGGGAGATCTCTGGTGGTTCAATGTCCTGAACTCGGCTCTCCCACCTCAGAGGCTCTGGCCTGACACCTGGCCAGAATACCAAGACCCTGTCAGCCACACGTCTTTTGGGAAGTCTGAGGTATTCTGACAGCATTCCCTAGGTGTTCTGTAGGAGTTCTTCCACATGTAGATGTGTTTTTGATGTATTTGTGGGGAGGAAGATGATCTCCATGTCTTACTCCTCCGCCATCTTGAAGGTCCTCTCTCTTCGCACCTCTTGTTGCTAGAGGATCCACATTTCTTCAGAGCCACCAGCCAGCAGATCCCACCGGGCCATCCATTTCCTGGTCAGTAGCTCTCTGCACAACTGGTACCCTGGGTTCTCATTCTTATGAAACTTTATAAACATTTCATTATTATATTATTTCTAGTCTGGGAAGGAATGGAAGAAAAAAAAGAAAAGAACCCAAATGCCTGCTATTCCTACAAGCAATTCTGAGGAAAAAGTCCATGTTCACTGCTGCCTTCTGACTAGGCAAGCGGCATCCAGGTCCATAGACAGCTGTGCCCTCCCCTTTAACCAAACTTGACTGCACCTAAAATGTTTCTTCATTTTCTGACCCCCTGGGGATCTCTAAGTATTCTCTGAGGAGCCAGGAATCAATCTGGAATGTCTTCAGCTGAATTATTTTGAATGGCTAGGCCTCACTGTCCAATTTTTTACAAGCATGTTGGCTATGCCCCCTTGACTTTACCAAAGTATAGGACAACCACCAGTCTACTGTGAGAAAAAGCCCTGCCCATCGGGTATTCCTTAAACCAGATGGTGAAGTTCCAAATGAACCAGATTCTCCTGTAACTCTAAGGCATGCAGCAAGACTCAGATAATAGTTGCAAAAACCTTGAGAAAGCAGATGCTATGATAAACATAAGCTAGAGTGATGAATAGTGAAAAAGTATTTATAGATCCCAGAATCTTAGAAGCAGAGAAACAGGGAGAACAAAAAAAAAGTCACCCAAATCATAGAGCACTAGAACACCATGCAAAAATGCCTGCTTCTGAGGAATCAGTGAGTTCCCCTGAACAATCTTCCAGCTTCCAAATGTCAAACCAGTCTCCATAAGGCCTGCTTGAAAGGCAATTGCTGCCTTTCACAAATTCTAGCTGCCCTTTCCTCCTGCAAATCCTTATAATAAGCCTCCATTACATATCCATTTTCTTTGCAACCTATAAGATTCAAACAAAAAAGGGACACCTAGGTTTCTGAGTGAAAGAGAGAAGAAACTCAACACATTATATAAAACTTGAACATCTATATTTCTTTCCCCAACTGCCACCTACAAGCCAAGTCCTGACTCCAGACTGCTGGGCAGGAGAGCTGACTCAGCCCCACACTGTTCTGAAGGCAACTGCTTGCACCTCCAAATGTTTCTGTGTCCTATGGTGTGCAGAACGGGTTTTGGGTATATGCTGCTTACTTTCTATTCAGCTCACTTTTACTATAAGGATGATGAGTATATGCTGCCATTTAAATAACCAAGGACCTACTTGAACCATTAATAAAGGACAATAAGGTATTATTTAAGTGTTCTTAATTTTTTTTTTCCTGAGAAACTCTTTTTTTCTGGCCCACAATGTGTCCCTAACCATCCTTGGAGGACCAGCAATCAAACTTGCAAGTATCTTCAGTTGCATCTTCTTGAGTAGAGGCACCTCACAATCAATAATACCAACCAACAGCCTGTGATATCCATTATGTAAACAGGTTTGGGTAGGCAAGGTTATCACTTCAAGGGTCATTGCTATCTGAATTGAACACACACAGGACTCCAGTGAAGTTTTATGCATTTCTTTACTCAAGGGCATAGGCAATTCACCTAAGCTGTAGAGGTTTAGCAGGAGGAGGGGTGTAGGATATTATACCGCACCCTGAGCTAGACCTCACTCACTCACCCCCTCCTTTATCCTGTGGTGTCATTTGAGTGTGTTGCTTATTCTTTCTCTGCCCTTTACTTCCAAAATGTATCTCTAACCCTACTTTTCTCCGTAGTTCTTACTATACATTTCTATAGACAAAGAAATCAGGTCCTACTTGCTGTTGCCTTAAATTTTTCAATTTCAAGTGTTTGGTGAATATCCATACATAATTTCTGCTGGCTCTGAAGATAGAAGCAGGCATTCTTTTCTCAGTCTTTCCTTGTTCTGTAAGAGAAAGAAAGTAGCGAATTCTGGGTCTAGCTTGAAGGGATGAGAATGGGAGACTTTTACTCCTGGCTTTCATTGGTTTTCTTATTCTTATCCTTGATCCAATGGTGACATTGATTCATTAATGGTGGCTACTGGAGCTGTGATGAGGAAGACATCGAGGTAGCCACCATTAATGAGTCAATGTCACCATCCCTGTGTAGAAAATGTGAGGAATGTCATTCTTTTTATAATAAGATAATTACATGGCTCTGATCAAGGCAAACAATGATTGCTCATTCCCATTTAAAGCATACACACTGAGTGGAGAAGCCAGCCTCAAAACATAGACCTTTTGGACCAAGTCAAAATACAAAATAAGCATCACTCCCTGGATTAGGAGTTGGCAATACAGACCACACATTTATTTTCCCCTCAATGTTATCATAACTCTTCTCAATACAGAGATTAAAGTTTACTGACCAGAATCCTGAGGTTAGGAGCCCAAAGTCATGACTTCTCCAATTTTATTTACGTCCCCCTTTTCCAGTCCCTGGCATTGATACAGTAGATAAATTTTGGTGATGTATTGTACAATGTCAGTAAGAGAATCTGTTCATTTATATCAAGAATGGCACAGCCTTCACCTTTCACAATCTAAACACAATACTTGAGAATTTACAGAAGTTTCTACTGAATATAAGTTTAGAACTTCTTTCCCAAACCTTCCCAAAGGGGCAATAAAAGCTTCAGGAAATCTGAATCATATAAACCAAAGCATTAAATAAACAGATTATCTTCTTTTCTGCATTCATCTCAGACAAAGCAAAACTGGCATTTTTACTGTGTAAGATCAGGTTTTAGAAAGTAGAAGAAATTGTATCCTCTTAGATGGAGTTTGGGAAGAATAATTGCTTGTCTGTGGAAAAATTCTACCTGGAAAGAAATATAAACTAAATGCTAAATCAAAAGTTTTCACACAGGTTTTAGCACAATTCTGATAGTGGTTGAAAAAGAAGCTGCCCTTTTTATTCCTTTTAGAAAATTTTTATAGTAAGAAACTAACCATAAGAAGAGAATATTATGCGGGCCAAGGAATAACCAAGTTCACGTAAAAGAATGATACCAGTATGGCCTGCCAGCATATCAAATATATGTTATAATCTAACAGACTCCAAATGGAGCAATTCAAGTAAAAAGATAATCTGAAAAATGGAACAAGGCATTATAAACAAAAGATCCTATACATTCAAATCATATAGTACATATCACAATTTTCCTAACAACACATTTCATTAAATATAAGACTGAATGTTACTTCCCTGGTGGTGCAGTGGTTAAGAATCCACCTGCCAGTGCAGGGGACATGGGTTCGAGCCCTGGTCTGGGAAGATCACACATGCCGCGGAGCAACTAAGCCCATGCGCCACAACTACTGAAGCCTGCATGCCTACAGCTTGTGCTCCACAGCAAGAGAAGCCACTGCAGTGAGAAGCCTGTGCACCACAATGAAGAGTAGCCCCTGCTCGCCACAACCAGAGGAAAGCCTGCTCACAGCAATGAAGACCCAATGCAGCCAAAAATAAAATAAAATAAATAAATTTATAAAGAGACTGAATGTTCTTTAAATAATTGATTTTTAATGAATTATTTTTAAATAAAATGCTATCATTTTAATCATAAAATATAACATGCTTATTTTTTAAAATGAAACAATACAAAAAGCTTAAAAAAAAGCAAAATTAGTAGAAATCTAAAAGTTCAAAGACATAATAGCTGATATTTGGTTATTTTTTCAGAAAACCTTTCAAGTTTATACACTAATAATATTACATACATTTGATCCAACAAGCAATACAATCTCTAACTTGTTTATTAAAAGTAATAATACATTATGGGCAGCTTTTAATATCCATAACTATCAATCAACATAATTATTTAAAATAGTGAAATAATAATCCCTTGTGTGAATATATCATAATATATTTAACTATTCCTCTACTGATGAACATATATTATTTTCAGATTTTATCACTATAAATTTCTGAGAACATCCAATGTATGCATTGCATGTATGTCTGATATTCTTCATGATAAATTTTGTTTAACTGAAGTATAATTGACTTATAATACATATTAGTTTCAAGTACACAACATAGTGATTTAGTATTCTTATACATTACGAAATGATCACCAAGACTAGTCTAGTTATCTGTCACAATGCAAAGTTATTACATTATTGACTATATTCCTCATGCTGTACATGCTGTGACTTATTTTATAACTGCAAGTTTGTACCTCTTAATTTTCCTCACCTATTTCACTCATTCCTCCACCTCTCCTGTCTGGCAACCACCAGTTTGTTTTCTGTTCTATGAGTCTGCTTCTGTTTTGTTATGTTTATTCATTTGTTTTTTTAACATTCCACATATAAGTGATAATATATAGTATTTGTCTTTCTCTGTCTGACTTATTTTACTTAGCATAGTGCTCTCTAGGTCTAAACATGTTGTTGTAAATGGCAAAGTCTCATTCTTTTTCAATCAGAGTAACATTTTATTGTGTGTGTGTTATATATATACACATATATATGTGTGTGTGTCTATATAAATCACATCTTCCTTTTCCATTTATCAGTGGACACTTCCATATCTTGGCTACCGTAAATAATGCTACAATGAACATAGGGGTACATATATCTTTTCAAATTAGTGTTGTTATTTTCTTTAGGAAAATACTCAGAAACAGAATTGCTAGGTCACTTGGTAGTTCTATTTTATTTTATTTTTTTTTGAGGAACCTCCATACTGTTTTCCATAGTGACTATACCAGTTTACATTCCCACCAACAGTTCATGGGGGTTCCCTTTCCTCATGTCCTTACTGATTTGTTGTCTTTTTAAAACAAATCCATTCTGACAAGTGTGAGATTATATTTCATTGTGGTTGTGCATTTCCTGACGATGAATGATGTTAGCATCTTTTCATGTGTCTGTTTGCCATCTGTATGTCTTCTTTGGAAAAATGTCTATTCAGGTCCTCTACCCATTTTTTACTCAGGTTGTTTTTATTTCTTTGATGTTGAGTTGTATGAGTTCTTTGTATATTGTTAATATTAACTTCTTATTGGATATATCATTTGCAAATATCTTCTCCCATTCAGTAGGTGGGTTTATTCCTGGGCTATTCTGTTCCATTGATCTATGTGTCTGTTTTTGTGTCAGTACCATATCTTAATTACTGTAGCTTTGTGTAATAATTTGAAATCAGGGAGCACAATACCCCCAGCCTTGTTGTTTTGGCTGTTCTAGGTTTCCATACAGATTTTAGAGTTATTTGTTCTAGTTTTATGAAACATACCATTGGTATTTTGATAGGGATTGTACTTCCCAAGGGTTGCCTTGGGAAGTATTGTCATTTTAATAACAGAAACTCTTCCAGTTCATGACATAGTATATTTTTCCATTTGTTTCTGTTGTCTTCGGTATCTTTCATCAGTGTCTTATAGTTTTCCAAGTACAGATTTTTTACCTCCTTGATTAGATTTATTCCTAGGTATTTTATTTTGTTTTATGCAGTTGGAAATGGGATTGTTTCTTAATTTCTCCTTCTGATAGTTCATTTTTAGTGTATGGAAATGCAACAGATTTCTTTAATTTTGGATCCTGGAACTTTACTGAATTCATTTATTAGTTGTAATAGTTTTTTGGTGCCATCTTTAGGATTTTCTATATAGAGTATCATGTCATTTGCATACAGTGAGAGTTTTACTTATTCCTTTTCTATTTGGATACATTTTATTTCTTTTTCTTGTTGGATTGCTGTCACTAGGATTTCAAATACTACGCTGAATAAAAGTGGTGGGAATGGGCATCCTTGTCTTGTTCCTGATCTTAGAAAAAATGTTTTCAGGTTTTCACGATTGAGTATGATGTTAGCTGTGGGCTTGTCATATATAGCCTTTATTATGTGGAGGTATGTTCCATTTATATCCACTTCATTGAAAGTTTTTATCATAAATGGATGTTGAATTTTATCAAAAGCTTTTTCTGCATCTATTGAGGTGTATATGATTTTTATTCTTCAAACGTTAATGTGGTGCATCACAGTTGTGAATAATGAACTATCCTTGCATTCCTTGATAAATCCCACTTGATCTTGGTGTATGACCCTTTTAATGTATTGCTGAATTTTCTTTGCTAATATTTTGTTAAGCACTTTTGCATCTATGTTCATCAGTGATGCTGGCCTGTAATTTTCTTTTTTGTGGTGCCTTTGGTTTTGGTATCAGGATGATGTTGGCCTTATAGAATGAGTTCAGAAGCATTCCTTCCTCTTCAATTTTTTGGGAACAGTTTGACAAGGATAGGTGTTAATTCTTCTTTAAACGTTTGGTAGAATTCCCAAGTGAAGCTGTCTGGTCCTAGACTTTTGTTTGTTGGCAGTTTTTTCCTTCTGACTCATTTTCATTACTGTTAATTGGTGTGTTCTTATTATGTATTTCTTCCTGATTCAGTCATGGGAGATCGTACATTTCTAGGAATTTATCCATTATACATTGAATCCATCTTGGCCACTCTTCGAAATATGTATTCTTTTGTAAAGTGGCAAAAATCTTGGCTGAATTATTTTCTGCTGTTGAGTGGAAAGTGGAACTTTAAGCCATAAGCTTGGATAATTAGCTGAGGAGATTTCCTAGCAAAGTGTTGAGGATGTAGTCTGGTTTCTCCTTGTTGTGCATAGCAAATGAGAAATAGATAAATTTTAAAAGGAACTTGATGCTTTGGAAATTTTTCAGCCTGTTCAGATAATGTGATCTGAAACAGGGCCAAGGTCTGACTGTACAAACTTTTGCTGAAGATATTAGATATGTAACCCATGGATCCAATCAGTCACTTAAGCAGAAATATTGCCAGCTTGGACTGAAGGGGGCAGAGGTGGGATGAAATAAAGAAGGGTGTTGGGATGCTGGGACTCTCCAGAGAGGACATGGACCAATAGATCCACCTGGCTATGAATATGTGTAATCCTTCACAAAAGATTAAAAAGTAATAAAATAAAATATCTCTAAGGGTCACTCAGAGATCTCCTTCACAGTTATGATTATCCTCCCATCTGTGGGTTTCCTACTCATGAGTGTGGGTCTTGACTGTATCACAACCCTGCCCCGCCTACCTGTCTAATTGTGGTTCCTTCTTTATATCTTTAGTTGTGGAAAATGTTTTCTGCTAATCTTTAGGTCATTATCATGTAGTTACTCTGTAAATAGTTGTAATTATTGTGTACCCATGGGAGGAGGTGAGCTCAGGGTCCTCCTATACCACCATGTTGGTCACCCTTTATGATAAATTCTTAAAAGTAAAATTGCTGTGTCAAATTTTATTCAGTTTAAATTTGAATGTACATGCCAAATTACTCAATAGGGAAACTGGTAATAAATGTTCAAACAAAATGCTTCATCATGGGCCTCCCTGGTGGCACAGTGGTTAAGAACCTGCCTGCCAATGCAGGGGACACAGGTTCGAGCCCTGGTCCAGGAAGATCCCACCTGCCGCAGAGCAACTAAGCCCGTGTGCCACAACTACTGAGCCTGCACTCTAGAGCCTGCGAGCCACAACTACTGAGCCCACGTGTCATGACTACTGAAGCCTGCATGCCTAGAGCCCATGCTCCGCAACAAGAGAAGCCACCGTAACGAGAAGTCCGTGCACCGCAACGAAGAGTAGCCCCCGCTCGCCGCAACTAGAGAAAGCTTGCATGTAGCAACAAAGACCCAATGCAGCCAAAAATAAATTAATTAAATAAATAAAATTTTAAAACATGCTTAATCATAATTCGTTAGACTGTAAATTTCTCAAACTCAGGGACTGCTACTGTCTTAGATTTTGCCCTCTTCTCTACGTCAGAACTACATCTAGCATGCAGACAGTACATAATAAATATTAGTTGAATAAATTAATAAAGATTACATTGCATTTAAAGAATTTAACTTCCACCTAATTACTTTTATATTTGAAACTGAACCCCTTCTCTTCAATATATCCACTGAGGACATTTTGGCTAGGAAATAAGAACAAATTCTCTCTCCTCAGACTCTACATGAATTATGTACCCATTGTATTCTACCATTTACCAGTTTGCATGACCTCAGGCTAATTGTTTAATATCTTTGAATCTCCAATTTTCCATCTGTGAGATGAGTATAATAAAACCCCACTCTGTCTGCCTGTCAGAAATGTTGTGAGATTTAAATGATACAACGTGAGGTAAAGGCACTTTGTGCAAAATAAAATGGTCTACAAATAAAAGAGATTAACAATTAAAGACAGGTTTAATGTTCTGGAAGGCTTTGCACTTCACTCATATTAACCTGAAAAGATTTCTGCAAACAACCTAAAGCTCCAGGCTCAAAAGCTACCTTTTCCGGTGCCCACCTGCAGATGATGCCTCATAATGGTGATTTCTTATAAGATTGGGAAATGGCATTTGTTTTCACTTTTATCTGTCATACTTAGCTAAACAATGCTTCTCACTGATTTGCAGCATCAAAGTCACTTCTCTGTTCCAAGCATGGCATTTGTTATTTTCTCTTTGTAAGCACAGAAATCTAAAAGAAACACCATAAGAAAATAAAAAATAAAACCCCCATAGCTTAAGTATTGATTAAAAACAAACTTGGTTCATTAAAAACACTGCTGGGATTTGAAGCACTTAGAGGTAATCTTTTCTTTTCCTCAGCATTAAAAAATATAGTGATTTACAGATCTTAGTGGGTCTGAGAAGGAATTAGTTGTTATTTAAATAAGCTTTGGATTTACAAAAAACCAAGATTGTTAAGTTAGAGTCCAAATTTCCCCTTATTCCATTTGGTCCCTATATATGGGGAAGATGCTTCCCCTTAAAATAATAACAATATGCCTAATCAATATTTGTATAGTATTTTTTCTACATAAGGATCTTTCATATAATGCATCTTATTCTTTGCCTCTTCCTAGAATTTCTTGGTCGCCCTCCAAAAGGGACAAGGTCAGGGATGTGGTAGAGGTAAGCTGAGAAGCCACTAGCTACTGTCTTTAGGGGTCCTCCCAGAGAGGGAAAAGACCTGTGCTTCTGTCAAGAGGAAATATGTGTTCCTATCTCAACTGACTGCATCGTGTTCCTCTTTCCAGTCAGGTGTCATCTTGGTTGGAGGGAAGAGTGGTGAGTCACAGGGTGACCCAGAGCCTTTGCCCTCCTAGAAGGACATTCAGATAACACCACACTCTAGACAAAGGGAAATAAAAGACATTGTTAACTGAAATGATTCTTAAACTTGCTTAAAACTCTTTGAGAATAAGCTCTGTCATGGATTCATGTGTTTAGTTTTTTTTAAAACATTTTAACAATGATTTCCCTGTATATCAGGGGTCTTAATCTTCAGTTTTAACACACATCCATCACAGTGTTTTCCACATCCACGTATCAACTATATTATTACTGTCTTAATTACTTTATTTAAAACGGACAGATTTTTACTTAAATTTTATCTTAAAGGGAGTTTCAAATCTATCATCCTTTAAAACCATAAATATAGAAAAAAAAGGAAAAAAAAACCCATAAATGTAAAATGATTATAAACAAAAATGCAACAAAACCAAAACATTGGCAAAAATCCCACTTTGTTATTATTACCTGCCCAAAGCTATTTCTCTCTCTTTTTAAGAAGGACAATAGTAGAAAAATGTTAAGAGAAATAGAGTCTCAAAAACGCTTGATCTGAGTTGATCAGAGGATTGAGAGAGAATTGAAAATGGAGTTATGTCCTCAATCTTTGCTGTGTAACATCTTGTCCATGTACCAACTAAAATGATCTGTCTCACAACCGGTGATACTTATCTTACCCCTGGGGAAGCACAGTAATGTTATATATTTTTTTCATGATGTATCTTTTGAGCCTGTTTCACCTCCAAATCTGGTGCTCCTACTTAAACAGATAAGGCAGAAGACACCTGACAAGCATTTTTACTGAGTAGGCAAAATATCCAAAGTAAGTTTTCCAATTTTCATCCAGATTTATTGATATTACTTAGGTGTAATCTCTGTCTATGACTCAAACACTGGAACAAGGTCCATAGGAACAAAAGGCATTTTAGGCCTATTATCCCAGAAAGATCTGCTTTAAAAAGAGCCTGGGGTGCAGAAGCAGTGTGCCATGCTTCTCAAACTTTCATGTGCATGTAAATCACCTGCAGATGTTGTTAAAATGCAAATCTGGGTGGGGCCTGAAATTTTGTATTTCCCACAACTTTCAGAAGATGTCAGTGATGCTGCTTAGTGGACTTCCATTGAGTAGCAAGTGTGTGCTTAAAGGACAGGCTGTGAATTCAAGCTCTGATGTTATAATGTCAACTGAATGCTGTATTCAACATTTTCAAATTGTGTGAATATGGACAAGTTATGCAATTTCTTGCAGCCTGTCCCCATCTGTTAAGTGAGATAAGAAAGAGTGGGGCTACTCCACTGGATTGTTATGCAGAACAAATGAGTTCATACATGTAAAACACATTGAGCTACACCTGGCCCTTACTACTACAATTCTACTATCAACAGATCTTGGAAAACAGCTGCCATATCCCATCATATTTACGGCCATCCCTTGCTACACTTCTTTAATAGCCCCACTAAGTCAACATGGTACATTCTCAATCCCTTGACAAGGTCATAAAACTTAAGCTGGCTTGTGATTGTCCCTCTAATGCTAATTTCTAGTTCTCACTCTCAAACATTCTAATCCTTTAGCCAGACCAAACAATGTCAGGCTAAATAGTCCATGCTTTCTCATATCTCTGTGCCTTCAGAGATTAGAGCACTGGAAACCTAGCATATTTGCCCAGTGAATTTTACCTTCCAGTGGAGAACTAGAGCATCTTCTATGGAATTATACCCTTACCATCTTGCTTTTTTTGCCATAATACTCTTTATCATATGATTTTTAAAATGGCATATTAACTCCTTGATTCTCTCGTTATTATGTGTTATATACTTTGGGAGCAAGAACCATGCATCAATGTACCACTAGCACGAGGTAATATAGTGAGAACTGTAATTTCAGCATTCATTATACTGCTTGGTGCAGTAGTACTAAATACATGCTGAATTAATGAAAATCAGGAATTAACATGATATTTGCATACTTATGATATCCTTCTTCTCACTCATTCAGACAAGCTTTCATTCACTGGGGAAAATAATAATGTTTAATAATAATGTTAACCACTGCTTGATATATATTACAGGATCACTATTTTAAAGAATTGCTAAAAGGATCCAAAATTTACCCATTACTCATAATCAGTAATTCTCAAATTCTTCACAAAAGAACTTTTGGTGTGTCATGTTTAAAAACTTTTGTACCCTATTGCATAATATATGTTTGTGTATTTTTTTTAATGAAAAGGTTTTATATTAATTATCATAAAAGAATTTTAAAATTTCATATCTACTTCATTAATGATGCTTTTTAGTTCAGCTATCAGCTCCAAAAATATGACTGAATTGAGAAAAATCCACATTATGTATCAGATTTTTATGATAGGCAATTTTTTATTTCTTTGTTTTCCAATATTTTGAGATCCCAAGTTTAATTTAAAATAAACTATTTTTCTTATTGTATGAAACTATATATAGTTTTATAGTTCATATAGCTTCATATTATTAACATTTTGGCATTTCTGAAATCAGGAAGCATCTTAAAATGTTGACATAATTATAACTGATAGCATTTTTTCCTTTAAATTATGATATAAAACATTTTATTTCTTAAAATCAATGCTATCTTAAACACAATAAAATTTAGTATGTGGGGAAAAAAATGGCAAGAGATTAATATGATCACACAGGAGTAATGCCCAGAGTATTACTGAAAACATGATGTAAAACAGGTCACTAATACTGGAAATTTTGATGTACATCTCATAAGGAGATAAGTTACATAAAATTGCTATGAGTGTCTAGGAACCACTGATTAGTAATGTTGACTGTCTCATATAAATACTAGTTGAAGTTTTTCTTAAATGAAGAGGTAAGAGCGCCACTTTTAATTCTGGCTATAATGAACTAGCTTGTATCAGACCAATCCTCTCACCAATAACAACAGGAAAAGATGGATAATAGACATTAAAAACATCTGTTTGAAGAAATGGGAGAGCTGCTAAGGTACTCAAACTTATACCCAAGATCCTGATAAGAAGTGCAGAGGGACAGTCTGACATTTAGTACATTTTTTGTCCTGGCAGCATATGACTGCTCATCAGTGATGGATGAGCCACTGAGTAGCCTTTAGCAGTTTCAAAAGGCTAGAAATAAGAAAAAAAAAAAAGGTATATAGAGTACATCAATGAGGAGGGAACCTGGTGACATTCTCAAATTTTCAATTGGGATGCTCAAATGGCTACACCAAAGAATTAAAGGAGAATCAGAAGTGGTTTTCACAATGACAGAAAGCCAATTTAATCTGTGATAGACTTAAATGATCTTCTCCTAGTCTAAATCCTGCTACAGGCAAGAGGAAATCCTCAATGAAGAAAAACAACATCTTCAAAAGATTCAAATTATATCTATAATTTTTCATATATAATTTTCAGCATGCAATCAAAAATAACCTGACACAGCAATAGACTACACTACATTTGACATATGAATTACCACAATCAAGAGTTAAAAAAAAACCTACTGGAGATTCTGATATTAGAGATATCAGGCTTTGACTTTGAGGATGCTATGATTAATATATTAAAGAAAATTGGGGGGGGGTTAAATGGTTAATATCAGCATATAACCAGGATCTATGAAGAAGAATTACTATGGAAACTATGGAAAACCTAGATGTAAAGAATACAATAAATATTAAAAATAACTCAATGGACAGCATTGACAGCAGATTAGACACAGCTAAAGAGAAGACTAGTTGGAGATAGATAAGTTAGTAGAATATACTTAAATTAAAGCAAAGACAGTAAAAGAAAGGAAAATACAGAAAATCAGTCTATAACACCAAACTACAAAATATTTTTGAGAGATATTAAAGATTGCAAAAATAGTTGGAGGGATTTTCATGGGTTGGAAGACTCAATAATGCAAAGATGTCAACTTCCTTCAAATATATGTATACAATTTCAATGAAATTTCAATTAAAAATCCAGACTTTTTTTTGTGACATTTGACAAATTGATTATTAAAATGAAGTGAAGATGCAGAGAGACAAGAATAGTCAGACAATTTTGAAGGAGAAAAATAAAGAAGATATACAATGACCTTAATGTGGGTTATACCAGGCTGTTTTCATGCAAATTTGACAATTTTTTTTCAGTGGACAAGCTTTTTAAAAAAAATCAATGTCAGGGAGTTCCCTGGTGGTCCAGTGGTTGAGGCTTCACCTTCCAATGCACGGGGTGCAGGCTCGATCCCTGGTCAGGGAGCTGAGATCCACATACCTCGTGACCAAAAAAACCAGAACATAAAAAAACCCAGAAGCAACATTGTAACAAATTCAATACTTTAAAAATGGTCCACATCAGGACTTCTCTGGTGGTCCAGTGGGTAAGACTCCACACTCCCAGTGCAAGGGTCTGGGTTCAACCCCCGGTCAGGGAACTAGATCTTGCACGCATGCCGCAACTCAAGATCTTGCATGCCACAACGAAGATCTCACATGCTGTAACTAAGACCTGGCTCAGCCTTAATTAATTAATTAATTAATTTTTAAAAATGGTCCACATCAAGAAAATCTTTTTAAAAAATCAATGTCATCTTTATATATCCTATCTTTTTTCATCATGTAGTTTATCATCCTTCATTCTTCACATTTTCATGTTATCACAGATACCATCATAAAATATAAATATATCAAAGACAAATAAGGGCTTCCCTGGTGGTACAGTAGTTAAGAATCCTCCTGCCAATGTAGGGGACACGGGTTTGAGCGCTGGTCTGGGAAGATCCCACATGCAGAGGAGCAACTAAGCCTGCGTGGCACAGCTACTGAGCCTGCACTCTAGAGCCCGCAAGCCACAACTACTGAGCCTGTGAGCGTAGAGACAGTGCTCCGCAACAAAAGAAGCCACTGCAATGAGAAGCCTACGTACTGCAAGGAAGCGTAGACCCTGCTTACCGCAACTAGAGAAAGCCCGAGCGCAGCAACGAAGACCCAACACAGCCAAAAATAAATAAATAAATTTATCCAAAAGCAGATGAATGAAATGGACAAATAATTTATATTAATAGTGTAGTCCAACTGTAAAATATTCAGAATCACCATAGTCTCTCAACCACTTGTGCCGACATGTTTTTCACTACATTTAAATTGCAATTAGATAGCATTGTTTAACAAAGACTATTTTTTTTTAATTTGCTGCTTCATTTTGACCCAAACATTTTTGTCCCTTTCTATAATAGTTTAATAATAATTACAATAATAACGACCTAAGAAGGCAAACTCATATACTAATCTAGAACTTAACCATCTTAGGTAGTTCTAAAGCTGACCTTGAAATAAGATTCAAGCAATTTTTATTTGCTATTTTGATCAAGTTATTATTTAATTGTATCCTATAAACAACACTTTTCTTCTTTTCCCTATATTTTGGTGATTTTCATTTAAATCATGATTATTATGTTATGGTTATTACTACAAAAAAAGAAGTGTCAGGGGGATGACATTTCATTTTTTGTATTCATATTTTAAATAAGCATGTAAGTACATCCTACTGTTTGACTGTTTATCACCACCTACCATCAAGTCTCATGTTATGATTAGAATGATGATAGTATCTTCTTTGCTATTGTCTTAATAATTTAATGTTCCCTTGAACTTTTTGTATTACGTTATATATTTTAGCAAATTCATTCTTATACTTCTAATGTTTTTTAGTTTCTTAATTCCTGAATTATTGTTTCAAGTTAACACATATTTTTAAAATAAGGCATAGTAAAATGGTAAATTATCGATGCAACTAAATCACAACCTTGGACTATTTGGTACTGTCACTGAGAAAGTGGAACTAAACGGTACAACATGTAACCAAAAGAGCTGATCTATAATAATTGCAGCAGGAGGATGAGTGGATTTTTGAGAGTCAAGGGTTTTTTTAAGTAATTAAAGTGAAAACCAAAATTAAACTGGTTTATAAGGTGATAAAATTTTCAAAAGAAGACTTTTAAAAAATAAATTTATTTATTTATTTTTGACTGCATTGGGTCTTCATTGCTGTGTGCAGGCTTTCCCTAGTTGCAGCAAGCGGGAGCTGTTTTTCGTTGCGGTGCGCAGGCTTCTCCTTGAGGTGGCTTCTGTTGTTGCGGAGCACGGGCTCTAGGTGCACAGGCTTCAGTAGCTGTGGTGCGCAGGCTCAGTAGTTGTGGTGCACGGGCCTAGTTGCTCCGCAGCATGTGGGATCTTCCCAGGCCAGGGCTCGAACCCATGTCCCCTGCATTGGCAGGTGGATTCTTAACCACTGTACCACCAGGGAAGTCCCCAAGAAGAGACTTTCAATGTCATCCTCGATGATTTCGATAAGCGATTATTACAACACACCCATGCCATGCATTGGCATACGTTGCTTATTCTAAAATAGTATACCCTAACTACATTGATACAACTATCCCATGGAATTCGC
Source organism: Lipotes vexillifer (assembly GCF_000442215.2). Classification (NCBI taxonomy): domain Eukaryota; kingdom Metazoa; phylum Chordata; class Mammalia; order Artiodactyla; family Lipotidae; genus Lipotes; species Lipotes vexillifer. The sequence goes on from NW_006781704.1 coordinate 43,851, forward strand.
TAGTATTACAAAAGAATGCACTGTCAAAACATATCTATGAGATTGGCTGATGTAGTAAAGTGGGATTCTACTGATACTGCATATGAGTGAGCATTAAAATACCATTAAAGAGAATATACATTCAAAAATATTTTTCTCTAAATATTCAGGGAAATTTGGCATTGAACTGAAATGTGCTTTGGTTATCCTACAGTCAATGAGTGAAAACTCATTGACATATTTGCATGAGTTGTCATCTGGAAGATACTCTAGCTTAAGAAGCATGACTCTGGGTGCTCTGAAATCTGCCCTTAGATGAAGCCAGGCCACTGGAGAACTAGCTACATAGAATACATTCCTCTGTTCTTCTTTGGTCTCTTTACTCAAACTGAGCTTTGGTATGATGCCTTCCCTGAATAAACAGGGAGAGTGTGAGTATATTTTATGGATGTGTTCTAGCTAGTAATGCTCCTTGATAGAAAACTCATACTACTTTAAGAAAGTTCCTTGTAAGATATACCTGGAACCATAAGAGAGATGCAATACCAGGGAGATCTAAGAATATAACTGGGAGGTGTTTGGTGATCAAGACTGACTTGGTTTCTTCACCCTTACTCTCTAACCCCAACTTATGCCAACTTTGAGGCATAAAATAGGAAATTAGTAGAGCAGATGACTGCATGTAAAATTAATACAAAAATGTTTAATTTTATAATTCAGTAGAATGACTTTAAAAGCTGGGACTATAAGGCACAAATATATCAGGAGAAAATACTTAAAATTCAGTAAGATACTATTTTATTACTTGTAGGAAAAGATTCTAACAGATAAGAAAGAAAATATAAACAGAATTCAGAGTTGAATGTTTTAGAAAATATATTAGTTACATCCAAACAGTGGCATAATCACCTTACAGAGGATTACAGACTCTAACCTGACTTGTAATTTAAGCAATTTGATAAGGCTCAAACCTTCCTTTTTGGCTACCTAACCCAATGTTCTCTTCAAATTTTGGAGTCTGTGGTAAATGGCTGTAAGAAGGGGTTCCATTAGAGCTGTCAGAAGAATGCAAAAGAAAACACTCAAATCACCCTGCTTCTGAGCATCTTTAAATTGTATTCCCGAATTAGATCTCTGGTTGATAAGCAATATTTGTTAGCTAAGAAGGTAACCCTAAAAATATTCCTTGTGGAGACCCTCCTAAGTTAATTATAATGGATTAGAAGATTTATCTCTCAGGTAATTGAAGTACAGAAAGAAGAAATTTAATATTTTAAAGTTTATAATTACAATTTAAAATATTTAAAGGGATTTAATTTTCCAAGTTTAGGAAGGAGACTACTTATTAATCAAAAACCCTCTTAAAAGTGATTGTTCATATTTGTTAGACTTGCAAGCAGAATAAAAGTATTTATTGGGACTTCCCTGGTGGTGCAGTGGTTAAAAGGTCACATTCCACTGCTGGGGGTGAGGGTTTAATCCCTGGTCGGGAAGCTAAGATCCCACATGCCTCGTGGCCAAAAAGAAAAAAAAAAAAGGGCTTCCCTGGTGGCGCAGTGGCGGG